>NC_064438.1:38727410-39030440 GCF_023343835.1 Lagopus muta
GAATTGTATGGGAACAGAACAGAGCACACGGCCCACATCTTTTGTACAGTTCACAGAAATAAGCTCTAAAGGATCAACAGTATTTGCTTTCTTGGAAAGAGGGGAATGGTTCCCGAAACCATTCTGCAAGATAAACCCTGATGCCAAATAGACCTCTGGGATGTGAGGATATGATGGGAGACAACAGCTAGACACACTTACCCCTGCCCTTTATTTTCATTACTACTATTTTGTGTAGCTAACCCACATTCTCCTCTTTCACATCCCAGCCAGCAAAGCCTTGCTGAGCAACTCCTCTAAGGGTTCAGCTGCCAGAAGCACAAGGTGCTGCAGTTACTTTGCATTTTTCATTAAATTAGAAAAAATTTATTTTTCAATAAAGAAAGTAACATTTAGAATATGAAAATCCCCCAGTATAACACAGAAAGAGCAAATGATATTTCAAGTCTATTCATACCCTCTCAAAAATCCTGAGGCAGGACAAGACTTCTGCGCCTCATTTGCGAACAGAAGGTTAGAAATATTTGTCCCATATTGCTTTCCTCACTCACAGCAAAACTGAGCACCAAAAATCAGACTAAACAAGGCAATCTGCCTCATGACCAGGTACAGTTTTGGGTTTTTTTGTACTGTACAAGCTGAGAAAACTACATTAAGATGATACCAAGAGACTGACAATCCTGCCTCCAAGGAAACAGCATCTGTTCAGAGACAAGAGCCAGTCCAATGGGTCCTACCTACCTAAGCATGGCTAGCTCCAGAAAGCCCATAGCCTGCCCAGCAGGCTGCCACCAGTTGGCTCTCTGTCCCCTGAGAGGTAAAACGGAATTTAGAAGACACAGAGGAAGGTAGGGGCATTTACAATACGTTCAACTGTCTCGTTTGATGTTTCTGCTTCCTCTAACACATTCTCAATTTTTATCTCTCTTTTGAGAGCCTCCAGAGATACAGCCTCTGGAGTTGTCATGCTTTACCTTGTTTTTCTTCACCTGACATTCACTGGGATGACCTTGTTGAAATTACTCAACTACACAAGCTCTACTGCCAGCAATACAGCCCTTACCATTATTAAGAAAAACCTATTTCTAAGCAGTTAGCAGATCCACTCTCAAAAGAAGCATCACATTCCTAAAGACCATGCTTCATATACTATCATTCAGAAATTAAAAGAAACATTGTTTTGGTGCGAAAGAATGTTGGTGTACATATGCCCTGCTGCTTGGTAGCCAGAAGCAGACAGCAATCCATCTGTATTTCCCAGGTCCTTGAAGACCTTACCAAGGAACAAACATGGGAGCAAGGTTGGTTCCTGCAGCACTAAAACATTTGCTAAATTAAGCTGTGGAACAAGGATCCCTTTAGGAGATGACAATGTCTGAACACAACTGTGCAGAAACACAGATTTGCAGAGACCCACAAAATACCAACAGAAAGGGCTCCAACTGACTCATCCGTATTTTTGTGAGGGCATGAGGGCAGAAAGGGACTCTTTGGGCATGTCAAATAAAAGAGTTTTCTTGCAAGCTGGTTGTAACTCCAGAGTCTGAAACAGCTATATTCAGAATATATTTTCTTTAGGCAAAGGGAACCAACACTAACCCTCTCCGAGGCTGGAGATCTCCAAGCCAAAGCTAGCCAGCAAGCAGAGATGATCAGATGAACAAAATGGATTTGGTAAGCCATTTGCCAGCAACAGGATGTCTTCAGAGAGAAGGGAAAGGCGGCCAAGCAGCTTTAGGACTCCATCTCTGTACAGCCTGCGACCTGATAAAGTGGAAGAAAACAGCAGCTGTAGACTGATGCTGCAGATAATCTCTACAGACTTGCAGAAAGATGCTTGACAGTGGTTTCCAATCCTTTCACTGATGAAGAAAGACAACCTGCACAAACACTGAATGCACTTTTGAGCCTGGATATGAAAGCAGTGAGCATCCTATAATGCTGCAGTTCAATGGTTTTGTATGTTTGCAGGCACAAAAAATCCAGTATATGCTAAATTCACAAGGTAGTTGTTTACAGTGGAATGAAAGGAACTTCCCGTAAGTCCTGAAGATAGTTTCAAATTCCCCATTGAGCAGGAATTAATTTTCTTCGTTTCTAACCTCCTCCCCAAAGCTCATCCTGATATAATCCAAAACCAGCTCCAAGGCAGTTCCCAGATGCGTTTACATGCAGTCTTCCATCATCCTAACTCCCATTCCAGATAGTAGAGATGTGCTGGCATTTTAACAAGAGTCACCTCCTTCAAAGGAGGACGTGCGGTCTCAGTCAGATCTGAAGTCCAAGCCTTGAACTAAGGACTCAGCACTGCTTATTACCAGGAGCACAAATAGTTAAGCAAAGGAAGAAGAATGTATTCTGCTCTGGCTTCCTTGGAAGTCTACATGAACCTTACCTGAGCAGCTTCAGTTTTTCCAAAAGGAAGACAAACACTGTCTTCTCAAGATATCTGAGCATATGTTGCTTCTGCTTTGTGCATCACCTCAGTCAAAGTTACACCCTATATATCTACCCCAGATTATTAAAATGCTCTATCCACCACAGAGCTAAACTATGTTACACCTCACAGCCCTCTTCCAACACCATAGGGACAAACACTGCACTGGCACACTCACCTCCTCTGTTTCCATTCATCACAGGCTCTGCTGAGTAGAAGATATAATCAACAGTGGCACCAAGCCCCATGGGCATAGTTGTGACCTCCGGGCGTCCCCTCTGTGGCAGGAAATGGCTGTAGACAGAGGTCAGGTTGAGGCCGTGCCGGATAACACCTGCAGACCTGCAAGTGAACAGCCAGAACTTACCAAGAAAGGAAACAGGATGATGCAGTGCTCAGTGTTGCAGTACAAAGTTCAAAGTCCCCATGCTGATGTCACAGGTGAAGTTGGAAGTTCCCTTACTGATACAACTCTCCAAACTATTTCTGAGTTTGCAAACACGTACGCAGAAAGACAGTTGGAATTATGTACTCCTCTTGCACAAAGCAGACCACGAGCTTACCTCATATCCAATACCCAGTCCTGTCCACTCCTTTCATTCTTGAGCTCATTGACCCAATGGTGCCAGAATATCACCTAGTTACTGGGATCTCAGTGAACCCTCACAATTATTTCAGTCTTTACTTCAAACAGATTTTCAGTGCTGCAGAAAGCGAAACATGGAGGCCACAGAAGGTGCCTCAAATTACCTTGGGATGAACATCTGGAGATCAGGGTCATTCACTGGAGCAGTGTTCTTGGGCCAGTATGGAGGGGGGTCTGCAAAGAAGTAGAGAGATTCCAGACAGATGTACACAGATGCAGCCTACAGAAGAGTTTGAAACCCAAGGTACCTAAGAAACACTGTCAGTGCTGCAGTAAGACTATACTCTGATCTCTTAAGGAATCAATTAATAATCATACAGCCACAGAATGCTACTTTTCTGTCTTCCCTTTTTGTACCAGGTGTTACCTCCAACAGTTTTTCATTGCTATACAGCTAGGAGAGTTGTGAGATGGAAAAATACCCCATTAATACCTGGTTTAGCATCTGTCACACCTTCCAAGAAGACCAGCTCTGGTGGTCGTTCACAAGCAACATCACAAAAATGGAACTGGAGCAGGAAGTCTCGGCTGTACTTACGTCTGCCTGCAGACAGAAATATGATTTAAGAAAATAAAATATCTGCAGCAAAGTCACATTTATAGCAAGTGTTATACCAAGCACCCTTACACCATGTCAACAGGAATCAGTAAACACAGCAGTAACTGTACTCTGTTCTATTCCTTTAGTCAATGCATCCATCATGGTCAGCACCTTGATGAGACAAATTAAGAATGTTCCCTCTGAAGCACTGTAAGTTCAAGGGATTTTTAAGCAGATCAGCGAGCTCGCAACTTAAGGAAACTCAAGTCTGCCTAAAAAGAAAGAACAGTTCTGCAAATTAGGTTGAATACAAATTTTATATTCAGACTTCCAACAAAAACTATTCAGTGTGGCCTCCTTTTTTAGAATCCACTTTAGAAATAGTAGAGAACAATTACTGTTTTTAAGTGGACTCTTGGCATTTTCTAATTCCGGCATGCAATCAGTACCCAAATTGCTCTTACAAATACCTGCAGTTGAAAGCTATGGATGCCAAACATCAGTTACAACTGCACAAAAGCTCAAGCCTGAGAATATAAAAGATATGTGGAGCAATGGTTACCTGGAATCCTCAGCTGTAGGCTAGGGAAATATTGCAGATACTGGGCTACAGGGACAGACTCCAGAAAAACTAAATTTAATTCAAATACCAAGGAAAAGCACAGAAGAATAGAATTTGTTGCTGACTGCCTCATATAACACATGCATTAGCTGCTGTGGGAGACAGCAAGGCCCACAGACTCTCAATCCACAGCAAGCTCATATACTCAGCACACACTAGAGCTCACCCTGTTTCTTTGGCTGGCACACAGTAACATACTGGCAGTTGTCTGTTACACCCAGTGAGCTCGGCCACAGCGGGGACAGCAGTTTCCGAGAATGCAGCTGTTGGGAAAGGTCTTCCTGACCAGACACCTGCAAAGAGGCAACAATCAGCAGAGGAAAACATCAGCAACACACAACAGAACTTCCGCAAGCTATAGACAATGTATGTATATGCATTCACCAAGAGCAAAACAGGAAAGTGCCCTCACAGTGGCAGTGCAGCGGAGCATGGATTCAATTAACTAGAAGCCACCATACAGAACATACTTCGTGGACATGTGTTATTGAATTGATAATTTTGCATGAAAGCCAAAGACATATCTAAGCATGGATATAAATTAACAGGTAGCCACTTGAAGAGTCCAGCATAGGTAACCATTTCATGGGCAAAACTGGTTTCACATCAAACACCTACAAAAATTTCAGGTTGCGTTGGTGGATTTGTGCTTCCCTACACTTCCAGTCACCCAGCAACAGAAATCCCACAGCAAGGGAAAACCAGGGTGTGAGATGAAGTAACTCTTATAACTGGTCTGGCTCAAAAGAAATAAAAAAAGCAGTGTTGGAAGCAACATGCACACATTTTTCTACTTCTTTCCTCAGCGCTGCTGGAGGCACTGGGGATGAGTCCTGAATAATTAAGTTTAATACTGGGACTCTTTCTTGTAAGAGGAAGAATACAGCCATGCTTTTCTCCAGCAGCGCGCAGTAAAGAGCCACCCAATCCCAGTTTTGCCTGGCACCTACCTTCCAGGCTGGCATTCCCTGGTAGGAAAGTTGACCATTCCGGATGAATTTGTAAAGCGGTGAGTCAGGTACAGAGTTCAGGTCGCCACACAGGATGACAGGATAGTACTGACCTTCAGCAGTTTTTGCAATCTTGTCAATCTCTGCTAGGAGCAAGGCCATCTGGGCAAGTTTGATATCTCCCCGCCGGGGATTGAACAACACGTGTGTGTTGGCGACACACAAAGGACTGACTGCCTTCAGATCAAGACCCTCTGGGAGCAGGGGCTGCAGCAGAAGCACCAAACCCACATTATCCCGATTGAGGACATCCAGGCCAGGCCGGAAATACTCGATGGGGCTGACAGTGATTAGCTGGAATCTGCTTTGCTTGTAGCACACTGCGCAGCCATCAGTCTTTCTCCCAGTTCTCCGTTTATAGAAGCAAGCAAAGCCTGAAGAGAAAACATCATCCATTAAAAAGTTAATCTGGTTGCTACATCAAGCTCTCATTCCATTCAAATTCAGCAAGTTAGTATAGCAGACTTGTAGAAGAGGTACCTGCTATGATTTGGAAGAACACAATTCAATCCAGAAGGACTGCCCAGAAGGATTATTTCTCCAACCCCTATGCATTCCAACTGTGTTAATTTTCAGCCTGGTTTCTACAATAGATCTAGGCTCTAACTACAAAAAAAATCAACCGCCATCTGCCAGTAAGCAACTCTACTTGTAAAGCACTGGTTGCTTAGTAACATAGCATTTTACAGCCCCTATCAGCACTCCCCTAAGCCTCAGCTCTCTCTAGCAATAAGCAGTGCTGGGGCACATAAGAGAAGACTCACTGCTTGGGAGCAGTGCTTTTCTTCCTTCAGCCGCAATACTTTCTGCCATACAGTTACTCCTAGTTATATACAGTTACTCTTAGTTATTCTAACATACAGTTACAATGCTCTGGGTGCAGCATTATACCCAATTCTGTCCCAGTAATCACCATCTATAATTTATAATCATGTCTTTTCTCTCTCCTTGTCCTCCTAGGACAGATTTGTTACTCTGACCTCTCAAATTGAAAAGTCAGTTACAAATGAAAGGGTAAAGGTCCAGGCAGATAGCTCAGAAGTGAGGCCAGCAGCTCAAATAAAAAGGAAGAAGAGTTCTTTCGAGACTGAATGCTTTGAAGACTAAGAGGGAAGCACTGCTCAGCCAGGCCATGAGCTGGGCATACAGACACGTAAAAGCAGGACATACCCATCTTCACGAACGCTGGTTCTAGCTGCTCCCTGTAATGGTTCTCTTGCACCTCCTGTAGACACAGAACCTGGAAGGAAGTCAGAGACTTCACTTGCTCCAACAGTATTTGCCAGTTACCTTGTTTCAGGGAAGGAAGAAAGTGCAAAAGTATGCTGGCATACTAACCCTGCAATAGAAAGGCCACGATTGCAACTGTGTCCTGTAATTCCCACCTAGAGAGTGATAACTTTCTGGGTAGCATTAGTTTATCAGTGATGAGGCGAAAGGTCATTCATCATGCAAAGAGGGTTCACAGAGAAAGTCGCGAAGTCCTCTTTTATGTGAGTCCCCTCTTCTGTGCTGCCTTAAAAACTTAGCCCTTCCCCCCAAAAATACATTACTCTTCTTCCTTCACTTCTGCTGTTTATGAAGTTAACCTCTGTTAGCTAAGTATTACTAAATGCTAAAAAACACAGTCAAAACAAGAAAGGCAGCAAAAAAAATGTTCTCAGAGGAATCAGCATTCAGCTACCACGTAGATACCCTCTTCCTACTACTTTCCTCACCCTTAAAGAAAAGAAGGAAAAAAAAAAAACTGCCACAATGCAATTAGATCAAACAAAAAATTCAAATTCTAGTGATACTAACATGTAAAGGGCTTAAGTCATACTCACATCAGGATCCCAATGTTGGATCTCCTGCAAAATATTTGGAAGGCGGTAGTCCCAGTTCAGGATGTCTGGATGACAGTGCAGGTAAAGAGCATGGCCCTGTTCCACCAGGTCCTGGGCAAGGATGTTGTAAGACATGACACGAAATTCAAAGATAGGATTTTTTTTTGAGCCCAATTCTAGCTCACAAGGCTGGACAGAAAGATCCTCCCAGTCTCTCCATAAAATCTCTAATAAACAAAAGGAAAAAAAAAAAAAAAAAGAGAAAGCCAAATTACAGCCATTCTGGATAGCCTCCAGATTTTTTTGTTCCTCTGGGACACAGAATATCAATGTCATTCCCTAAGCTCGGGTAATTAAGCCTCTAACCTAATTCTCATCCACTCTGGGTTTCAGATGCTTTATTTGGATTCCTTTGGTTAGTTGCCACTGAGGATGAGGTAACAGAAGACCACAGTTGAGCATATAGAAAAGCTCAACAAGCTTTTGGGAGCTTTCTCAGGCACAGCTCCTGGGAAGTAATGTATCAATATTCAGACAGCCCACTGGCACAGACACTTCTAGCTGTGATCAGCTTGTCCTAGGCAAAACCTGACTTCATAGCTTTCACTAGCAGATCTTGTCAGTTCTGTATGGTCTGATACAATCAGTGTTTCCCTGATAGTAAGCCCAGACCTACTCCCCTCAGAAACAGAAACCTAACCAGGTTCTCTACAATACAAATTCCTAAAATTAGATCCAGAGCTGTTGACACTGACCATGGTAGGGTACTTCTGCTGGGAGAGGACAGAATTGCACAGCATCCTGAGCAGGCCAGGCAGGGAGCTCCGTTGGCACCATCTCTGTGCCACCTGTTAAACTCCACGCCAGCACCGCCGGGTCTTCATTCAGCCCTTCTACACTGATAGTGGCACAGCCAGCTATCTGGGGATCCGCGTGTGGCACCAGAGCTGCCCAAGGTGCACTGCCTACTACAGCCACTGTTTCCTCTGCTGGTAATTTTTCCAGTTTAGTCTCTGCATGATCTTGCAGTTCTGAAGAAGTCAAGGCACACAGCTCTGTGAGCTGCTGATTGGCACACCACACGACTTCTGGAGCTGAATTCAGGTCACTAAGGCTACTCATCAATAGCTCTGAACCTTCTAACCAGGTGCTGGTGGATGCAGCCGATACGTTTCCCACTACTGGAGCACTCTCACTGGCTGATGAACTCCCCGCTCCTTCCTCCAGCCACTGCTGGAGCAGGGCTTCTTGCTCTTCTTGGACCAACTTTCCTCTGGTTGCAGCAAAGATGCCTTCTATCTGGGTGGACGTGCTCTTCGCCAGAAGCACATTCTTTCGACAGGTAAAGAAAGCATCTGCCATTAAAAACAAATACACAAAAAAAAAACCATAAAACAGATGAATATGCTTTCCCATTCATTATTTCTTTCTCCAGTTAATTTGCTGTTGTATATAACCATTCAGTGTAGCAACCCAAACAAACGACTTCTCTGAAGAAAAAGAGTTACAATCTGAGTAACTTACCCTGCCTCTTAATGTTAGACCACAGTCCATAGCTAGCTTTTAGTCAAAGTCACTGAAACTGTACAGCACAACAATGCCTTTACCAACCTGAGTAAGTGCAATTCTCGCTCAGGCAGCACCACAGCCAGTCAGCCAAGCTGAAAGGTGCTGTGGCAGTTGGACCTGTTCTCAAATACACATCTGTACAAGTTAGCTGATGGGGTGCGTGGGTTAAGAAGCCAAGCTTTGAAGGTGACAACTTGGAACAAGTTTCTTTACAGAGATTTGGTAAAATGCACTATTCAGATAAGATGATTAAAAATGGTCACATCACAGCAATGTGCTAGAAAAACTGTTCTGTAATTAGAGATGAAAAGTAAAGAAGCAGGGGGACAGATATGAGCAATTAAAAGCCTTATTAAAGAGAATATATGCACGGAAGAATTCTCGATAAGAATTAATGGCCACCTGGTGACCGCTATCTGTGATAAATAAATATGTATACATAATCTGCTGTTCACATAACACTCTTGAATACTGGTGGTGTAAAGCAGAAAATGACAGGGACTCTTTCTACTTCTATCGACATCAGAGATGACAGTAGTGATCTTTTGCTACAAACCATACACAGATACCAGTCCCTGATGTTAAGCAGGGATTTCTGTTGTCTACAAATCCCCTTTTTTCTGCTGTACCCCTGCAGCAGTCACCCATAGCAGTAACACACAAGGGTCAGCAATAACTGTACGCTTGTTCTGCTGGTATCTTCTGTGAAAGCTTTTTGCGTGCATCAGAAATGTAGCACTGAGACCCACAACCCCCCTCTGTACACTTGTAATGAAGCTCACGTTTGTCACAAATACCAGCACTTTACTTCCACACACCCTTACAGACACGGCTATCATAGGAGCTTATAAGGCAAGACCTGAACGTCAGGGCAGCCAGCCGGTCGCTGTGATCAGCCTGCAGCCATGGCTGCCACAGACGTGAGAACCGGTTCGGTCAGGCCGGCTCTACACGAACACAGCACCAGGGCCTGCGAAGCCACAGCCGGATCGGGGAAACCAGGTGAAACCTGCACAGACCCAACTGAAGGTGCTTAAGGGCTACCAGGCCTCACAGCTGGCCGTCTCCGAAGGTCTCCCCGGGACCCGCAGAGCGGCTCCGAGGCAGCACGCTCAGAGCCTCCAAGAACAAAATCCGTGACTTCGGAGCCAGGGTCGGGACCTGCCTCCAAAACGCCCGCCTCCAAACCCAACCGCACGGAGCCGCACGCGCGGCGAGCCGCGCCGAGCGAGCAGAAAGGGCCGCGCCACCTCAGAAGGCGACTCCGGGCAGCACGGGGCCCCTTCCCCGCGCCCAGGCGGCGGAGCTGGGGAAGGACCCGGCGCGGCCTCCACCCGAGGAGCGGAGGCCGCCCGCCGAGGCCCCCGCGGCCCGACCCAGCCCTAGGGCGGCGCCTTATGGGAGGCAACGCCGCCGCGTCCGGAGAGCGGCGGAGGGAAGGCCGGGCCCCGCGCGCCCCCCCGGCCGCTCCCCGGCCCCGCCGCCGCCCGCCCGGGGCCGGGTTACCTCGCAGGGCCCGGAGGAGCCGCACCGCCGGCAGCAGCACGTAGCAGAGCACGGTGCCGATCATAGCGCGCGGCGCGGCCCGACCTCCTCCGCCGGCCCGGCCCCAGCTAGGCGACGCGCCGGCCCGGCCCCGCCTCAGCAACGGGCTGACGGCCCGAGCCCCGGCTCCGCGCAGGCACTCACCGCGCCGCGGCCGTCCCCTCGTCCGGCCGTCTCGGGCACGGGCCTCGCCGCGCGCCGGGCCGACCCCGACAGGTCGGGGCAGGCGTGTGGGATGGCCCGGCCGGGGTGGGGCTGCGACCGGGGCCGGGCGCCCGCGGGGCCTGGTGACGGCGCTGACGCCGGGCGGCCGAATCGGTCCGCAGCCCGGGAGGGGTGCTTTCAAATGAAAGTTTGCTCTCTGTTCTCCAGAAGCCTTCAAAAGTTGCAACCCCCTGAAAAAGCACCACACAAAATCCCTTCTGGTCCCAGGCGGTTCGTTATTACAGTTCACTACGTGTCTCGCAAACCTGTACCCACATTAGTCAACATCTCGCAGAGAGCAGGCTGCGTGGACAAACCCCGTTGGCAGCAGGTCGAAGCACCAGCACACCAACGCGTTCTCCTTCTGTGGTTTGCTCACAGCATGTCGCAGCTCTGCAAAACCGCTCCATGTGATCAGCTGTGAGCACACTGTGAGCACCTTGTGGCCCTGCGAAGCTGAGGCCTGTCATGCTGAAACCAGACAGTTTCAGGGAAAAAGTCCTGCTTGAGCTACATTTTTAATACTTTGTTTTATTCCGCATTTGGCTGTGCAGAAGGTAAAAATTGAACTGAGCACCACTGCAGCTCTTTACGACAATTACATATTTTAATGTATCATAGTAATATACAAAATTGGTAAATCTAACTCAGCTAAACTGCAATGTCCATGAAAATCACCCTTGTCATCTGGTAGGGAGCATTTAGATCCTATATCCGTACTGGTTATTGCCTCTCACTTATTAGAGGTTGGTTTCTGCTTCAAGTTAAAAGCTTCTCATATTTTCAGAATAATGCTTTATGCCACCTCGGGTGTTTCCCCTCCCACTTGGGAAAGACACCCAGCACACTTCTGGAGGGTGATTTCAGTAACCCTCTTCCGAACTCCCTTAAAGATGGCTCTTGGGATTAGGTCAACAAGACTCATGCTGTCCCTAACTCTGTACCAGCCAGTGCTACCAGGCTGTGCCTTGGATGGGCCCTAGCTGTTGTTTTATGTTATCATAGAATCATTAAGCTTGAAAAAGACCACTAAGATCATGTAGTCCAGCCATCAGCACACCATCACTATGCCCACTAAACCATGTCACTCAGCACCACATCTACACTGTTCTTGAACACCTCCAGTCCCTGGAGGTGGTGATCCCATCACCTCCCGGGCAGTCTGTTCCAATGCATCACCACTCTTTTGGAAAATAAATTTTTTCCTAATATCCAAACTGAATCTCCCCTGCCACAACTTGTGGCCATTCTCATTTGTCCTATCACTGTAACCTGGGCTTCTTTCAGGTAGTTGTTGAGAGTGATAATGTCTCCCCCGAGCCTCCTCTTTTCCAGACTGAACAATCCCAGTTCCCTCAGCTGCTCCTCATACGGTCTAGTGTCTAAGGCCTAGTGTCTAGTTTACTGTGATAAGCACAGCAGGTGTCAATGGCTAGGACCTGAGCTGATGTTACTACGTATATGTCACGGAATAACCTGTGTGCCAAAACTGAGTATGTCTCTGGCAAAGTACAGCAGTTGTCTGCAGTCTCCCATATCTGGCCGCAGTAGGAAAACCATCATTGGTGTCTGCCTAAAACAGAGGATGTTCTCCAGAGGAAGGGTTTGTGACAGCAAAGGCAAATTGCCAGGGAATTTAAAACAAAGCTGTTCTTTGAGAGTTCAAAAAGTATCTTCAGGCCCAGCCCACATCAGGATAAGCAGACTGGAATTGAGAAGAATATTGGCCAGAAGAATATACAGACAAGCAAGGATCTGAACTGCCACTGTTGTTTGGCCTATGCAAGAGAAAAATATTTACAAACTTGGCAACAGAATCAAAGCTGATGGAGGTCTGCTTTGGGGTCAAACCTTCCACTGGTTTATGCATCATATTTTGTTTTATAGCCAAATGTGACCCTGCTGTGGCCTCTAATGAGTGGACTAGCTGGGAGGTTCATGTAGAACCTACGGGGGAAAAAAACAGGAAAGATATATACATAAAAAACAGAATATTGGTGGGAAGGTTCAGCCTCTACTGCCATACCACCAACAGCTGCCTCTGATGTTGTGGCCAACATAATAAAAGAGGAGGCATTATTTTCAGAGCAGTCTTCATACATAGTGTAGTTTAAATAAACTTGAAAGATTTTGAAGTGTATGCATCAGTTCTGCTCAGGCTCCATCAGAAATCCTCTTGTGTTACAGCTTTAGATTTCTCCCCTTAGGAAAGGTTTCGGAGTCCTCAGCATAAATTGCATAAAATAATAAGTGTTGAGCCAAATTTGGCACCACCATTACTTGCCCAGACAAATGAATACTTGATTTGAGGCCCCATTAAATGCTGGTATGTTCACAAACCACATGTTATTGAGGAACACACAGGCAAATAGGCAATAAAGAAGTTTGAATCTGTTGAATACTAATAAGGCTAATGCACCCATTTCTTTCTAAGCTCCTTTCTGACTGCAAATGCAGCAGTCTGCCTTTCTCATACAAAGCTGTATAACCTGCAGACCAACCAGAAGGAAGGAGAAGACTCACCAGAGATCTGGCATCACCTTCTGATATTCCTGGGGGTTCTCACAGCCAAAACATCATCTGATCCTGTCCTTGGGTGCTGACACCATCAGAGACCAAACAGCCCTGGTTTCCTGAGAAACCTGGAACACAGAGTTTGGGTGTGAAAGTGAGGTCACAGAATGGCCAGAACAGAGGGGTGAGGGTGCTGAGGACAACATAGGGCTCTCCTAACATCCAGCCAGCCCCTACAAAAACAAAACAGGGTTCTCCTGTTTATAAGCAGTATAAATCAAGAACGTCAACCTTACAAATAGCACCATTCGTCTTAAAGGCTTTTAAATTGCAGCTGAACAGCTGTGCTTTGTACAACTGAATTAGAGGTAATGGTGGGGCCTAAAAGGTGGCTGTAAACTTCTCACTGAGTGAGGAGAAAAAGCAAATAAACCTGCAGCTCATTGGTAGTGACAAGAAAACAGCCATGGACAAGGACTCTGAGAAGAACACAGGTGCTGTGCTTAGTTACCTACAAGTAGTCAGAAATAGGTAAATCAGCAGGGTCCAACAGGGAGTACAGGGAGCACTGTGTCTGTAGACAAGTGAAAGTCTTCCCTTCTGTGACCTGGGCTGCACTGATATGTTACTGCCAAGAAGTGGGGTACCAGGGGACCCAGGCTGCTGCTGGCCTGAGATGGCTACTGCCAGAAGGCTGGTGACAAATCAGACCAGCATCTTGCTTAGAAAATAAAATGCCAGCTGACCAGTACCAGCATTTATACCTCCTGGCAATTATACGCAGCTGCCTTTCATTCCCCACGGAGGATCTAGTAGCTTAGCACTGTGTAAAATGAGGTCCTATTTTAGCCCTCCCTTGCTAGGAAAGGTGGGTTGGCTTTGAGAGGCAGACTGGTCCTGGTCTGCACTCTGCTAAGTAGCCTGTTTGTAGTATTTGGGGCTTGTTTCCTAGTCTAACCTAACTTTTCTCTCATTAAATTATACTCTAATTTCATCTTAGTCATAGTAGGATGGGACCTGGCTGTTCACGTGAATTATTTTTAAGGTATGGTACAAGGAATGTAGAAGTGAGGATGACCTTGACAGTTTCCTTTCACACTTGAAATTCCTTAGCATATATCAATTAGATTACATCATAGAAGAGAAGGAGAGTGATTTATTACAATTTTCGTCTTACCTGAAGTTGAACCACTATAAGCACTGATTGTAAGAAAGATGACTTCATTAGTTTAGTAGTGGTACACCTAGCATTTTGTAATGCTAGGCAAAAGAGAAGAAAATTTCCTCTTCTTTACCATCCCAGTATAAATTGCTAGTGTGGTATACCAAAGACTTATAAAACACAACAGAGAGAACAATATGGAGTCCAGACAACAGGCACTGCCAGCCTAGCATGAGAAGGGTTTTGCCAGTCTCAGTACATCCATTGTAAATCTCCCATCAAACCATGGTATGATCTCCCCTCCAGGAGTCACCGCCCCTGAATGTGTTTAAAAACTGTTTGCATGTGGTGCTCAGGGACATGATTTAGCAGAGGGCTGTTAGAGTTAGGGTAGTATGGTTAAGTCGCGGTTGGATTTGATGACCTTTAAGATCTTTTCCAACCTGAGTAATTCTATGATGCTATGATTCTATGATGCTTGGAAGTGTTCAAGACCAGGTTGGATGGGGCTTTGTACAACCTGGTCTACTGGAATATGTCCCTGCCCATGGCATAGGAGTTGGAACCGTATGATATATAAGGTTCCTTCCAACTCAAACAATTTTATGATGATCATGATTCAATACCTTTTACATTTCCGCTTGAATAACATCTTAACAAGGCAAACATGTGAATCAGCGCTACCTTATGCAGTTCCACAGGGATGCTAAGGACCACATCTGGATCTACCTTAGAAGGCTCAGATCATGTAGTGCAGGGTTGGCTGTTAGTGGGCACACAACAGTTACATTATCAGAAGGTGATAAAGCCTGGAGGGATTCTGTATAGCACACAAAGGTCTGTCTGATCCCTAGGGTGGGAAGTTTTTTATCAGGATGACTAGCACTGTAGGGTCATTAAGCAAAGAGTATCTGGGGATATTATTACAGTATTTCAAATCTGGGTCTTTTTGTCTCATGAGTTCTTTACATGGGATTTAAACCTGTTTTTACCCTTTCTTGTGGTGAAATACAAATAAAGCCATCACTTGAACAAAGTCTGGCAGAAGGAAAATATCTTAATGAAGGAGCTGCAGGGATGGTTGAAATGCTATGATGTGGGTGCCAGCTGTCCAGTCTTTCCCTCACACAGATCTGATTGAACAGCCAAACTGCAAGCTTCATGAAACATCAGTGCTAAGTGACACCCAGAGCAGCCTGAAGCTCTGAAGAGAAATAAGGATTAAGGGAAGAAGGTAGTAAAAGCAGTGTCAAGGGATGAAAAGAAACAGTAGGAAAAAAAGTGTAGTTATTCACCAAAAAATATTTTGGAAAAATCACTCTTGATGATTCTGGTGTGCATTTTCTTGTCTTAAAGAAGAATCTTCCAAATTCTCATTTTCTCTCACAGTAAAATAAATTATGAACGGTAAGCAAGAGAAGCTGTGCTACTTCTATCGAGTCAGGTTACGCTCAATCCCAACATACAATAACATTCAAAAATTCCTTTTCTGCTTTGCTTGAAGAGTACTACAAAGCAATCCCCGTCTGATAGCAGTCAGCCAACAGTATCCTGCCATTGCCTGGGAAAGTCTGAGTCAGTTCAGGAGAGCTAAAAGGAGCTGGCACAGCTTTGGTTTATAGGTTTGTGGGAAAGTGGGATGGAGAAGGGAAATTTGTTGTCTAGTCATTTCAGAAAGAGGGGAAGGAGAGAAAGGCTGCTGCTAGGGAATGAAAATCTGATGTGAGCCCATGCCAGAGCTAGCACCACATGGGGACCCAGCACAGGGAGTGGTTGGCATGAAGTGGGGCTGGGGAAGGAGCACATCTGCAGAATGTTGAAGAGAGGTGCAGACTTCAGTGAGAGCACTAGGAAGTTCTGTCATATACCAGGAGTCTCAAAGTGCTGGCTTGGCACTGACATGTGAATGCTTGGTTTCATAGCAGATCAGAATGAAGAGAAGTCAGATATCAGTAAGCCTCCAGAGTCTCCACTGTCTGATGCCTCAGCAGAGAAGGCCGCACAAGGCTCTGACACTGACCTAGATGTTGAAGGTGAGTGCTTTCTTGCCATCTGCCCCTCACTGTCCTTTCCCCTTACAGTCAGTGCTGAACCTACCAACACGTATGTGTCAGAAATGAAGGCCACAGAACACAACCACATCAAGGTCCTGACATCCACATCTGACACCTGAACTGACATCTGGCAGTTCAAAAAGGCAGGGGGGATTTATTGCCTTTTAGGAGCTTCCACTTTGACATCAAGTATCTTCCTTCACTCCTCTCTGGACAGAATAAACAATGGCTGTTCCTTCATTCTTTTCTTTCTCCTCTAGTCCTTAATAACCAATGCTAGCAGAGCAGCCTGCCTGGGCAGTATACCACCTAGAAGAAGCCAAGGGTGGGGGGTGGGGATCAGGCCCAGTGCACTTGAAACACAGATGAAATACTGCATACCAGCTGTTGTCTGCATGCCATAGGTTTGCCATGATTGTCCTTTTCTACTTGCTCTTCTCTAAATTCCTGCCTAGTGAAGTCAGTCCTCTGGCTAAACAAATCTTATGCTTATTTATGTCACAGTAGGACTTTTCCATAATTTTGGATGAACATTTTTTAACATGTTGTAAATTGAAGGAAAACTTAAAAAAAGTAAAAAAAATAAAAAAAAGAATGCAAGAAAAAAAGGACTTTTGTGAGAGGCCTCAGACTGAACTGGAAAAATGGGAAGGGAATTTGTCTTGAGGTCAGACCACTGAATGTGTATACCAACACAGAGAAATATGAGCTCTATGTATGGGGTTTTGATGAAGGAATTCCAAATGACAGGTTTCTGTGGAAATACAGCTGCCAGCTGCACTGATATTTCTCACTGCAGCTGTGTCAACAACACCCGATGGCCAAGATGGGAACGCTGGGATTCTTTCTGCTGTTTGTAAGCCAAAATGTTCTGAGCTGCCCTCGCTCTGCTGGCAATATCAGCTGCGTGCTTCAATTAAGACTTAAAGGAAAAAAAAACGGTGAAAAGGTTTTTGCCTGATGTCAGAAATTCTCAATTACACCAAGAAGGATTTAGTCACATTGCAGACTGATGAGAAGCTACAGCTTATCACCAAATGCCAAATGGAAAAGAAAGCAAGCTACGTTAACTCTTAGAAGTGTGGTATAAAAGCATGGGGAAAATTCTGGATGGAAGATAACTTTTTAAAAGTAAAATTCTGCAGTTGTTGCATAGTGTTCTTAATTTAGCTCTGTAATTAGTAGTATAAGTCTTAACAGAGAGGCTGAGCCAAAGAAACTGACATAGTTTGCTGATGGTTTGGTTTGAGTCATGAATCAAGACAAAACAAAATGAGGTGCTCATTTTGGCAAAGAGCGAGATCTTGGTTGAGGTGGCTGCTGAGTTCTCTGCAGACAACTGGCAGGCTGTCCCCATCTCCCATGTTGCCACAAATGCTGAGGCAAGAATCCCTCTGCTCCTCATCTCAACATTCTAGCATGAAGAAATGTTACAGATATTGGGGCAAGTCCTGTGCTTAACACAGAAAGGTCAAGAAATCTATATTCAGAGTGATTGCTTTGGGGTATTGGGGAATTATTAGCTTATGCCTGCCAGCTGTGCCTTATTCAAAGGACCCAGAGAGAGTGGAGTGCTTGGGAAAAACAGCCTCAGAAGATGGATGGCAGACACAGAATGCACCACTCATTCACATGCTTTTTCTCTGCAGATCCTAGGAAAGCCTTTGCAGGTGTTAGGGGTGCAGAGCTGTACCTGGAAGCATGCAGACTGATGGAGGTGGTGCCTGTCTCACACTTTGCTCGGAACTTAGCCAAGTCTTATATAAACCTGAACCACCATGGTCTAGGACCCAAAGGTGTCAAAGCCATTGCTATTGCTCTAGTGGTGAGTACCTAGTAAGAGCAGGGCCATTTTTGTCAATGGCATTTTAGGCCTCTCCTTGAAAGCCATCACTGAATACACAAAGTGAGAGAAAATGTCCTACATTACCCATAGGAATTCCAAGTCCTCCTTATATTTCTACTCCCCTGAACGGGAAAGCCTTGTGTGGCAACTACTGGCCTTTGCTGAAATTACTGTGCCATGCCCCTTGCCTAGAGTCCTGTTTAGGACCTGCAATGCCTACTGAGGTTTGGAGGAAATGTCCAGTATCTGTTCACTGAGAAAACAACCCACTTCACTAGCTTTCCAGCTGTCTTTTCTGCGTCTCTTTTTACCTTTGTGTCTTTGCAGTCCAATGCAACTGTCACCCACTTAGAGCTGGAAGATAACCACATTCTGGCAGAAGGAGCCGTATGCATAGCAGAGATGTTACGAGAGAACTGCTCTATTCGAGAACTGGTACCCAATCTGATGCAGTTTTTAGCCAAAAGTATTGCTTACCAAGTTCAATCATCTGAAGAATTTCAATACAGAAAACTAATTCATTCAATTCCAAGTTTTAACCAAATAACAGTTGCTCCCATGCAAAAATATTCATATCTGAAAGGCATGGTATTTTACGCTCATCTAGTTTTAAAATGTACAAGCTTCTGAAATGGCAGAAATGTGCATGTGATGAGTCTCACGAGGCTCCCAAGACCTGGGAGCCTGGAACTGTTCTTTTCATTAGCAGATGTAACAATAATTACCAGAACTAGGTTTTTCTAGGTCATGCTTAGCCAACAAAAAAATGTTTTGGTCAGAAACTTTGATTCTCCAATATGATATGAGGAAACTTTTCTAAATAGATTAAGGGAGTAATGCATAACTTTCAGATTAAAATCCTTAGGAATGTTCCTTCAATCTGAAAGTGAGGTAAGAAAAATTTTGATAGGCCGCGGGATCTGTGTTGCACTGAGAAGAAATGTTCTTAGCCAAATGCCTCTTGGTTTACTGAAGACAGAGATCCACATGAAACTGATGGCTCTAGGACTTTGTTTCTGCTGGGAAGGCTATGGGATTAAACATACCTATAGCTTTTATTAATTATTGCTAGTATAACGTTTCTTATATTATTGGTCTTGCATTTTTTTCTTAAGATCTTGTGTATTAAAAACACAATGAAGCTAACTCATTATTTGAGCTCATCTTTTTTGTCCTCCCTTGTCTCCTTCCAGAACATTTCCAATAACCACCTGGACACAGAAGGGGCTGAAGCCATTGCCAGTTTGCTTTTGGAAAATGCATCCTATCTCCATACTCTTCAGCTCTCAGGTGGGCTGCATGCACTCAAGCAGTGACAGCAGTGGAAGTGAAATGCCACATGTTTCATTTCAGTCCCCCATCCCAAGAGCATTAGTCAGACCATGGGCAAAAACAATTTCCTGGTTATGTCCCTTACAAGAACCCAAAGTGGCAATGTGGAAATTAGATTTATAGCAATATGATCAAAATAAGTATTCAGCCTGCTAGCCTCCAGCCCATCTGCAGAATCAGTCCCATATGAGAAACCTGGATCATTGCTGGGTGTCTCCGACATCTTGGGATAATTCTATAGATTGAAGCGGAGGAAAGGCTAACATATCAAAGTCAGATATGGACTGTGATTAACTGAATGCTTCACATAAAAGCACAGTTTCCTGCAGACCCCAATACAATGCCAAGGGAGAGATCAGCACACTGTTCACATACTTCTTCCTCCACAGGAAACAGTTTTGGAGAGGAAGCTGCATCATGCCTTGCTGATGCATTAATGGTGAGTTACCTGAAATCCAAGGTCATTTGCAGCCCAGATTGCGTAAGACTCCTCATTTTGAGCTGATATTCACTTGGCATAATTTCAGATGGCAATAACTATATGAGTTCCTGGCATAATTCTGCTAAGTGCCTCTTGCTTACTTCAGAAACAAGGGAGCCTGGAGGATACAAAGAAGGATGGACTAGATTAACGTTTTCTCAGAACAGCTTTGTGAGTGTGGCTGAGAAATAAAACCTCAGGACTGTGTAACAACAGAAGGAAATACGGGTAATCCCAAATTTTCAAGAAACATAAGTAGGCTAACATAAGAGCACTTTGCAATTCTGCGACAAAAATCTTGGTTTCTCTTCTTATTTCTTGTTTCCAAGTTTCTGCACTATTTGGCACCACCAGAAGACGCCATGAGGGAAGGCCTTAGGCTGATGATAGAAAGTGCTCTTGGTCAGGATTCAGTGCTGGCAGTGAAACAGGGGGCAGCAACCGGATGTGTTACAGATCAGACATAAGCTGTGTGAGAGAAGTTTGCACAACACAGCACAACACAAAGTCCCATTGCTTTTGCTGTTTTGGGAAGATAATTGCTGTGACTTTGTATGACGGACAAAGCTTTGTCTTGGGGTACACAGTGCCACCATCTCCATGTTGATGAACTCCCACATGCTGTAGATTTCAACAAGTTCAATATCCCTCTGTTTCATCCTCACGCTGGGGCCTTAGCATGGCAGCTGGCTGCAGCTGGTTGGAAGATCTCATTCTTCCTGCACATTTGTCTCTCTGCAGAGCAATTTCCAAGTGAAGAAGATGGACCTCAGCCACAATGAGTTCTCTGAGAAGGGAGGACAGCTCCTAGGACAGATGCTCGGTAACTTACGTTATTACTTTCCAAGAGCCAGGTGTGCAGGCAGTCATTGGCAGACACAGTGGGTCCAGCATGGTGAACATGTACTTCCTTCTTGTCCAATGACCTGGTGGGCAATACGAAAGACCAGATTTAGAGATTCCTGGCTGGTCCACCAACTCACCCTATTCACCACAGTTGACTGTAGCCACTGTTTCACATCTGTCTCAGAATAGAAATGAAGGATGAGAAACCACAGTAACAGAGGAGTCTGTGTCAGAGAGAGGGAGCTGAAAGAGAAGTCCTTTACAGTGTTTAAAGCAAAAAATTACATTTTAATGGAATTCTAGAGCATGAAAACTGTTTAAAGCTTCTGATCACCAATTGAAACTTTTCTTAAGTATCACAAACTCTAGTGGTTTGAGTCATTGTGTATCAAGCAGCATTGTGTATCAAGGGAAACAGATTAAAAAGAAATAAAATAAAGCTGCCTAATTTAGCTCGTCAGACAAAGTGAGATCCATGATGCATAGTAGCCCTGGAGAGGGAAAACAAACAAAACAGTAAAAATCAGTCATTAATTTATGGTACTATTTGTGCAGTGAAAAAGACTTGCACGGATATCTGGCAGCATTTCTTCCCTCAGCACCCGCAAGAAAATACTACCATGACAGGCACAAGCCTGTGACCTGAGCATCCTGTGTTCCTTGAGAATGCCAGTAACATGTCTTTGGTTTAATTAGCAATTTCATTCCCCTGGTTCAGTATTCACACTGATAGGAACCTGCTTCTAATTACAACCCATGTCTTTAAAAGATGGATCAATTAAAACTGCAGTGGGGGAGTAGGCACTATGTCCCTGTATTGCTCAAGTCTGAAGGGACCCCAGGGACCAATGCTAAACCTTGTGACCTTCCCAGCCCAGAAAAAAATGCATCTCCAAACTAAAACTTCTTACAGCTCTTCCTTCCTGCCAGCTCAATACAGGCAGGAGCTGCAGAGTTTATTGCAGAATCTGTTTTTCTTCTGATCTGTTTTTTTAAAGGAATATTTTAAAGTTAGCTAAATTCACCATCTGCCTCCGTCCATCCTCCCATCCATGGAAAATCTGGATGAGAAATGCTTTCTGAAGATGAGAAGCTTTGGCAGGAACTTCTACTCCTCTCAGTGTCACAGTGACACAAATGAATTCACACATATCCTGCTCTAAGTAGAACTTAAACTGTGAGGTGTGTTTTGCATGGAAATTGGCACTGACATGTACAACTGGGCACTACTAGTATGAAGCTGAATTCCTCTCCTCTGCTAACCAAAGATAGGCAGAATGAGTCTTGATGTTTTGGATGTGGCAAGGAGCATCCAAACATTTTTCCAATGAGAAACAGTGCCTACTAGAGTCAGAAATCCTTCCTCTCTTTACCTCCCTCCTTCACAATGCATCCTTTGACTAAGCCAAAAAAAGCTATCTTCCCTTTCTGCTTGTGATCAATAGCCTGTTCTCTGTTCTGTGGAGGCAGCAAACAGAGAAGACTGTAGGTACAGCTATTGCTGAATCTCCAGCAAACTTGCTCTGAGCCCCTGCCTGTGAGTCAGCATCTGTGCTCAGACTGCTGTTCATAAGATAACATCTCAATTTCTCTCTCTTAGCTGTCAATACAACACTAGAGATTCTGGATCTGAGCTGGAACCACCTGAGGAGGAAGGGAACAGTAGCATTTGGCACAGGTCTTAAGGTAGGAATTCTCCCTCACAGTGATTACTGTCAGAAGCTGATTGAAAAACTGATTGGGAACTCACATACCTGAGGTCTGAGCAGGATTCAGAAGCTCTAGCTAGGCTTATTCTACTGACATTAGGAGGCAGTGCCAGGTGAACAATTAAAGTAGTGGGTAGGTCTGGTGACTCGTGTGGATGGAGAGGTGCTGGAACATTGAAGAGATGTTGGATTCATTGGGGCTGGGCTGGATGTGACTTGAGAGATGGTCCTGTCTCAGCCAAGCGAGAAAGGGTAGAGTGATACACATGGTGTACATGCAGTAGCTGAGATCTCTCTTCTCTCACCGGAGGGCAATGCTGCACTGAAAACACTCAACCTGTCTTGGAACAGCATTGGGAATGAGGGAGCACAGGCCCTAGCAGAAGCTCTCAAAGTTAACAATGCGCTGATTCACCTGGACATCAGCAACAACCAGATCGACAATGAGGGAGCCAAGAAGATCTGCAAAGGCCTTAAAGTCAATGGAACACTGAAAGTCCTGAAGGTAAAATAAAGCCCGGACAGGGCTGGAGGAGAAAATGGTGGGAGTAGAAAGTTCTGAGGCACGAAAGACAGAATGAGCAGTTTGAACTAGAATAGCATAGATGAGTATTGCTCTGGTTTGAAGGTGAACAAAGCAGAAGGAAATTCTGTGCTCTGAGTTTCTACCAGGGAAAATTAATTGCACTGTTCCCTCAAAATATCACCCAAATACTGGCCCTGGCATAACACCACACCCATTACTACCCCAAAGTGGTTGATTCCTATCATATCTAGTCTCAGTCAAGAGAGCCCAGGCATTCAACACGTCTAGCAGAGCCCAGGCATTCATCAGGTCTGCGTACATCCATAATACAGAGTTGTGAATACACAGATTTATACATATTCTAAGCTTCAACATAAGGCAAAAGTTCAAACAGAGATTTGAATCATAGAATCATAGAATGGCCTGGGTTAAAAAGGACCACAATGATCATCTAGTTTCCACCCCCCTGCTACGTGCAGGTCACCAGCCACCAGACCAGGCTGCCCAGAGCCACATCCAGCCTGGCCTTGAATGCCTCCAAGGATGGGGCATCCACAGCCTCCTTGGGCAACCTGTTCCAGTGCATCACCACTCTCTGTGTGAAAAGCTTCCTCCTAATATCTAACCTATACCTCCCCTGTCTTAGTTTAAAACCATTCCCCCTTGTCCTGTCACTATCAAGCCATGTAAACAGTCATTTCCTTTCCTGTTTATGTGCTCCCTTAAGTACTGGCGGGATTTGAAGGTAGAACATGCCTTTCTCAGTGTGTTAATGATTTGCTAAAAATTTGTTCAAACAGGACAAACTGCTATTGCTACATCAAGGCAATGCCATAGCACTACCCTGAGGTATGTTATCAAGTCTTGGAAAAAGGAAGCCAAAACTGTATTCTGATAAGCTAAGAATCAATAATCTTGGACTGGCGCAAAGCTGAATGACCAGCCAAACTAGCCTTAGAGGTTAGGCTTGAAAGCTAATCTATCTTCTCAATCTGAAATAATTCTGTAGGAATTCTGCTCAGAAAAGTCAGCCTGCTTATGAGGTGGATTCTCATCTCAGCTAAAGCTAATGTCATCACCCTGAGAACGTGCAAATGGCAGTATGGTGGTTGAAGGACATCTTTAAAACTGTTTGTACAGGTCTGTCTTTGGACATCCCATCTTTGTAAATCACTGCAACCACAATGCCTTTTTTGGATTGTTGTTCTAGATTACATAAATAAATGTGGCTGCTTGTCTCATTCTTAACATGGTCAAAGGTAGGATCACTTAGCTAAAGCTTAAGCATTCCTCTCTGGGAGCTGGCAACCCTACAAGCAGCACATGCAACACAGCACTTATTGTCCTAACAATATCTTTGCAGTGGTACAAAGGGTAGCAAGTGTTCTTTTATGTAGCGGTACAGATTGTCTTGGGAACTGATAACATAAATAATATAGAGTTAATAATTTAGAATTCCATTAGCCTATGTTAACCACCATGTTTTTTTCACATAATTGGAGTGGAGAGTACATATAAAGTTCAAGTTGGAGAAGAGGTGATGTTCATACACTAAGGAATGTACACGGCAATGACAGCCCCATAACTCTAAATATCTTGACCTTGTAGGCCTGAGACAGCTGATCAGCCTGAGCCTTGATCAGCTGTGCTGCCAAGAGGATCCAAGGGGTATGGGAAAGGTCCTGAGGGGTACTTGCCATCTCACAGGGTTCTCTGTTCAGATGAACTTTACTAGCAAACACATCCTCAAACACAGTCCATCGTCTCAGCCTTTTGCCATCATATGACTAAGCACTCCCCACATCACATACTCCCATGTGACACACAGCAGGGACACGTCAAATTTCGCAGATGGAGACAGAGGCTGAGAAGGCAACTCCACTGGAGAGCTGCACTGCAGAGTTTGGAGGACAGAGACAAGAGATGCTGAGACAAAGAATAAATACATCAAAAGGGACCACAGTTATTCTAAGATCCACTGAAGGATGGGAAGAAAGGGTCACTCCTGAAGTTACAGCATGCCTCCTGCAAGGACACAAAAGTTTCATTCTCACTATGTCTGTCCACATCTTTCTTCCACAGATGGCCAATAATCTCTTGACCGTGGAAGGTGCCACTGAGCTAGTGGGATCTGTCAGAAAGAACCCCAATTCCATGATGGAAGAGATCAACATCTCAGTAAGAGCTTACGTACCAGAAAACTTCAAAGCCCATACAGCACACAGTTTTAGGAGCTAGTTAAATCCCAGAGCTGGCCCCCTCAAAACTGTTTTGAGACTTGCTGTCTGTTTTATTTGTGCATAGCCATTATTTAAGGGAAAGAAAAAAAAAAAAAGCTACCATTTTAGAGCCCTTGTAGGAGCCACAAGGAAATTATGGTTTTTTTGGTCTATCTCTGGAGAGATTTGCCTGTAAAATCAGCACATCTCACTCCCTTTAATTTTGCAGCAGCAGAAGCAGAAGGAGGAGTGAATTCAGAGTAGGGGATGAATTGTCTTCATCCCCTGAGCTGCCTCCCTCCAGGGTAGCCTAAGATGCTAGATACTGTAAAGTGCTTCGATACTCTGTCAGGATGAAAGAGGAACAGAAAGAGATGAATGCTTCAAGGCATTGAAAGCAAAGTGTTTCTTATTAAAACAAAAAACAAGCAAACAAAAAAACCCCACAAATTAAAGCAAAGGAAAAAATTAAAGGTGAGAGGATAAGAATCAGAGAGGCCAAATATTAATATGCATATTTCTCCATAGCAAGATGGTGACGTGACATATTACTGTAACCTCATGTGCTACTTCTAAAATGGCTCGGAAAGTCCTACAAATGCTTCTGATTCCCTAAGTGAGGGCAGGGGCTACATCCCAAACCCATGCTGAGCAGAGACCTGGGCTCCTATCTCTCCCATCCATGTGAGTGGGAGAAAGAGTGGCTTGCAGGCCAGGATGGACTTACAGAATATGTCAGTGGCTTCAGGGTCCTCTGTTTATCTTTGGGAGAGCCATGATTAAAGGAAAGACCATTTTCAAAAAAATCAGATTTGAGTCTTGAAAGATAAATATTATGTTCACATTTGCAAAAAGCTGAATAGTTCAGGGGGAGTTCTGGAGACTTAGACAACAGGTGGTATCTTTGTCCTGTGGTTCCTGTATCAAAGAAATGAAAACAAAGCAGAATAAATAATATTCATCTATGGCCTTTGCTGGGAGTACCAAGGGCTTTCAGCAGAGATAGAAAGAATGGGTATTCCTCCAGGGCAGACATTTTTTCCTGCATAAATTAACATCAAAGAAAATTATTTGCCAAGACTGCTTCATTTTGCAAAAAACCCCACAAAACTAAAAGAGTCTGTGTGTGAATAAAAGGCTTTGATATAGTATGCGTGCTTCTGTTAGTTTAACTATTAGTAACCCAAACAATTCATAACCTTGTAAAGAGTAATATGTTATGGCTAAATTCTGAGAAGTTAAAGAAATTATTGAAATGCAATTATTTAAAAGGAGTCACTTGAGAAATTTTGAGGCAAGGAGTTCATTAATATTTAGAATCTTAAATATCACTGAATATTTCTGCTTTTCAGTGTTAATGAATGCTCTCTTTTCTCCACCCCTCAAAAAGTCTAAATTATCTGGCATTTCCTAAAGTAAATGGTCAATGGCACAAATTTACAGTGCCTTTATGGTATCTCAATCACATGTTTGTAGACAAGCATCTAACCTCTCTGATATATTTCATTCCATCTGTGATGTATATGGTCTTGTATTTCAGTTCAGAATACTTGCAAATACACACCTCCAAAGTTCTTCTGCTGTCCTAAATCTTTAAGAAATTGGAAAATCTTTAATAAGAAATCTAACAGCCTTTTCTGCCCCTTTTCTTGGTGATAAATGTTTATTTTGACTTTCAAAGAAAGAATAATTAGTGTGTCTTTAAGTGACATTTCAAATAGAAACCTCCGCATAGGTTTGACAGCACTAGTAAAGGCAAAGTGATAGAAAGACACATTTTTAATGTTGTAGTTTATTGCTTCTAAGCACATTTCTACCATTTCTACCATTTCTAAGCACAGCTGTTCCTCGCACTCTTTCCATAATCTACTTTTACAGACTTTCAGCTTGCATTTACTGGCAATCAGCTATTTTATGGAAGGCATGAATCAAAAGAGCCAACACGCCTATCTTCACCATCACAGCATGAAAGAATGTCCATTACTTATCAGCTGCCCGTGCATTGTTTTTCTGGGCTGTGGGATGACTGTGCCAAAGACGCAGAAATAACCACCTGGCTTCCTCCAGGTTCAAGCTGACTCCAGCATGGCCTGCTTGGCCAGGCGCGGTGCTTGGTTGTGCTGCGGCCACACCGGCAGCCTGCTGCCTTTCTCCTGGGTTCAAGCCCAGCCTGGCAAACCTTGGGGAGAGCTGGCTGCAGGCAGAGACAGGTTGGGTCTCTGTGCTGGGTTCCCAAGACTGAAATGCGCTGCAAGCCTGCATATTTCATCAAGGTCTGAATGGCTCTGGCAGTGAGCCACTCTGCATCCATAAAAACACTGAATGAAGGCTAGTAAACCCAGCCAGACCCAGACTAGTTCAAGACTATTCACAAGTAATAGCAATCAAGACCTCACTGTAATGTAAGTTCTTTAGCTAACAGTAATTTATTGGGATACCTTGTAAATACACTTCAGGGAAAAATATGATGCTTGACGCCTTGGGAACTTTTTGCAGTGACAGAAAACAGAAGCATTTGTGAATTTGCTGTTCCTAAATTGCCTTGAAATTTCCATCAATTTAATATGTAGAGCTAACATAACACGTGAACAACTGTATTTCCTTACTCTTCTGGAAAATCGTAATTATATTTTCAAAATGTCAGTCAAGGTAAAGGTAAATTCATTATATTGGTAGAATAAATTACAGTGACATCTTTTTTCTTTCTTTTTTTTTTTTCTTCTTTTTTTTTCTTTTTCCAGACAGTGAACTAACATCACAAAACCCTGAAACAGGACACTGTGCTGCTGCCCATTCTATAAGCAGTAAAACAGGAAACTCAGAGCGTGAGCTCTGACATGCTGAACTGCCACTACTCTGTCTGAAAGCCTTAGGAAAAAAGCAATGCCAGGCCTCGCACTGCTAACTGGAATTTCCTCTTTAGGGTTAGACAAGGAAACTGTGTTTTGCCATAAGTTCTTTTCATCTGAAAACACACAGACTCTTCCAAGATAGGTTCATCTCTCTTGTCTGGGCTACAAAGCCACATTGCCAGGGATACTCATCTTTCTGCACCTTGGCTGATACTGTTTTCATTTTTTCTGAACTCTAAGACAAATTTTGGTCACTTAAGTGTTTGCCTGGCTGTCTATGTATAGTTAGAATGGAGAGGAGATCCAGGCAGAACTGTCTCTGAGACGAACACGGATCACCTAACGTTCAGTATAGTTTTCAGTACAGGCATTTACCTGATGAACATTTACCTTAATTAAATTAATTTCTACGTAAATTATAGGTCCTTTTCTGACTCAGGCATGGGAAAAGAGAACTAAGAACACTTATTTAGGGTCAGGCTTCTGTTGGATTACTGAAAGTGAAGATCAGGTACAGGAAAACAGCATCACCTTAGGAAAAGGTAGTTAATGTTGGCTTTAGACAGATCAGTTAATGCAAACAAGTCTTCGTTGTTTGCTGGCCATCCACACTCACTCTCCCTCCTTCTGTGTTTCAGAATGTCCTGGTGAATGAAAATTTCATCAAGTTGTTGGAGTTAGTGTATCAAACACGCCCTGAACTAAATGTTATCTACGGGGAAGTTGAAGGCTGCATCTCCAAAATCTCCAAGCAGCATCCAAATCCTATGAAAGTGATTCAGGTGAGCTACTGAATTTTGTTCCATAGATCTCCTGTACACAGCACCCATGCCTCAAGCACTTGAAGAGAAAGAGTTTGGAATGGATAAGCTTTCTTCCAAGTAGGAAATTCAGGCAAGTTCCTTCAGAAAAGTATATTCAGAATCACAACTGCACATTCACATCTCTTATTCCATGCAGATTGACCAACTAAATCCTTTAATTTTCAGGAGAGGCTGAATGCTTTTGGATCTGAGCTTATAGGGCTAAAAAAAAAGAGGGCGGGGGGGGAGGGGGGAGGCCTGGCTTTTGATTTGCATAGTTGTGATTTAGTCATAATAATCCCATATATTTGTATGAAAACATTCGTCTATATATTTCTCTTTCAAAAGTGCATCCAAATTATTTCTCCCATAGCTGGGAATACTGACTAACAGAAGCTGTGCAATTTGATAGTCTTCACAAAGCAGTGTCAGAGATGACAACATAAGCAAGCCCAAAGTGCTGTAATCACTGCACTGTGTTGTCTGACGTTTCCATCTGAATAGATGTTTGCTAGCTGAGGAGGACAAAACTGGTTTCAAGTTTGACCAAGATGAGCATGCACTCTGCTCACCAAGCCACTGCAATAGCTGAAACTCACAGAACTGTTCAGTGACAGTTGTGATTTAGCATCAAAATGAATGCGTTTCATAAAAATAGGGCATGGTAATATAAACAAATACTGTTCTAAATAGAAAATACTTAGCTTTTTAAGATCTGTAATTTCTACAGATAGCAGCAGATGGTGCTATCCTCCTGGCTGGAAGGCAACGCGGCACCGGAGCTCTACTAAGTGAATAACCCCTGCACTACCAGCTTCACTAGCTTTCTAGCTGTTGTGGAGATTTTTAGATAGTTGGATGAAATCTTGGTGTATATATGACTTCAGGTGAAATTAAATACAAGTTTAAGCTGTTAGTTCACATCAAACAGTGCTGCTGTGATTCACAGCTAGTGACTGACGCTCATACTGGCATGCTTTGCAGTTTCTAACAGCAGTTATTACGGCAGTCCTCCTTCAGACAGATAGGAGTCCAGAGAAAAGAAACTCAAGTGATCAGAGGTTGGGGGAAAAGGATTGTATTTGGATTAGACAGCCCAGCCAAGTAGCGCTGGTGGGATTTTGTTCAGACAGTGGCTGCATAAATAGCTAAGGAGAAATACATCTCAGAGATGGGCTGAGTAAAGGCAGCATGGAGGAATAAGAGGAGAGCTTGCAGCAGGCATCAGTGGCTGTTTCATCTCATGGTTGTGCCTGTGTTTTATCTCTGCTTCTCTTAGAAATATTTGAATGAACACAACCTACGACTCTGGGACTTTTTTAGGAAAATTGACAAGGATGGAAACATGAAGATCCCTGTGTCAGATTTCAGGAGAGCCATGATGCAGGTGTGTTCCTGAAATCATGGTCAGGGTGCTCCTCCAACAGCATACTGCTCTGAGGAAACCCCTCTGCTACACCACTGCTACCAGTCAGCCTTGCTGGTGATGTCCAACAAGTAGGCTGAAGGCACCCACTGCAAAAGCTGAGCCTTCAACAGATTCCAACAGAAGTGCTGAGACATCCAATAAATACTGCAGAGGGCATCAGGGATTATCTGATCTGATTATCTGAAATTTAGAGTATCACAAGAACCTGGAGAAATCACAGAGGTCAGCTTTTTGTGCAGGATATAACTATTTGGTCTTAACAATAGTCATTTCTTACTGCTATGAGAAAGTGAGTAAGAGTGATTTAAACCCTTGCTCCTGCACACTGAATGGACAGTTCTCTTCCTGCCAGAATTACCACGGTGATGGTACCAAGAGCACTGGACACCTCTATATCATGTTACTTTACACTTTTGCAAAAAACAAAAACAAAAACAAAAACAAAAAACAAAACCCCAACATTATTTTTATCCTCCCCACCATCACTCTGGATTTTTACATCCCGTATTTTTCCATGAACCAGGCTCTCTCCTCACCTATTAGGAGATGGCCACACTCCAATCTGATACAGAGGATTTTTCTGCTGTAAAATGAACAGATGTGTAAATATTTCTCTCTCCTCTTAGCAATCAAACATCCAACTGGATCGAGTCCAAATTGTGGAACTAGTGCGAAAACTAGACCAGAATCAGACAGGGATTGTAGACTATAGGTAAGTGACTCCACTCATTTGCTGTCTTTTTTTTTTTTTTTAAATTTGTTATAATACAAAGTAAACACACCCTCATTCGATTTAATTGTTAAAATGACACATTTCTTGTCAATCCAGCAACATTTATTACACACTACTTACCTAAGTGAAAGGTAGATCACACAGCACCTCGTATGCTTAGAAACCTTAAAGAACCAAACTACAAGTCAGGATTGTTTTTCTATTTTATAAACTTCCTGTGAGAGTGCATGGATCTCAAAGCTGAATGGCATTTTTATTCACACTCATAAACCCACATGAGAAGCATCAGCTCAATACTGTCTTCCCCCGAAGCTAAAGTACGATTTGCAAAGGCAGCATATGTATGCCTTCAGACCTTTTCCTCCATCCCCAGAGACTTTCATTTTTTTCTTTCTCTCTGATCATTCTTCTTAGGAGACCTGGTTTTCCCTAGAAACCCACCTTCAAACTACAGAACTTTTCATTCTCTTGAAAGCGCCTAAAGTGCCTCTGTCTCAGTGCCTGTAGCAATCATGTCCAAGCTCTGAGTCTGAGCAGTCAGCAACAAACTCCTTGGAGGTTGCCAGTTGCTGCAGGCTAAACCGCTTGTCACTGGACCACAGACTTCCCCCTAGACTTGCAGTCAGTTCTGACATGTGACTCATCACCTGAAAGCCCTATTAATGATGGCCAAAAACTCCCACCCCTTAGTACATGTTGTTGGGTTTAAATATAAGCTCTAGTCTGGTTTTAAGGTTAGAAGCAATGGGTAAGTTTTGCAAATCTTTTTACCTCTGCTTCATATTGTTTTCAAAGAGTAGCTGAGATATGAATGACTTTATTAGATCCAGTCTTTAGTCCTTTTCATCTATCACTGCCATGCCAAAGGCATCTATGTTCAGGCACTGTATAGGCTTTAGCCTGGTTAACCTTGAATCAGAGATTACATAGGGTAACCAAGTATTTTAAGCACAAATTACAAAAGTGTGGTTGAGCAGTAAGCAAATGAGGAACCACTGAAACCCAGTGGACAACAAAGGCTGAATCGATGTGGAAAAAAAATATATATATATAGATACTCCTTATCAAGCTGCTTAGTACATTTTAACACTGAATTAGGTGTGTTAGTGGCAATATCCACTTTGCAGACAGGAGTCAGAAGAGCTGTCACCTTTGCTGTCCTTACTGTTTCTACCTCAGACCATTTCCTCAGGGTCAGTGATGAGTTGATGCTCAGGGATTAATATTGCTTCATCTCTTTCTTTTCAATCAGTCACTTGAAAGAGCAAAAGCCAGAACAGAAACCTGTGAAAGAGGAAATAAAGGAGGAGACGAAAAAATGAAGTGAGAAGGCAGGTGAGCCAGTGAAATATAGTAGGAGAAACGCTGGAAGAAAATTCATAATGGCTCTGGGCTTGGGGGGATTTGAGATAATCCAAGTGATCAAATGTAGAAATAAAGTCAATGTTCCTCTGCAAGGCAAGTCTGGTGGTTTTGGTCAAGAGCTGGAGCTGGTTACCAAACCTATCTCACAGCTATTCACTGGCCTGCAGACCTGTATTGTGTTCTCCACCCTCCCACTCCTCCCCACCATTTTTCTTTCTTCCAAGCTGAAACATGCCAGCTATTCAATAATTTCTCATAGGACAGACTCTGTTGATCCTCGTTTCCTTTCTCAGAACCATTCCCAGGTGGAATATACGGGAATAAGAATCACAACTGCAACGAGCATTCAAGACACTGATGAGTTTGCACATGCATGAATGTAACACTGTTTCTTTTCATTCTCCTCTCCTTTCCTAAAAACTCCCAAGATTTAATTAGCTTTCCTTGGCTGTTAATGAGCACTGAGGTATGTTTCACAGAACCAGACACCAGACCTGATCTTACTCCTAAATACCAAGCCGCACCATGAAGCCCATCCTTTTACACGTGAAAAACGTGAAGGGGGCGGCGCGCTGATCATTTTGCACTTCTTGATCTCTTCTTCCTAAGACAGAGCAGCTGACGCACCGCTCCCGTGACGCCAAGGACGCTCCTGGGCCGTGGCTGCGAGGAGCCGAGGCCGGCCCTGCGGCAGCGCGGTGTCGGTGCCCGCCTTGCCCGCTGGGTGTCGCCGCAGCCCCGCGGTGGGAGCAAAGCACGGGACCCGGCGGCCCCGAGCGGAGTCCATGTTCTCTCCTGAAAGAGACTTTGTGTCTCCTGTGCAAAAAAATGCCACCGGCGGGACGTCATCTGGTGATTTTCCTGCCGTCCTGCCAGACTCCATTTATGTACTAGGAAATATCTTCATCGTTTATTCCCGCAGCATCCTGGGTTTGTGCTGCATACACTATGCATGCATCTTTATCTCATGCGCAGTGCTGTCGTGTGTTAGTCACACGTTGCTATTCTGCTTAGGTCTGCACAGAACTGGCTGCCCAACTAAACTGATTTGCCCAATTATCGCCCTTAAGATTCTAGACTAGCTACAGCCATGAAAAATTCTCTCTTCTGTGAGAAAGCAACATAATCAAATATAGATAGGTACTGCCCTGCAGCAGGTGTGGCTTTTATTTGGTTCTCTTAAGCTTCAGATTCAACAGTGATGGCAGCTTTGTTGTACATTTACACCACAGAAAGCCTACACGGTGATTGGATGGTTTCTTTATTATTTTTTTTAATAAATAGATAAATTTAAAAATCACAACCTGAAAAAATTGTACCAAATTCAAACCCAAATTTCTAGCTTCTAGAAGGGTTTGATAAGTAAAAATTGCCTACTTCACCAAACACATAAAATCAAAAGAGAGTGAATTTCTGGGGAGGATCTCGAGGTGCAACATTCTGTCCTACCGTGTGGCTTGATGCAACTAAAACCAGCTAAAATCAGTAAGTGCCAGTGAAAATGTTAATTCTATGAATTCATATGCAGGCAGTGTGGTGGAGGGATGTGGCTGCAGTCTGTATTGTTGCAGAGTCTCTCTGAACACTCTCATATCAATAAAGCTTTTTTAAGCTTGGTGGCAGCATTTGTCCTGTACTGGCACTTTGGGGATGAATTGAGTTGGGTGTTGAGCAGGGACAGGCAGGGAATGGAACATGAATTGCTCGCCTGATCCCACACCTGTGAAATGGTGCAGAAGGAAATGCTTTAGCTGCCATAAATTAAGGCTGCTCTGAGACTCATCTAACATACCTCAGGAATTCAGCCTGCCAGTACAAAATTGGACAGTGCAGAAAGCTGGTGAAACAGAATCACTGCATCTTCTGTGTGCTGGAGAGTGATACAGCCAAGTGACATAGCCAGCTCTCTTCAACAGTAGAAAGCAAGTAACTACTATTAAGTAACGTGTTTTGAAAACTCAGCATGCACAATACTGTATCTAATGTGCTAGCTACTTTAAATGAACATTTAGATCTCTCACAGGGAATATCTTCTATCTGTAACAGACCTTACCTAGCAGACTGGGTATTCAGACTGATTTCCTAGGTGCCACGGCAACACTTATGAAAATACAGCTCTGCATTAAAAAAAAAGACATTGCTAGTCATAATCTTTGAAAATCTCATATATATATATATATATGTATGCAAATATACAACACAACTGATGTTATATGCAGAGCTATTTCAGCTTGTTCATGTCTCACTGAACTGGCCAAAAGGATTTTTAGGATTTGCTTTCAAAGGAGAAATCTCATACACTGCGGAAGTGGATACACTGATATTGGTTGTCATCTTTTAAGCTTGCATCAATAGTTCTTTGTTCCAGTGGTCTCCCATTCATATAATGGTACACCAAAAGATGTTCTGCATATATCAGTGGACATGTGCCTTATTCAAAGGAGTGTCCTGCAGCTGTGCACAAAATCCAGCATCATGAGACTGGGAGCATGCTATGCACAACACTCTTGATGGTGTACTGAGATGCTTACGTTCCCTATTTGTTGAGTAAATCCTTGCCTGCATAAATCACAACAACTTTACCAAATCTGAAGAGATGATGGAGTGAAAGTTTGCAACAACAGAATTTTTTTTTTTTTTTTTTTTTCAGTGTGAGACAGGATTTGGGTCATTTGACTGATGCTAAATTGTTTTAGCAAAACACTGAAAAAGACAGGTCAGAATGGATCTCAGTTCTTGAAAATGTAAGTTATAGTTGTTCTTTTCTTGTTCAGTAGGTGATTCCTTATCTGTCTGTAATACTGAAGCTAATTCATAGTTCCTTACCCCAGAGAACCCTGCATTCTGAATTTGGCCCACAGAAGCATTCAGTCAACTCACAGTTCATTCCTTGCCACTACTTTCCTGCAGGCTGCTGAGATGCCAGCAGGACATGGTCTGCAGGCTGGGCAGATTGCTCTGGTGGCCTTCTCTGTGCCCTCGCTTCTCACTTGCTTCACTGATGTGATAGCTGCACAGCCTTCTGGGGACCAGTGTATTCCCAGCCTCAGGGAGAAGGGGGGATGTGATCGTGTCACAGAACAGCATGGAAATAATGTCCTGCCAAATACACATTGAGTATGTCAATTCCCTGATGTCTATGCCTGCATTTGTTGTCACAAGTTAAACTAAGCAGTCATATAATGGAGGTCTACAGGGTATGGCCCCCATGAAGGCCTGAGACTAGATCCAGCCACAAACTTCAGGGAAGATCAAGCCATTGTGACTGTCCTCTTTGCCACTGGTTCCTTCTCACCCCATCTTTGTGTAGCCAAAGTGGGAGCACCAGTGTCTCTGAGTACACACGTGCTGAGAAGTCTGAGCTGGGGAGCTGGCACCAGCCCATAGCACAGCTTTACAGCCCATAGCACAGCTTTACAACCCATAGCACAGCTTCAGCCGCTGAGGCCCAGCCCCACCGTGAGGTAAGGGTGGTGTTCACGGCAGCACTGCTTTTCTCGGGTGGCAGCACAGGAGGACGGTGCACCTTGGGTTTGGCCCCCGCGAAGGCTGCACCTTTGTCCATTTCCACCGAGCAGAGGGCGCTGTGCTCTCAGAAGTGGTCCCAGCACATTCCTGGGATGCAGCCGAACCACTGGAAGAAAAAGTCCTGCACATACACACCCTGAGAGACAAAAAAAAAAAAAAGGACCGCGCTCAAGCCAAACTGTGCACTGCTAAAAAGGTTTTCTGAACCCCTTGGAAATGCAGCTTGTGAGGGTGCGGGAGGCCCCACCAGCAACAGCCGGGCATGGTGCAGGCTGGAAAGCCACATCCCAGCATAGCCACGTGCCAGCATGGCCACGTCCCGGCAGGCCCAATGTCCCAACAAGCCTGCTGTCTGACAGGCCCGGTGCCTCCGCAGGGCCGCTGCTCCGCCATGGCACCCACCGCACACGGCCCCGGCCCCTGGCAGCGCGGCCCCACCGCCGCGGTGGAAAAGCCAGAAGGCGAGCTGCTCTCTGGGAGGTGGAGACAGACACAGGCGGAGTCAGATCGCAAATTCTTGAACCTTTAACATCCTTTCTGTAATTCGAAACATACTTGTTCCCATTCCAGAGCTCTTTTTTTTTTTTTTTTTTTAAATTAAATTCCTTCCTTGAGACTGTGGAAGTACATTCAGGGGAAAAAAAAAGAGAGAGAGAGAGAGGCAGAAAGAAAGATAGGAAGAAAGGAAAGAAGAAAAAAAGCAAGGCCGCTACTTATCAGAGGCTCCACAACAAAACGGAAACGTGAGAGCACAGCCCTCCCCAGCACAACTGCTGGCGGGCTCAGATTTCTGTGGCTGGGTCACGGCTGCGGCAGCTGGCCCTGCCTGCAACCAGGCAAACCAACCCTGCCTCCTCCACAAACAGCGTTTACCTCCTCCTGCTTCACCAGGCCTTGGTGTACAGAGCGGAAGGAGCCGTTAGCAAAGAGCACCGATTTCTGCCTGGTCACCCTCAGGAGGCGATTCCCATCCCGTGGCCTTCCCAGCCAGCCTCAGCCCTTCCAGCTGCCCTGGTTTGTTTGGCAGAAGAGGGAGCATGTCACTCTGCTTTAAGTCCCCCAGCTACAAACACTCAATCTGACTGCTTCCACAAGAGCAGCCGGCAGACAGTTTCCATGTTTAGGATGGAGTGTGCACGTATGGAGAGGAAAGCTGAACTGACGTGTGCTCAGAAAGGCTTTGCATGCCACTAATCCCCCCAGCAGCACGCCGTGCTTTCTTGCATCAGCCAGACCATGACTGCCTGCTTCTCTCCCCCTGGGCAAACCACAGCAGGTGACTCTGATGGTGCAGCAGGGCTTTGTTTGTTTTGCGTAAAGAAGCAACAATTACCCATGACACCAAATGACACCCGGGTCAGAAGCATCCCAAGGCTCCTGCCCTGCAGTGCCTGTGGCAGTGCTGTTGCTATGCTGGTGCAAGGCAGGCAGAAATGCAGCCAGGCTGCTGGGCAAGCATTTGGAGCCTGTACTCCACTGCCATCTGTGCAGGGGCTCACCCCTGCTCTTTCAAACTTGAAAAACAAGTGTGAGGAGAGAAGCTTTCATGTTTCACTGCCATTATCATAGGTCTGTGTTAATGCAGCATCATGCTGTTTACATGTGTATGCATATGCATGGGTGTGAGTAACGCTTAGGGAAGGCACGAGGTTTTCTAGGAGAGAGTCAAGTAGGCACATGTGCATCACCTGAGGCAGCTCAATGCCTGCTGGGCCAGGAGGCACCCCTGTGCATGGGGGAGAAGCCACGTGGAGGGAAGGGCAGGGACTGAGCACAGGACACATCTTCACCTGGTGTGCTCCTCCCTGTCACAGATGCATGTCACAGAATGCTCTGTGCAGCTGGAGCATTTCTGTTTCCTCAGGTTTACATCTTGAGGAAGAGCGGGACTATCTGGAAGTCAGACATGGAGTAGATACCTTCATCTTTTTGGTAGGGTAAGTGTGACATTATAGGGTTTACCCATAACCAAGTCAGGCCTTTCAGCCACATGGCCCTCGTAGGAAGGCTGCTAGGTTATGCCCATCAGAGAAATTCTCCCTCCTTTGCCCAGCCCAGAGTGACAGTACAAGTCACTCTGCAGATTGGCAGGAGACACAGAAAAGCCCATGTGTGCTTAAATATTTCACGTCACGCAGCACATGTTATTCTGGCTGCCTACAACACTGCACCATTTGGGCTCCCTCCCTCTGAGGAGATGAAGCATTCTGATAGCTTAGCTGTATTTATCCAGACACCCTCAAGATGGTCTTTGTCTCTGAAGCCAGAGATTTGGAGCTACCAGCATCATCCCATCTTTTGAATGTTGCCCTCACATGGGAGCCATCCTGCTCAGGGCATTCCCATCTTCGCTCTGTGTCCATTTTTTCACTCAGCCTATGTTCTGCCTTTTAGACAATACAACTGTAACATGGTGTCCTATTTATAACATCTCTATCACTTTTTGGAATAGAAGCCTTCGATTCAAAACCAAATGCTTGAAATTCTTTTCCCAGACATCTTGAATACTAAAGAGTGCTCTATTCTTAGGCACCTGTTGGTAATTGTCCCCTTCTCTAGACTGTCATGCAAGCCCAGTTGGAGCTGTTATTAATATGAGACAAAATGTTGGTTAAGCACGTATTATGCTAAGTTAATGACTTCTGGGGTGTTACCAGCTTCCAAGAGATACAACGTGTGACTCACTAGGCTAGATGACAAACTAACAAGTTCATTTTCCTGGTTAAATTTATAAGAGCAAATTTCTCCTGCATTATTTTTGCAGTAAACACTGTCTTACAGGTGTCCAAATGAAATCTGTTCCTGCTAGCTTTTATTCTACTGCAGTCCCACCTACTTAATTCATGTACAAATAGCTGAAACAAAATTATTGAGTCCCCTCTAAGTCAAAGGTTTTTGGATGAGGACATCTGGACTTCCTAAGGTCATTGTTCGGTGGGCTAACTGTAGATTAGATTCCTATCCTGATGCAAATGGCATGTTAAGAAGTAATAGAGAAAATCAAGATTATCAGTTTACTGGAAATGTCCCAGCCCATGCCCTTCCTCTGCTGCTTTCCTTTACTCTTCACAAGTCCTGATCACCATTTGTGCATCTTTTGCAGAGATCATGATCTAAAGCAAGCAGCATGCCAAAGGCACGTGGGCCAGCAACAGTCTTCAGCTTGTTGCCTTTGCAATGATGAGCATCTCTAGAGGGATATTAAGTGCTCACAAAGGTAGCTGAAAATTCTCCATATGCAGGGAAATCTCTGTGAGATACTAAGCTAAGAAAGACATCCTATCCATCTCATCATACTGCAGGGACAAGTGGTATTTGGGCCACAGGCCAAGAGCCTCTTAGCTGTTCGAAACAGGGACTTTCATGTCTTGTAGAGTGAAGGAAAGTAGGAGAAGCTTTTACCCATCTTCGCTGCTACATCAGATCCTAATGCAGTGGCTGGGACAGGTGCGTGCCAATACCTGCAGGCAGAAAGAAATCTTCTGTTTTATAAGTACCAGCTTGTACCAACTGCCCTTTCTTTCCCTCTTGGGCTGGTTATTCATTGCTGAGGTGAGTTTGAGGATGGGTTGAGGACAGTTGGAGATAACAGCCCACAGATGCAGACAGCAAAGAGGAAAGGACTAACAGTACTTGGAAGAGAGCTGTGACTGCTACTGTTAAGAGAAGTTTTCAGAGGCTGAGAGGAGAAATATAACAGACTGGATGGACTCGCAGAAGTGCCAGGAGATGGAGGGGTGCAAACTGAGAAAAGCAGCATGCACTACTTCATATGGGGTGAGTTTGGAGACTCTTAGTTTGTGGTAGCCTCATCTTCTCTACTAACCTTTAGCAATTGGATGCTATTGAAGAAATAAAACACAGGTGGACTTGAATTAAGGAGACTCCTGCACTCAGTGTGACTTCTAACTGTTTGTAGCAGACACAGCCTGCAACTGTTCCAGGTTTGAGAAGCCCAAAGGAAGACAGTCTCCTGTATCCCTGCACAAAATGGAAGCGGGGTGGTCTCTGGATGACAGCAGAGTGCAGGGAGACAGGGATGCCTGAATACCAGCCTCCCTTGTGACACTAAATCACAGGGAAACATTTTCTCTCTCTAGTCTGTTTCACACTGATTTTTTTCCCCTTCAGAAAACGGTGCAAATAAAGATGAGTTGCCTCACAGCTTGTGGATGTCTGTACTATAGACTGTACAGCATTCCTGAGAGAGGACTAAAAAAGAGTAAAGGACTAATCTCAGTGTTTGCAAGGACTTGTGGCCATGCCAGAAAAAGGTGTGATGTAGAGTCCTGCTCGATTTCCATTCCCCAGCCTGTTCCCATAGGCTTTGACTTCTGCTAATCCCAGTCTTGGGGCTAGAAGAAAGCAAGACCAACAGTTCAGTTTGCTCTGACAGGACTGAGCCCTGCTTGAAAATATGAGGAAACCTCCTGAGTCAGCAGCTCACTCGCTCCTACTCTTGGAATAGCTGAGATTCCCGGACACAGTAACTTGACTCTGCTCCTGGCTCAGCACAGCCACTAGCTGAAAGGCAAAATAAAATCCCCTCCTGGCCCATTAACGAGGCCTATTCTGGGTTCAGGAGAAACCAGTCTGACTGATGAACTCCTCTGGCTCAGGGGCTCTGGCTGGGGCTGGGAGCGTTCTTCTTTCCTTATTCAGCAGACAGGAGGATGTTAATGGAGAGCATATGGGAGGGAAGGGAGTACTGTGGATAGTGCTGGAGGAGAGCCAGGCTGAATCAAAGCCCCAAGAAGCCTATTCTCCATCCGGGCAACATTAAAACAGGCCATGGAGAGATGAGAAGTCCAGCTGTGGTATGGAGGAGTTGGGAAAAAAGCTCTCTGCCTTCCCCAGGCTTCTTACTCCCACTCCAGTGGGACAGTGGTGCAGTCTCGTAGGCACGGTGTTCACAGTACAAGCCTTTCTGGGGAAAAGCGTACCTCAGCCAGGCACCCCATCCTGAGAGTCCTGCTGGAGACTTCAGGGAAGCAAAAACTGCCTCTGTGTTTGCAAAGCGCCATCTAATTTATGGTGCTATAGAAATGATGAATTACAACAGTGCTACAAGCTGGAAAAAATGTGTTAACTCCTCCAGTCCAGCTCCAGAGCTGATGCAGGACTGTTGCCTCTCATATATTTCCTCAGTTTCTGTCAGGACATGTTTTGAACAAGCAAGCAACCGAGGTTCCCACATTTTTCACTTTTTAATTCTGCTTTTAAAATAAAGCTCAACGTGATTAATGTAGTATGGGCTACTCAGCTGCTTGGATATGTCAAGCAGGACGGAATGGGGTGCCTTAAAGGCAGTCCACATCTGCTTTACCTTAAAGATAAAATGGAGGACTGGGTAGTGAAGACTTGATCACTCACTGAACTAAGATGCTTCCCATGAAGTGGGAGGACAGTTGAAACAGGTGCTGTAAAACTCAGCATGTCCTTTTTGGCTCCCAACTATCTGTTAACATAGCCCTGATCGTGGCAAATTTTGGGCATCCATGGTGCTTGGCTTTGCATCATTCACTAGAGCTTAATTAACTAAGGAGCCTAGCTTGTTTAGCCTAGCAAAGGGGGATGTAATTGCTATCTATAAATAAATACTTCAGGAGGTGAACACATGGGGAGGAGGAAAGAGCTATTCAAAGATAAAGGACAATGCTGGCATAAGAACAAATGGGTATAAACTAGCCATGCATACATTTGGACTGAGGTTTGTCAGGTTTCTAATGCTCAGAGCACTGGAGCTCTGTGAAGGTCTCCCAATGGGTTTAGTGAGGCCAAAAACAACGCTGGCTTTAAGAATCAGACACATTTACTCCAATGATTGTAAGAAATGGCTGCCTGTGTGAGCAAGGAGCTGGACGAGAAGCCCAGAAGGAACGTCCTGACATTCTCTGGGCTGCAGTCAGTTCAGGATGAGTTTTGGCTAACCAGCTGCAGGGCCCACCTGGAGCAAAGTGGGGGAGAACTGGAACACTAATAAAACCTGAGAAACTTAAACTATGTCTTCACTGCACAGTGCGCAGATTATGAATTCACATAAAACTGGAGCCTAGAAATTAACCCCTCTCCAGTGACCGTGCTGGCTGGCTTTGTTTAGGGAGGTTTATGGGGCTGGAGGAGATTGTCAACAGCAGTCAGGAAAAGAGTCTGTGACTATTTTGCGTGAAGAAAAAAGAAGAAAAGAATTGATGATTGGTTTTCCTGTGAGTGGGTTGAGCCTGGGAAGCCCACAGTTGTGTTCTGCCATCCTCTGGGGCGAAAAGATCTCATGAGCCAGGAAACCTTCATCTATGAGAATGTCTCATCATGTTCTCTAGTGGAATAACAGCTCAGTCTTACCTCAGGCTGAGCCCAATACGTGGTGCTCTGCACACAGCAGTCCTTCTCTATAAAGCCAGTGCCAAACAGACAGTGGGTGTCTTTCCCCATGGCTGTCCTGCAAAAGAACTGGATTAAGAGAGACCTTGATCCTTGACTAAGGCATGACAGAGAGGCACATATCCAAATCTTAGCTGCCTTATCCAACTGGAAGCCATAACAATACATCACACACTCTGGTTTACACCACCATAAACAAGATAATGGACCTTATATGAGAGAAAGATTTGTTGTAATACAGCTCTTCATTTCATCCTACTCCTGCTGGGAGACAAGGAATGAGGGACAGATTGCAGACACAAAACAGCTATGCAAGTGGCACAGATCTCCCTTGCACTGGGGGAGTTTTCCTATGGGAATCTCCTGCCTGTTTGAGTTCTCTCTATGCTCCATAAGCACTGCAAAGCAAATTTAGCAGAGACCAGAGAATCCATCTTAAAATGCCTTAGGGGGGACAGAGAATAGGGTATAAATGGAACTGCAGTGATGTCTCTTCTAATTCTTGTAATCTGTCACCCAGCTACAACACTGATAGGTGCTTTAGAAATCCACAGACAGACTGAATGTGATTTGATCACATTAGTGATGGCCCATGCATCAAGAGATTCAGGGGTGTTCAGAAAAGCATTAAAATAAAGGTGGTTGTACTTCCAAATCTCTTTTGTCTGAGAAGAGGATATCTCCTAAGGCTGGCTTTACTCCTGACATTTCTCATTCTCTGCATTTTCTCACATATCAGAAATACAACACGAAATGCCTTGTCTTGCTGTTTCCATAATTCTGCAGTCATTCTCAGCGGGAATCTGAGACAGAGAGGGTGGGAGGTGATAGGCTGAGGCAGGTCTGAAATATGGATCCTTGCACTGGAAGGATGTAGATGTGGCTTCTATTTAAGTCAAGTTCAAGTCTTCATGATGTGGCTGAAAGGTCATCGCTGTTACAGGGCTCCCTTGAAATCACCTGCAGGGTTTCCATCCAACTCCTAACTAATTCCATGCTGTAGCCTAGGAAGCTGAGAACTGCATGAATGAAAGCAATGCCAATGGGGAGCAGCACACATAGGAAGTTTGTTTTGTCACTACTTGCATTTTCCTGCTGTGTGAAGCTCAGACATTTTTCATCCTCCAGGTCTACAGTTTTGGCCTGGTAACCTTCATCAAGCTGAATCAACTTTAAAAAACAGGAGAGAAGATGAGGAAAAAAATATTGATTTTTTTCTTTGAGGGGGAATTTTTTCTCTTTTTTGGGGGGAGATGAAAGCCAACAGTTTTTTCCCCTTGACCACCCAAAAACAAAGAGAATTTATGGGTAATTTTCATGTTTTTAACTGACATTCTTCATGATTTTCTTCACAAAAACACTTCAAACATAGAGAACCTCAATAAATCTCAAAAGCACACAGTTAAAAGTGTTCACACAGGCCATAAAATTGTAACTCTGGATTTGTACGATTCATGCTTATGGTCAGTCTTGTCTCGATTTAAAGAATCTCCCACTTCAGCCATCTCAAAAAGGCAGTAAATCTAGATTATGTATTGAAAGTGGTTAGGGAGCCTGGGTATTTGTACCAACGAAATGCCAAAATATTTTCCTGACATGCTCCATTTTTTACATTCTTTTACTAGCACTTAATTTTTTTATGTATGTATATATATATATATTTTTTTTCTGTTGACAGTTATATTTAGGCTATTCTTAGCTTGCAAATGGCTATGCCTCCTCCAGTCAAAACAAGAGGCTGAAGAATTTCACACACATGGTACCCTGGGCAGAAGACAGTGGAAAACACAGATAATGTGCATGACTGGGCTGAATATAGTTAGGGCTACATATTTTGGAGCTCTGGAACTGTCACGCACAATTTCTGATTCAGTGGGGGGATGTTGCTAAAGAGTCTGTGCTGGTCTTCAGTGTCTCCACATAGGGCTCGAGGTTGTGGCACTGTGCAGTGAAGGGGGTGACTCAGGAGGGAATATTTCTTCTGCGTCAGAAGCACTTTAAAGCAGCCTAGGGGAGCGTGCAGTTAAAAGTGTAAACTGAAGCCTCTGAGGGATGCCCACCATATTAAGCAGTTAAGAGAGATCTAAATCAGCCCTAGTTCCAAAAGCAGTATAGTGGCATTCATGTAGCTCTCTCACTGGACTTACTCTCTCTTTTAACTGCACACACCTAACATTGCTACATTTCTTTCCTGACCCAAATCAGCTCTCCCATCTAATTTGAGCAACTTCGTGATTCTGCTTGGTGCTGTACAAACATCACCAATAGCTTTCTTCACTGTGAAGGTGCCAGGAGTACATTTTACAGTGCATGAAAGATTTAAATGCAATTAACTAGCTCATACCAAATTCACTCAGCATAAAGGAGAGTGGGAGCATTCTCCATGAGCTCACGTCCAGTCCCAGGCACTTGACAACCTCACACAGGGCCCTGGTCCCCTCACCTGGTGCTCCACCTACCCTGCTCATGGCCAGGACCCTGTTTCAGCCCACAGGACCATCAGTCTCTTCACCAGAGATGCCGCAGGACACCAGTTTCCAGCTGCCATAGCCTTGCCCTGCCTGCCCACCCTCAATCTATCACCATCCATATGGAGGTGTCCAATGCCCAGGGCTGCCCCCCAGCCGCCCTGCTCCTGGCTGGGTGGTGGGAAGGGCTCTGCCTTCCCCATACTACCCCTGGTCCCTACACTCCAGTCTTCTGGAAGACATCAGCCCACACTGTGCCCTGACACTGACTTGTCTACACTCAGTAGCTGTTTCCCAGTACTTTCCTACAAGTCAGGATGTTGGGAATGAAGGATAAGCTCCATAACAGCCATGTAATGCCACTCCCTACTACACTGGAAACCAAAAATGATATACTCATAAATGTGGTCTCCCTGCTCCTCAGAGCTCAGATTAGGTACTCAAAAACATAATAAAATATCAGACACGTACTTAAGTCTTGGATAAGGAAAAACTGTTTTGGTATGTGAAAGATCAGCTTTTCTTTCACCCCCCACCAGAAAGGCTAGGCCTTACTGTACTGCCCACAGTCCTCTGAATGGCTTCATTTCTCACTTCCTCTCCTTCTGGAAGAATCAATACATGCCTTGAGTGCTATAAGGAGGATACCATGAACCAGACTTCCTTCAAACTGTTTCTTGGATCACCTTTTGCCATGGGGTCTCTATTAATTAAGTACTGACTTGTGATTTATAGACAGTGAAGTCACTACGGTTTTCTGACTTCCCATATTTTGAAAAATACCTGGTGTAGCAAGTGAGACGAGCTCAAAGAAATGATATTTCTATGTCTGTCTCACTTTCTCCAGGTGAGATACTTTAGCTACTAATGACTTTAGACTTTATTCCACATCCCAGGAACAGTTTACATACCAAGAGATTTTGGAAAGAGAGAAACAACAGCAAGAACACTTAGGCATCATCATACACCTGGTTATCCCACAGGCAGAACATTACGGCACTATCAGTAATATTGTCAGCCCTTCCTCACTTTTCCTCCTCGCTTGCTCACTTAAACCCAAGTTGCTGAAATGAATCAGCAGATTAGACAGCAGGTGACCACAGAGGTGCCTTCACCAAGGAAAGGAGGTCTATGGCCAGGACTGCTCAGCCAAAGCTGCGCTACTGAGATATCAGGAGGGATTCAGAATTGCTCTGTAGATCCTACCATACCATGCTGGGCTGTGGGAGATTATTTATCTTTGCCAACCAAATCTAGGAATGGTTAAGTAACAGCATTGTGTGCTGCTGACCCTGACAAGAAGTCAAGTCCAAGGGCAGAAGTTTACTCCAGGATCTCTTAAGTAATGCAGTAACACCAACAGTGGCAGATGTGTCCTGTACAGATGCATCCTTTTGTGCTTCTCATGGCACTTCGGGGTACCATTAAAAATGAATCCATAGTGTAACAATGGTATGGAATGCAAGGATGCTTGTAAGGGATCTGTTTTTACTTTCTGGCCATAGGCATACAATCTGGGTCAGTGTAGATGGCACATACAAACATGTGGACGATTTCATTATTTCCAGCTGTTCCTCATTACCATTTGCTTTCAGTAATTTCAAGAAATACTGTAGTTGCCCTTTCCAAGTCTCTGTCAGGCTTTCTTCCAGACAGAGGGATTCAGGTGGCTTTAGTTGTTCCCCTTCTTTTTTTTTTTTTTTTCCAAAGAAATCTGAGTTCTTTCAATACAGTGTAATAAGGGCGTTGTGCCCCCAGGAGGGACTAATTCTCATTTCCTAGCCCAACGTTTGAAGTAGGTAAGTTACCAAAACAATTCTGTAATCTGTGGCTACCGTTGTACACTGAAAATGGCATTCTTAGGGCGAAGTTAAGATATGAACCCCTTTTTACAGTGGAAGTTCAGCGAAGTCAGGACCAGTTTGTCCACGTGAAGGGCAGTAGGACTCCAGTAGTATCACTACAACAGGACGAGTGCCATAGGCACTCCCTTCTAGTCACAAGCATCCAGATAAAGAAGAGAAGCACTGATGCTTTCAACTGCCCAAGGAGGCTGGGGACCATCCTACCGACCACTCAGCCGCTGGATTGCCAGCCATCTTGCTCCAAGTCACATTCAGAAATCCCCATCTGCCAAATGAGAAGGAACAAACGTGTTGAGCAAAAGATCTAATTTCCCAGTGTCTATGGGGAAATCAACAGACAATGGGAAACAACATAAAAAACATATACATGAAAGCCTGTTTTTTAAATCCAGTTGACAGTCATTTTCAGTGGAATCTGGCCAGCTCTAGCCAGTATTTAATTCAAAAATTCCTCAGGAATGAAGGTCTTTTGCAGGCCAGCTTTATTTGGCTGGGTTTGGGCTTTGCTTTTTCCCACATCCCGCCTGCTGAAGTTAGAGGTTGATGGCACGCAGCCTGATTCCTCTGCCTTTTCCTGTGACGGATGCATCCAGCCACTATCACCTCCTTTTTAAATTGTCTGCTAAAATGGCTGCAGGCAACAGAAGCTGGAAAGAGAAAAAGAAGGAAAAGAATAATCTGCTCTGCCTTCTGAGAACAGAGCAAAAAATTACCTGATGGGCAATGCCACAAGGAGTCAACGAAACTGAAGGAGACAAGTACAGTCCAGCATGGGCTACGTATGGTCCCATGGCAGAAGCACCTCTCCTGAGTGATAACTTATGTGTTCACAGTGCTACAGTGAGAGGCTTTATCACACAGCAGATAACAGCAGCAACATGCTTGCTGCTTGCACTAGACATTGAAAATCAAAATAATACCATACCTAGAGAACTTTTTCCAAGCACTGACCATCAGGCTGTTGGTCTCTACCCTCTAAGCCATGCAGTTGAGTTAGGGACACTTAGATACTCTGGCTTTACAAATGAGGGAGATAAAAACTACTCCTGCTAAAACATTCAGTAAAGCATACAGCAGGCAGAGAACACACAGAAGGCTGATGAGGTTGAGGTATTCCAATGTGAAGCCCTTTGTATGACAGTAGTCAAGCAAACGAACCCAAACACCCCATAAGCAAATAATGATCCCTCCTGCACTGCACCTCTGTCCTGCATCCCACACACTCCCCTCCTCTCTCCTTGTACATCCAGCCCTGAGCCTACAAAATCCAAGGCACCAGCTCTTGCTGGCTCTGCAGGCTGGGTCGGAAGGACAACTGCTGCTGCAGCTCCAGATGTGCTTTGTCTCTTTTTTGAAAGTGTTCCTCAGAAAAACAAAAAGCTGCGTTGCTATGGAGACTGTACCTCTGGCACTGATGCACCCAGCGGGCGGCAGCAGCTGCTGGCTGCCAGGGCAGCGGGGCTGGGTGCAGGCAGGCGTGGGGCTGGGAGCAGGGCTGGCTGCTGGCACGCCCTGCCACAGGGCCGAGGGAGGAAAGTGTTGGGCTCACAGATGTGGGGATTTTATTCCTGAAAAGACACTGTTAAGTAAGACCGAGGTGGGTTTGGAGGCAAGCAAAAGCTGTATGTAAGTCTGGGAGTCTACGCAAGCAAAGCTGGTAGTGTCTTGTAGAGTGAAAACATTTTCTGATGTTTTGATTATTGTACTTGCATAGCTAATACTAGGAATAGTGGAGAAGCTAAGAAAGATCTTTTTGCAGAAGCAGAAGTTATTTCCAGGAAATCAGTGGAAATGCCATCTTTTGAATCATTTAGAAGTTACAGCTGCACTTCATAAAGGAAACGATGCTCTGCCGGTCCCCCGGAGACACATGAAATGAGACCAATTAGGGCTCCTCCAGCTTTAAATACTTGCACTGCAAAGACAGACTTCATCCTTATTACCTTTGAAAGTGAAAACGAATAGGGTATGTCCCAGCTGAATTAAAATCAGGGCTCACGTTATGTAAAAAGCCAGAGAAGATGATCTGCTTTGTCCCTAGAATCTCTGAAAACATGAGCATGAGGTTACTAGATCAAGTGGGAATGTCTGTTTGTGAAGTCTGGTCCTAGCAGCGCCCACCTGGTGAAGCCTCAGAGGACAGAATGCCAGCAACCCAGCTGGCCAGGGATATGCTGCAGGATGCAATGACTGAAATTTTCTTGGACCTGGGGAGCAACTCCAGAACATGAAACTTCTAGATGTGCTCACAAGAGCCCTGGGAAAGGTCTGGACTGCTGCCCACTCTCCTCTACGTTTTTTCCCCAAAGCTGTTCAGCTTCATTGCTGCTCGAGAAACTGAGAACGGCTGTTGACAGGAAGAAGCCCTATTAGCAGAGACACCCTCCTGGAGGTGGTAGGGAACAGACATTAGGCGGCTGTCTAACTCGTGCACCAGTCCAGCTGGCCAGGGCTTATTTCTCCTGACATCTGCTTTCTGAGGTACTGCCATCCATATCAGATTACATCAAAAGCCATTTTGCCACCAAGCTGCATTGCTTCCTGGGACGTGCATCGCTGCAGGGGGCCCACCATACCCCATGCAGCATCCTGGGGAGATGACATCTACCCCAGTACAGGGGCTGGGGAGCTACAGCAACTCTGCCACGGAGATATTCTGCATTTGGCTGGTTAAAACAAAACAAAGTCATAATTTGCTATTGCTGGAACAGACATGCAGTCACTGGTGACATTTGCTCTGAAGTTGTCTCATCTCTGACAGCGCTCTCACTGGGGCTTAGACTCAGGTGTCTGATGGGTGACACCTGCTTGGAGGACAGCGATGCAGTGGATGCTGCAGGATGGGGTGCTGTGAGGGCAAGGAGCAGTGGGGCAAGATCCCACAGACAGGGCTGCAGGAGGCACATGGCATAGCTGGGAGACACCTTGTTTTAAACAATAAAATTCCTTTCTGTGCTATTAATTTGTACTTCAATTTGAGCAATTTCATTTTGCTTCCTAAATTTTCCTTATCACATGTGGCTGGATGCATCATGCTGCTACTTCAGACATTATACAGCACTGCAGTGCTCTGTTAAGTAACTTCCTCCTTCCTTGACAGAAATAGCTACATTTCAATAACAAGCGAAAAGATCCTAGTATTTATAGTTTCTTGAGCTTCAAGATGGGATCACTGAGACACAGAAACATAAGTCTGTGGTTCAATTTTGCTGTCTCAGGAAGCAGCAGTTAACAGAGAGGCGCACCAACATGTCCAGTTCAGCCACTCCATCAGCACCTGCCAGTATTAGAGGGACAGAGACTAGACAAGGGAGTCTGAGCTGCAGACAGGGCACTGGGAGGGAGCTGTTGCAGGCAGGAGCACTTGAGAGGTGGCTCCCAGCAAGTTAAGCATCATGTTGGCTCGGCTGGAGGTTGGCTGAGCTCAGGGGTGCTTTGGGAAGGCTGAGCCCATCTCCAGCTCTCACTTTCCTGAATAGTGTCACAGGTTTAAAGCAGGAGCACTGGAGAAAGTGTGTCCTTTCTTCATCATACATGGAAATAAAGAAACGTCTACAGTAACATGGGGAGTCAAGAGAGGAGGTGAAAAGAAGGAGGGAGATAGGAAAAGAGGGAGGGAAGGTGAAGATAGCAGGGGATCCTTTCCAGCCCTGCTTACAAGGTGCTGGATAATTCATAGCTCTTGTTTACACTGCTGCAGACCACATCACAGGCATTCCCAGCTAATGGCTTCCATCTGGCGTGGCCATGTGCTGCCCAGCCTCCCTTCGAAGGCTGGTTCCCTGCCAGCAGAGCAGGGCCTCCCCATAGTCCTTCCTACCCCACTCCACACCACTGTCATGGGGGAGGGGGTGCGGGGAGGAGAGCTCTATGCCAGGTTTGTATGACCCAGGGTGAGGGGCTTGGACATCCATCAGACATGGAAAGCCCCATGAGTGCAGGGCCCACAGGATGTGTGAGGAATGTGGGGCAGGGATACACAGCTACCATGCACAAACCCAGCCAGAGCAGCACTTGAGCATCTGCACATCATGCTTCCCAGCACTCTGGTTTGGGAGGGTTTGCTGGCCAGGGCACAGTGCCAGGTGTGAGCTGCCTTTCCTGCATCTCTATAGTGTTTGGGCCTGAGGAGCTCCACAGTGCTCACAGCACAGGGAAGGCACCTGCTTGTCTTGAAAGTACCCACCAGGTCAGGATGAGTCGATTCTAAGCTGGGCTTCATATGCCCTGCTGCATCCAGCAGGATCTGGGCCCAAATTCTCAGGTGTCTTTGCACTGTAGCTCCTTGCCTTCACAGCTGCAGGAGCGTGGTCCTGAAACAGACACACTGGCTCTTCCCAGGGCTGGTTTGCCAGGATTCCAAGATCAGAAGCCATTCCAACTATGCAGCACAAAGCTATGTCCTGCCTTGCTTGGCTCTCTGCATCTGCAGCAAGACAGAGCTGGGGGAATGCAGAATCAAAGCAGCAAGAGTGCTGGAGGGCAGAGGTGTGCCAGGGGAGTAGGGTAGCCACAGGAGATAGTAGCAAAGGACTGCTGCAGAGCTGGATACATTCTACCCAGTAAATCCAGCCCTCCGTTAGCCCAGGAGACAGCAAATGAGGCCTAAAACTTGAATGTAGATTGTCATGACTTCACAGAAATTCAGCAAAGCTGGATTCAAACCCAGGCTACCGAGGCAGCTGAAGCTAATTTATTCCTCTGAGAGTCCAGCTAGGTGCTAGAGGTGTGGTCACAGGTTAAAGGCAGAGGCAGTGAGAGGTCAGCCCTGCATCCTGCTCCTTTTGTTCCCCTTGCTGTCTCTCCCACAGCCCCGCTCAGCCACACTACACGCTCCCAGCATCTGTCAAGTCTCATCTGCGTGGAAGTCCAATGAGAGGCAGGCGGGGAGCTGGGACAGGAGCAAAGCGGATCCCTGGGCCGTGACGAGGAGCTGAGATTCCCCCCCGCACCATGCACGGGTTGCCCTGTCATAAATCATCGTTTGTCAAATTCAATAAGCATCTCTAACACAAAAAATGACGCTATCTCCTGGGAGCCCCAAGTGCCTGAAATTCTGCACAGATGTGGAGAAATCAAAATACGAAGGAAGGGGGGAGGGTGGGAAGGGAGGAAGAGGGAGGACAGATTTTACATGGCAGAAAGGCAATTTTTCCCTGTGCTCTGCTCCCTCCCCATCTCCTCACCCATGCATGCCACCTTCCTGAGAGCACCGCAGACCCAGCCACGGGCATGTGTTCTGCATCTTCCAAAAGGAGGAAGGAGGCTGTGTATGCAGTGCTGAACATCTGCCCACTGTGGTGCCCTGTGCCTGCCCCAGAAAGCCCCGTGTGAGTCCAGGGCAAGAGGAGGGGGGATGGGAACACCTCCTGCTTAGGCTGCAACAGCTCAGGGGGACTTCTCATGAGAAGCTGTGCTGCGGCCGCCCCACTGCCCGCCGGCAGCAGGAGGCTCAAGTCAGGGTGCGGCTCCTGCGAAACTGCGGAGCCAGGGGCTCGGCTGGGAAACCCCACAGCCTGTGGGAACACACCGCTGGCAGCACCGAGTCAGGGATGAGCACGGCTGTAAAGGAGAAAAGGCCAAGTGTGTGCTGCTGTGCTGGAGCTTAAAGCAGGCTCCAGTTATGCACGCACAGGTTGTGCTGCACAGCACCAGTGCCTAAAATGCTACGTATAAATAGGGATATATGCAAATACCTGCAACAGCCATTTTGTCTTCCCCTCGAGACCGTGGTATTTATCTCCAAAATGTAAGACACAAGCCTCCAGAGCCACTCCGTGTGCTGAGCAGGTGCCCTGGAGATGCAGCCTGTGCCACACTGTCAGAGGCATCCAGTCTGAGCCCCATGCACAGTGCTCTGCACCCCAGCCCTGCTATGGGGGATCCTTGGCATCATGGCTGAACTGTGCCAGCCTGCTGGGGCTGTGCAACAGATACAGGGATTTGCAGGATTGGCGTGCTGCTCTGAGATTAGCAAGGCCCCGTGCAAGTGGGGGCTGCCCTTGTGCTGTGTGGATCCATGCAGCCACACACACCCCTGCTGTCAGCGAACCACTGTGGACACATCCCTAACCACTACCGGTATTTGGACCTTCCATGATATGTATGTTACAGAGCGGCCATTTTAGAAGCAGCGCAGAGCTTCCTGAAGCCTTTACAGAGGCTGCTTTGAATCTCTCTGGCAGCCAAACCGTGTGGATACCCTGCTGCCACAACCTAACTGCTAAAGCTGCAGAGGACCAGTGTGAAAATACATTAAAATTCCAAATAAGTATTAAAAAGATCTTCAGTAGATAAATATACCCTGACTTTGAAGGTCAGAGTATTGATCCATTGAAGGCTAGAAGCAAGTACTCTGAGCTGCACTTGTGATCTTCCCCTTGTGTTATTATCATTATTGGCATTGTTGTTGCGGCAGCGACGCCTCAAGGACCTGCTCAGGACCCAGACGCCGCTGTGCTGGGGCACTGAATTCAAATGAGGTGACATGTGATGAGCATTCTCTAATGCAAAACAAACCCAGCCTCAGTGTGACAAAAGAAGCACAGTACAGCCCTGCGAGGTGAGCTCTGTGCTGCGGCAGCCGTGCAGCTCCCACAGCCCAAGAACCATGGTTTAGGAGCTCTGTGCTTTTTTGTGATCCTTTTAGAGCTGACGGGTTGGCTTGCCCTGAGCTGTCACCCCGCACACCCAGGTAACTTCTCAGAGTATGTTCAGCTCACCACACAGCGTGGTGTCCTGGTGCATTCACACTGCACCAGTGTTGTGCTTCCTTTCTTAGGCAGCCTGAAGCTGCAGGCAAGCATGCTTCTGTCTGAGTGTAACGTGGGAGCCCAGATGTCAGCTTTGTGTCTGGGCTCCTGGTAGCTGGGTGACCATTCATGCAGATGCCCACGGGCTGCATTTCTCTAGGAGCAGTGGTTAACCTGGATTCGCCCAGGGAAAGGGAGCTTGTGTGTACCTTGTTCTGCAAATGCACTCCACAAATCCAGCTCAGATAGTATGCCCAGGGAAAAGGAGGGAAGTCAGACTGCTGTATTACACAGGTCAGTTACTTCAGACATGGAAATGATTATCAGAAAGTGAGGTGGGGGCAGGTAATCTTACAGAAATAAATCAACTCTCTCACCCATCTTAATTCCTTCGCAATAGCTTTCCAGAAGGATAAAGTTGTCATTTTTTCACTCTTTAGGGAGATATCCAACAGAAAGACTGTAGTGATTCAGGTCTGAGTCTTGCCTATCTGAAGTCTTAGTCAGACAAATTCTGCTCGGTGAGAGAAGAAAATATTCCTCTTTAGACTGAAAGAAAGAAAGCTGATGTGATTGTGCTACCTGCACGTCTCTCTCTCTCTTGATACCTTTTTAACCCTGTGATGAGCTGCAGCCCATCACATTTGCACGCATTTGTAGGCAGTAGAATCTCAGACAAAATCTGAGGCAGTGTATTTTATGAAAAGGAATGGCTGGATAAACCAATGCAGCCCACATTAATGCGTGCACAGAGAGGCAGGAGGGCAGACACCACAGTGGTGCCCAGACAGCACACAGGTGTGCAGTTTCATGCCCAAATGGGGTGTAGTAGAGATGTACAGGTCACAAGGATACTGCATGGTTTCAGGAGAAGATGTGAGTCTGTAGGAGATCAAGCAACACTGGCTAGTGGAACATCCTCTTTGTCAGTAGCACCCATTCAGAGCTGCATGAGTGCGTAAGAAGGCAGAGGGAACCCTCAGTAAGACTAAATGCTATGCCCCTGAGTGCCCAGAGCTCTGGGAATTAGCAGAGGAAGGGAGGGAAAAGAGATAATGTAAATGTTTTTAGCACATGGTTCTACAATTGGTGAACATGACAGTAATATAATACAGGTACCCACGTACCTACTCGTACCTCACATTTCTGCTAAACCTCTGGGGTGCTGGTAGTAGAAGTTCACAAAAACAAACCAAAGGTCACGATGCTGACAGGGTATCTTTATTGCTAGACAACTCCCCAACCCACCCATGATAAATTAAGGCCCTTATTCCTGCTTAACCCATAACCTTTGTAGTAGACCCTGGAGGTCACCCACTTCAAGTTTTCCAACCTGGGGATGGGGGCAGGTAAGAGATCCACATTCACGGGTCCCTTCTCTCCCTGTCCGACACACAGATCAGTTCAGATGGCCGCGGCTGTAAGCCCACAGCACAAGCACAGCACAGAGCTGCACAACCACACAGCAGCAGAGATAAAGCCCATAGTTTACATGCGACACGTGTTTCCTCCCGGCGAGGCCCCCTCCCCCCAGTGCTTTCCACATTATATAAGAATTTTATTCTATCGTATGCTTTGAGGAAGGCGGCATTTTGCCAGATCTCAAAATGGCCTCATTTATCACCTAAATCCCCTCTGAAGGCTAGGGAATAAGGTTTGTAAAACATCCCAGATTAATGAGCCTGCATCTACATCTTAATAGCTTTTGTGTGTGCACGGTACTTCCACACACATTTGTGCTCAGTGTGTTTCTGTGGCTCACGGACTCTGCTTGCTTCTCTTACCTGCTCCATCTGTGTGTGCGCTCGTGTTCCTCTCTAATTCTGTGCGTGTTGCCTATGCATAAGTCTCCTTCTGTGACTGTAACTGTTTATGCCACAAGCAAGTGAAATCCTCCTTGTGAATATGTGCAGTTTTGTAGATCTGTGCGCAGCATCTATTTATGCCAGAGTTTTGATATCAGGATCGAATGGCATGCTTGTCTGTGAGTTAAAGTCATCACTTCGAAGTTGGCTCCTTAGGCAACAGAGGCCTATATTTCATCCCCATGCTGGGGGAATTTCATTTTGCTGCCATATATAAAAATTCTGGTGAAGTAATTAACGGGAGCCTCCAGAGGCCGGGTTATGAAAACAAGGCTCCACGTGCCTGTTCCAGAGGAACCTTGTACTCCTCGCAAACTCCTCCAGGCAAGAAAGATATTGCAGCTGCAAAGAGGAACAACCCAGGGCAGAGAATGGCAAGCACCAAGGTCAGTTTCTCAGTCCTTGAAAACAGCTCTAGCAGAAAGCTGAAAAACAAAGCAAATTAGAACCTGAGGTTCCAGATGGGATCACGAAAGAAAAGGGCATTGGTTGCACCTACAGTGATTAATTTTTAAATTGTATACCAGAAAGCATTTGGCCTATATCAGTCTAGTGGCTCCGATAATTTACTATCTGGGACACAGGGAATACTTGGAAATTCCCCTCAGAGTTTCCCCTACGGTTCTTTCCTATCTGTTTCTCCTTGGATTTCTTTCTTCCTTTCTGCATCCAGTTCTCCTTCCATCCCTCTGACAAGGAACTGCTGCTGCTCCTTTCCTCCCCTCTCACTCCCCCTGTCTGCTGTCAGCCATTTCATTTGGCTTTTTCAGCTCTTGCATTCACCAGAGCTGAATTCAGTGACAGCCCCTTGGCAATTTCCCTTTGCTGGTGACTCAGGTAATTAGATCTGGTGCCTTGGGGAGCTGCCAGGCATGATGTCACGGCTCTGCAGAAAAAATACCCTATGTAATTGCTCGATACACTAGCTAATGTCTCATCCTGGTGGAAGGAGGAACCCCGAGTCTGGGGATTGCCAAGATTTCAGAGACTCAGGATTCTGTGATCGAGGTGAACAAAGAATTATCTTCGTTTCTTGCTTACACAGGCTCTTGCTTGTTTACTACATGCTCATTAACTGCCTCCTAAGCAGTTAGTCTGAGTGTTCATAATAAATACCACAGCGCCTTGATGAAAAGGGAAGGACTCTGAATGCTGCATTAGACAAAAGAAAATGGGAGTGAAACATCAATCTAGCGCAAGAATGAACAGCTCTGCATGAGATGGTGTAACCCCACATCAGGATTATTCTGCCTTTTTAAGACATTTGCCTACTAGCATTTGAATGCATCTGGATAGTTCAGTTCTTCCAGGATTGCAGGAAGACCTCACTCTGTTCCTAGCTGCAAACAGCAGATCTGGAGGACAGGCTAGAGATCAGGAGGGGTCAGAGTTAGTCTCAGGGTAGACATCAGAGTGTATCTGAAACCCATTAAGTGAAGCAGCAAGACGAGAATGAGCTAATGGATGATCCTTGCTAATGCACTAATAAAATGGAACTAAAGATTTCTAGCTCATCCCTATGCTGCCCCATCTTGCTTGGAAAAGAAACTCCCTGGAGTTTAGTATTCAGAAGAAATTGACTGTTCCAAGTCCTGCTTTTCAGATGTTTTATGTTGATCTTCCTTCTTTTGCAGACATAAGGAGTCTAGCCAGCAAGGATCTGGCAGGGTGAGATGTTTGGGCCTCAGCTCTCTTCCCACAGTTCATCGGCAAAGCAAACGCTGAATCCATTGCTAGAGGTACTGATTGCTTTGCCAAGAGGAGGGGATGGCAGTATGAAAATTCAGAAAGGAAACCTTTGATTGCCTTCACTGCCTGAAACCTTTTCCCCAGGCAAAATGGGACCTGGATGTTACAAAGTACCTGCAAATGCCTCAAAAGACCTCACAAGAAAATTGAAGCGCAGTGTCAAAAATGACCTACTCTGAAATTCCAAGATGAACAGATGGGTTTGCTGCAATAGCACTTCTGTCTTTTCCGCTACTGCAGCTGAAGTCTTGTTGAATAACCTGGAAAACTCAGCAAGTCCTCAGGAAAAATCAGTCATTTTTAGAATAGGTCACAAACTTAAACTAGAAGAGATCAGTCTTTACTTTCCACCGTGCTCTGTCCAATTCAGCAGATGATAATAACCATAGCTCTGAGCTGGTTCTTACACAAGCACAAATACCCCATTTCTGAGATCTCTGTTGAAGCTGTTTGCTTAGGCAGGTCACCAAAAGCTTGCTTAGCTCACTTGCTCTATTCTTTAACACCCTTGCTTGTTTACTCCTGCCTCTCCAGGCCATCCCCTGGCCTCCTGGGGCCTCACTGAAGCAATGAAGTTTCCATCTTTGCTGCTTTAGTGCAACCCTTCCAAAGAGACTGTTCTAGTTTCCCCTTTAGACCTGAGCAGTATTTAGGCTGTTCAGGGTGTCCTGGATTCTTACAGAGCCTGGAATAAAGGCTAGGAGGGTTCAGCTGCCATTTTTCCAGACTCCTACCTCCTCACAATCTGCTTCCCACTGGCATTCTGGTGGATCTGAATAGTATTGCAGCTGCAGAAGCATTCCAGGACAATGGTACAACACCACTCCTAGTGAAAGTCTTAGAGATCTTGCTGGGGAGAAGAGGCCACAGCTATCTCTACCCTCTCTTTAGTACCCCAGCTATCCACACTGTCTTTAGCTGGCTTGTCCCAGTCACTCAGCCCTCAGAGGCACAGCTGGTTGACGATACCATTCAGCTACATAGCAGGCCAGGTCAGAGCCTTTCCAGTTTGTGAGGGACAAGTAATAATCTCAGAATTACTTTTTAAAGGAAAAAGAGGAGAGGGGAAAGGCAAATAATCCACCATTCTCAGTGCAGCTAGCATTTTCATGATTTCTGTTGTTAGGGAAACAAGATGTAAAGGGAGAAGCAACTTGCTCGGGTTCCGTCTGTCTGTTATGTCTGCACAGTGCAATCATGCCATCTTCATCAGCTTTCCCTGACTGTGCACCCAGAAGCTGTACACATACATGTATGATTTATGTCATGATAAATGAATCCATACTGTTCCTACTCTCAGATTTCTGCCCTGGCTCTCCTGAGATGTTTATGTTAGTTATTCATATTTTAAGCTATCTCTTGCTTCTGATTTCTCTCCCTGAAATCTCCAGTCAACCAATAGAAGCTGTGTATAGATATAATCACTTGGAAATAAAAGCATTCCATAAATAACTCATATATTTATCTGTGTAGAAAACACTGCTACGTCACGACAAGGCAGTAGCAGAGCAGAGCTGCATGGACACCTCTTTGTGGAGCTGGTGCAAGGACTGAGAACAGCAAAGCCCATACGAGAACACAAGCCATTCCCAATGGAAGGAGCGGATCCAAATGCAGCCTGGCCCGTTGCCCTCAAAATCATCTTAGGGCCTTTAGTCTGCCAGTCTGAAGGTAGGATCAGTACATAGGAGGGGACACAGAGATCAAACTATCAGATAGCCAAAGAAACAACCTGACTACATGCTTAGCCCTAGGGCAAAGAACAATTGCAGCAGCTGACTGCCTCTGCAAGCCCAGAGATCAAAGAATAAAGCATTATTAATTACTGCCATTATAATCATTAGCATAGTACCCAGTAGTCCTGGTCATGGACCAGTACCTCACCCTCTTAGCCAGTGTGCAAACACAGATGAAAAGAATGGGCCCTGCCCAGGGAACGCTGAGTTTAAATATTAAACATCAGATGGCAACAATGGGAATGGAGGGAACAAAGAAGCAAGTGTGTCACAGGCAGAGGAAAGCTGCTCAGGAATCCAGACTTGTAATGGCTGTGTATCACCAAAGTAGCTACTGAATTATCTGGCAACAACCAGGTTTGCTTAAATACCTTTACAGTGTACTGCAGGCACTCTGCAGTGCCCTTGCTATACTTTCCAGCATGTGTTGTCTGCCCTGATGCTGCCCAGGCCAGCAGAGACCACACAGTTTCTCCCCGTTGGCTGAGGTAAAACACATTATTTGTTCTCAGTTCCCATTGTGCCCATGTTTCAAAAGTCACATCATACCAGGCACTACTTGCTTTCCAAGGTACAATCAAAGGCTAAATAAACTAGAAAATTAGAAATTGGAATAGTTCCGTTAGAAGAGATCTGCAAAGATCAAGTCCAACTGCTTGATCAATTCAAGATCAACCAGAAGTTCAAACATATTATTGAGGACGTTATCCAAATGCTTCTTGAACACTGACGGGCACGGGACATCAACCACCTCTCTAGGAAGCCTGTTCCAGTGCTTGACCACCTTCATGGTAAAGAAATTTTTCCTAATATGCAGTCTGATGCAGATTTGTGCCACTCCCACACATCCTACCATTGGTTCCCAGGGAGAACTCTACACATCCTCTGGTGGCTTCAGGACTGGTCTGATGCTCCCCTGCAGAGCTGGAGGTGAAAAAGGCTGTTTCTGTCCCTGCTCTGTAGCCATGAGACATCTCTCACTGACACTTAACTGCAGGGATCTGAAGGGTGATATTCCTCTGCATCAGAACAATTTACACTTGTGCCTATTCTCTGTCTACCATAAGCAACAATATCCACTCTATTTTTAAAATGTTCTTCTAAATTTTTCTAGCCAATGTTATGGCTTAAAATGGTCATATTTTTGATCTTCTACTATAACCCCATGAAGAGCTTACAAAGTTTCAGGCAGTGTTTAATCTAACCTCCCTGCCTCTAAGCTCACATCTCGCTGTCTGGGCCACTGTTACCCTGTGCTACCAGTGAAGAGGATGCCTTGGCACAGTGTGACTTGCTCCAAGCCATGCAGCCAGCCAGTGGTGGCACTGGAACTTGAAAGCAAAGAAGACGTGACCAGCACTGATCATGTTTGGGTCTTTCAGCACTGGGCAGAGTTCTCCCACTCTCATGTGATCCCCTTATTACCACCACTGTGAAAAAGTCCTGTAAACAGCTTCTTTTTAATCCTTCTGATCTCTCAATATTCAGCCTTGTAATGGCACATTCAGATTTCTCATTTTCCCAGTGCTCTAACAAATTCCTCAGACTGTGATTGTTTTCCCTGTTAAGAAGAGGTTCCAGTTACTTCATGTAAATCTCTTTATTTCATACATGTCTAGATCAAGTTGTTGGATTCCTCACTCTCTGAACACCTCATATTCTTTAAAATAATTATGATGACAATCCCCTATGAAGTAGGCAAATTTTACACACTGTGTTTTATAGTTGGGAAGCAGAGACTTGGGAACTAACCGTAACATTGCCTCTGCTCAGCGTTCATGCACCGAAAGTCAGGAACTAAAATAATGAAGTGTTCTGAAATACTAATGCAACCATCATTTTTCTCTGCTGAATTTCTGAAATTGTTCTGGGGTCAAATTTTCGGGCTTTTATCTGCTTTTATGGCTTTTATGAGGATAAAATGTGTTCTTTTTAATGAATCCTGAAAGTCTCATGACTCCAGGACCAGCCTGAAGAACTGCAGAGACTACACTGTGCTTTCCAAAATGACCACAAAGAGATACCCCAACAGTAGGAGGGAGGGCAACTGTCTCAGCAGCTTCCTCCACACAGTGGCCAACAAGGATCCAGACTGTTTAATAAGGGCAATATGATTTGTATAATACCACTTGTTTTTTTTTCTTCTTTACCCTGTTGGCACTGCTGGAAGCAGTTGGTCTGACCCAACTGGACATTACTTATACAGATTTGGGAAAGCAGTAAAATCCTTTATTAAATCAATTGCTACAGTATTTGGTTAACACAGGGATATTTAAATGAAGGTAAAGGAATATGTCTTTTTTGGTCATCACAGGAACTGCAGTGCAGCCTATGGTGTACAAGAAATACAGACCACAGAGCTGCATCCAGTAGCTACGTGAATAGTCCCAAATGAAGGGCCATACAACCTCCTTCACTCTGTCAAAGGCTGCAGGTTCTGTCCCTACGTAATTAATTGCCATGTCTGGACAGCAAACTAACCCAGCAGGGGTATACACAGAGACGTGTGAGTGTATCTGTGTTAGCATATGGGATAAAAAGCTGGATGCCTAGATAAGGAAGTATTTAGAGCCCACATGGTTGGATCATATGAGTACAAATGATTATGCATCTCTGTGAATAAACTATTAAAAGAAGGAATGAGGAACTTTCTGAGGCTAGCAAGCATCTCAACTACCTCAACTGCACAAGATCAAAAGATGGCCTAAGGTGCTTACCTAAAGCATTTCATAATAAAGAAACAGAATGGCACCCAAAGGACATTTCATTCTATGGCATTACACCACACCTATCTCAGAAATAGAGCTCAGAAACAAGCAAAGTGCCCTGTCAGCACAGACCATGGAAGTGACAAATTTACACAAACTCCCATAAAGCTGATGTCAGACAAGGTGTATGCCACACTGAATGTTTCATTTTGATTTCTGTGGAATAACCTTCTGGATACCACAAACATTCTAGCACACAGGAGAAAACAAATCTATGCGGGCAAATATTCACAAGGCTAGATAGCATGCTATGTGGCTGCTGGGCTGCTTAGCTTCGCATCAGTTTTGCTATCAGTGAAGTATAAGAAGATGGTGAAGTGATTGATATCAAAAACATGACCATATGGAAAATCTTGTCCCACCAAAAACCTTAACATTGGTTTTTGTGAGTTCACCAATTTGGCTGATAGAGTAACTGGTAATGATAACTACACAAATCAATGTTGTCCTTATTAAACAAATTAAATTCCCACTCAACTGGCATATCATTAAAAAAGTAATTGCAAATAGAGAGCCATCATCATCTTAGGAGAGTTATTTTACTGAGCACACAATAAATCTGTTTTGGGCACAAAACTACTTAATAATTCTATCAACCAACAGAAAGAAAAACAGAGAATCAATGTGCATAACAGAAGAATCAGCAGAGAAAATAAATGGTGATGGGACACAGAAGTTGTAAAGACCCATCTGGAGAGTTTGGTAAAAGTGGGCTTCTCTGAACCCTGTGTGTCTGACCATAGGCAAGAGAGAAGTCACACGTCTAGCACAAGAGCTTCCAAAATGGAACAGTCTCTAGGAATGCAGAGACCTGGAAAATCTATTTCAGTTACGAGAGGTAACCAAGTACATAGACTTCAGAAAAGATATTGATTATCTGGAAGGAGGTCTGAAGCAAAACTTGAGAGATGAAAAACATGCCTCTGTGACAAATTGGGATAGTTAACATATTTATCTGTGTTATACCTGGCACAAAATGTCCAGCATTGCAGAAGAGAGGAGTGCTGGACTTAGGATAGCATAGTCAGAAAACAGACTGATTCCCCTCTGTCTTCTTGGGCTTCCCCACAAAGCCTGCCTAAGCCTAATTAAGTGTTGCCTATCTCAAACCAACATCCCAACCCAGTTACCACGGACATGAAGGACTACAAAGCTGAGCAACATCCAGTTCATTCCTTTACCTATGTTAACTCATCAGAGGTGGCAGTTAGGTGCATCAGTGAAGTCATCAGAGTAACTCTATTCAGTAGTGAGAGAATTTTTTTTGAAGTAAACTTTCTGAATCTTTTAACAACAGCTTCTGCAGTGACTGAATAATGATCTTTATCTTAGGGTAGAACATCAACTTTTTGAAGCCTTGCCCCATGCCAAAGGCAGCTTACCATCTTCGTCAACAGCTGCAGAGATGGCTTTTGGAACCTCATGTTAGATCAAAAATATTGCCCATAGATATCTGAGATGTGGATTTTTCATCCTTCTATAAATCAACAGGAACTTCAGTAGCAGGAGGCACAGCTCTCATCCACCTAAAATCACTGTGCTGGAACCAGGCCCTGCATGCCCCCACTGGCCCCATTTGGCTGGGGAGAAGGTGTCAGAACTGCAAAGCTGCTGACTTGGGGTTTTCTGACAGCCAGGACTTGTGCCCTTCTCATACACACTGGGATGATGACACAGTGACAGCTGCAGCCATTGCAGTCACAGAGAGGCTATTTAGGGGAGAAAATAATGAAACTGCTACATAGAAATGCGTCAAACATTTGAAGGTAACTCTGTACGTGTGTGTGTTTGTTTTTAAGGGTGTTAGCATTTCTTTACTTGTGTCCAGGGGAAAATATTTGCATATACTCATGTATCTCTCTTCTCTCTGAATACCTGATGAGCGTGTGACATGAAGTATTTGTGCATGTGTGCATGCAGGGATTTCTTCTGCTCCTTTCATGTTTTATAGAAGCTGACTGTGACAGCTGTGACTGCTGATTTGAAATGACCCCAAGTCAGACACGGAGCAGCCCTTTGAAATGAATTCATCTTTGCATTATTCTGATTCTGGGATTTGATATGGGTTGTTTTTTGTTGTCTTTTTTTTTTAAGTTGTTATTGCTGTTGCTGTCTCAAGCTCCAGCGCACACACTTCATTTTAGTCTTCACTGTCAGTGTGACACATGCCATTCAAAATGATAGGTTTGTGCCTACAGTTTTTGCCAACAAGAATTGGAACACACACCAAGGCAAGAATCAGTCTTTCATCCCTAAGACTGACTGCAGCAGAAAACCTGATAGCTGCTGCTTCAAGTGTGCTTAATCCCTTTGCCCCTGGAAACTTTTTGACCCATTGCTTTGGCTGCTCAGACTCTTGTCTTACCCCTTTGTCTTGTGCTTTGCACAAAGGTCTGATTAGAACTCTGAACAACAGTATATTTCCTCCTCCAGAGATACTGTACTTGTATATCAGCTCCTATATACAATTTATTAAACATTTTCTTGGCCATCTTTCTTTTCACAGCATTGGAAAGGCAAAGCCTAAAGGCATAAATCTCAGTGTATCAGCTGCATGTGTGCAGGCAGTGCAGGAGCTCAGAAGCAGGCTCTGTCCCTTCTGGACATGCATGAGAAAGTCCCCTCTGGTCAGTTTAGGAGAAGAGCTACATCATTTTGAGAGAGAAATCAACAACCGAAGACTAACCTTTTTAATGTGCCCCAACACAACAGTTATCAGAAATGCTACATATGGCTGTTGGAAAGAAAACAGCCTTAAAAAAAGTATGTTTAATAACAACATCAAGCAGAAAAAATTACATCTTAGTCAAATAGTTAAGTAAGTGGAAAGTAAAGACTGCAGCGCAGGAAGGACTCTAAGAAATTGCTCTTTTTCTAATGCAGTATATCTCAAGTGCTCACAGAGCTCTGTCTGATCTATTCTGGAAGAAAAAAAAAAGACCACAAAAGAAAAGGGTGCTGCTTGCCTTTACTGACTCAGGTTTTAGCCATTTCTTTGTGAATGAGAACCTTCCAAATTCTCGTCTTTCTCTAGGACCAGCAGAGTCGTACACAGAGCCTCCTTTTTAAATGCTAGCCACCCTTCTGACAGCAAACTATTTACTGACAGCTCCCCCTTAGAGATGTATTTTCCACAGATTGTGCTCCTACTTCATAATGATTTAATTTACATTGCTTTCCTGCCGTATGCTTAGACGGAGGTCAAATGAGACATCATTGAAATCCTCACTGAAATCCAGACGTAAACATCTATTATTTTGCCATTCACCGGTAGGCAGTTACATTGTCATAAAAGGATTTAGATTACTTGGACATTATTTGTTCTTAACAAATGAACCCAGGCTGTCCTAGATTACCTTGATATCCTCTGGGTGCTTATGAATCGATTATTTGATAATTTATTCTGGTATTCTTTCAGATACTGCAGCAATCTGACTTGCTTACAATGTCAAAGGCTTTTGCCCCCTTTTAAGTTGGGTGCTTCCCTGCCCTCTATTAATTCTCTTTAACCTCTTCATGCATTTATATACTGAGCAAGTGATTAAGCACTTTGCTCAACAGTGATGCTGTGATCAACCAGTATCTCACACTCCACTGTGGGGCATCTCTTGTCAATATACTCCTGACGTAATGCCTGCTGTGGAATGCTGTGAACTGCGGCGCCTTCCAAAACATCTTTTGCTCATTTATTTCAGAACAATACTTAAGATTTAGTTTCTTGTTTCACTCCATCTGAGAATACAGCCTACAGACTGCATTTCACTGCTTCAAAAGTGCTCTCTCAGTATAGTGCATTATGGTTTGTGAAACTAGACCTTGCTAACAGGACAATTCACTAAAGCATTTTTCCACTGAATCCTTGCTGAGGAACAAGGGTGCACCACAACTTTGCAAATGGGCTACTTTATAGACGCAGCAGGGAAAGAAGTTTTAGGTGGGTTATGTTATTGTATAGCAGGAAAAAAAAAAGATCCTTCCACAGCTGAAATAAAAACTACTAGTATTTTATGCAAAGAACATTAAGAAAATTGTTTTGCCTATTGGCAAGACAGCAATGTGTTGGAAGAAGACAGAGCACGAAGGCTCAGCAGCCGCTGAGCTACCATTTGTTTAATGACTGGCACTGTAAAATGCTGATTGATACGTGTGTGTATTTAATTTTTATGTTTCAGCCTTAATCTATAGTGTTTGCTAGTATCACAAACTGGTCGATGAAACTACCTTTTCTAAAACCTTTATGACACTGGCACTTGAAGCAGTGCCATGACACTTCCAGGAAGATTACAGTCCTACTAAGTGTCTTGGACAAAAGGTTTGTGGGGCTTCAAAAGATGCAGGGGAGCAAAGATACTGCTTTCCTTGCCAGTCCCTGCTCTCAGCCATTAATACAGGCTCATAGCAGACCTGTCTGCTGTCTGCAGATATTGGTATTGTTTCCCATCAGTTCACTGAGAGCTGTGTCACACCCTTGGAATGAGAATACCACTGCAGTGCACTGGAGAAAAAGTAATTTTAAAGTTGCCATCTAGAAACACAAGAAAGGCTAAAGATTACATGACACAGGAGTCTTGTGATTTGGGGTATGATGCCACATGGATCACTGCTGCCGTCAAGTCAAATGCTTTTGTGAATGCTATTAGGAAACAGCTGTGAACCCTGCAACACAAGGCTTTATTTTGCTTATAATTCGGATGGGTGTCTGCACAGAGCTAGACAAGCTGAGGCTGTGTAAGCAGGGACATTGCCTATACAAGCATTTCTGTTTGTGCTGCATTTGTATTCCTTTCTCTCTGTGTTCACAAGCTCTCCCTGCGGAGTATCTGAGAGCAGAGCAGTGCATGCAGCCCAGTGTTCTGACTTTGTTTCCCATGTCTCAGGAAAGGTAAAATCTTTTTCTTCAAAATAACTGATTTGTCATTTTCACGCTGTTTCTTTCCTCACTCCCTCTCTCTCACTGCTTTAGGTCTTTTCACTCGTGCTTCTTTTCATCTCTTTTTTTTTCTTTCACCTTCTTGGTTTTTCTTTGCTGTTTTCAGATCTGTCTTCAGAAAAGCAAGGGAAGAAGATTTGTGTCTTCAAGCAGAGTGATATGTGAAGCCATGACCCTGCTGTAGAGAACACCTTGTCTTTCATTATCCATGGGTTCAGAGGAACAGTACTATCAACATGCAAAGAAAGAGGCCTTTCTAAGATGTTCTTGGACAGTTTCACAGAAGGCCTTGAAAATAAATGTCAGGACCTGGAATTGATGTAGAAGCCTTCCAGGGCTCTTCGGATGATTTCTTTGAAGGCTAAGGAAGCAGTTGTCCATGACCATCTCATGTCAGGAAGCATTTCCACAAACAGAAAGGACACATTTTAAAGTTTCTCCACATATCATTAGTGTCTGAGATAATAAAGCTATGCTGAAGCTAGCTATAGCAAACACCCTCCTTGTGTGTGCATCCGGGGGAGACCACACATCCATGCTGCCAGTACCACCATTCCATGACCACACCTGAAACTCTGCTAAGAACTGAGTATTCAGCACCAGACAGATGTGGGGGAAGCACTGCCTCATGGGCCACTCTGCTATCTTGGTTGTGTGCAGGAAGTTAGACAGCAGGTAGAAGCTTGGAAGCTCCGGTTGCTCCAGAGGTTCTATCTACCAGTCCTGGACTGATGGAACAGCAGCACTGTTCAGAGTAGAGCTGATCCTGACCTCTTCAAAGGCACCATTAACACTGCTTGTCGGCTGCAGCTACACTGCTCTGGGCTCCCCTTACCAGCCATCACAGACTGAATTATAAGGGGTGCCTGCTGCTTTAAAACACATCTAAGGGCTCTTGTGATACCAAAATGCCCTAAACTGAAGAATGGAGGGGATGCTGTTCAAGATTACTTTCTTCATTGTTTCGTCAATGGTGAACTTCTGCAAGAAATGCCCAGTAAAGTTCCCCATCGAATGAAGAACAATCAACTCTAGCAGCATAAATATACTTTTGATTAACAAAAAAACACGATTCAGATGTTGTAACTGCAGCATTTTTAAGGTCAGCATGCCTGTAGCTGCCTTTAGTGGATGAAAGCATCCATCACCATACATGGCTTTCACCATCCATGCAGGCACTCTCAGAGCTCTATAATGCCTTACTGCAAGCCAAACACAGCTTCCAAGTCTGCATATGCAAGCAATTAGGAAACTTAATGTGTGCAGTTCTGTTTTCCTTCTGTTTTCTACAGTACCTACAACACCGTATAAATTAAAGTTATAGAAATCTTTTTCAATCTCACTCATTGTGTCCCTTTACAGCCAGTGCAGAGTGGCTTCTTCCAGTGAAGCTTCCAAGTACCCTTTCAGTAGCGTGTTTGATGCGTCCTTCAGGCTTTTCTTACATGTGGTTTAATGAAGGTTACCCATATCCACTCTGGGCAACTTAAAATTTACTTATTTCTCCATTGGTATGTATGGAATTTACCAGATTTCTCAAAACACAACATATAAGTTTACCCATACTTGCTCTTGATTATACTTACAAGCATCTACATGATCAGACTTCATATGCTGAGAAACTATTTCTGTGCTCGCTTGGACAGAATTGATTTAAATGGACTACTGATTTTACACAACTTGTGACTTAAAAGCTGCTTTGGGGAAACAGTCACAGTTGCCCATTCTTTCCTGAGAAAAAGACCTACTGAGTTGAAAATCATCTTTCTGAGATCTAAGAATCCCTCCTCTCTGACATGAATCTCACTTAAAAATCTGTTAGGCTGCTTGTTTGTGGAGACCACCTCCTGACATGCTGACCAAACCCTTCCCTATGTATCTCTGTCTGTTGCTTGTCTCTTGCACTTAGACCTTGCACACTTTGTGGCAGAGACCCTTTTCTGGTACAACGATATTCTGTGGCCTTTGTCCATGGTTGGGATTCTGAAGTGCTACTGGGAAAAGAGTAAAAACTTTTGCAATCTGTAACCGAATTTTATATCCCAACAGACACCGAAGAAAAAGGAGTGGAGACACTGGGTTTTGGGGTTACTGATTTCATTATTAAATGTTAGTTATGATTAGTTATTCCTTTGGAATCAGAGATGTGTCTAATGTAGGAGACAGGAAAAGACAGGTCCCTCACCCTAAGGCTCTAACAACTCAGATCTGAATGGAGAGATCTGAAAGCCTGAGTACATCTAGTTAGTAAAGTGTCAGACGTGGAGCAGGAAACAAGGGTAAATGCAGCATCTGTGGGAGGTGAGTACCTAAGGCAGATAAAAGGCAGGAGAATAAAAAGATTTAATAGATAAAATTGGGCAAAAACACAGGATGCACATGAAGCAGCAGTCCCTCCCTATGCAGTCTGGCAGCTGCACAGCACAATCTGACGTGACAGGGCTTAATGAGAAATGTCCTTAATTTCAGGTAGTTCTGGCCCCAGAAATGGAAAATGCTCAAGCATGCTTTTGAATGTATTCATTTACTGCTTGAAGAGCACGGTTCAACACTGGCCCCGCAAGGAATGCAACAGATAGATTTTAAGCATACTCTGATCTCCTAATATCTATCTGATCTGAAACAAAAGGGATGAAATGTACAACCGGAAGACACTGCACAGAACCACGAGCTGGGTGGCTCACCTTTAGAAACCCCTCGATGATCAGGAGGTGGGCAGAGCTCCCTGCCACAAGGCAGCCTCAGCCACGCGCACAGGGTGCAGCGATAAAGAGAGCTGCTCCTGCAGGAGCTCGCCTCGGGGACCTGCCGAACAGCCAGGCTGCTCGTGGCCAGCAGGCTGTGTTCTTGGGCTGAGCTGCACCCTGCGCCGTTCCTTGCTCCTTTGACGTGTGCGCGCTACATGACTATAGAAGGAGCAATCAGTCAGCTCCCAGGAATCTTAGCAACAGCCGCGTCCCCAGAAAAGGCCTGCAGCAGCTGGAGCGCTGATGACTCAGCAGCATGGGCTCTCTGGCCTCTCGCTGATCCCTGGCAAGGACGGCAGCCTGAGCCCTGGCTCCCTTGTTTGGGTCACTGCTTTCTCGCTGGCACCAGCAGATGAATTCCTGGATCCTGCTGGCCTTGGCATTAGAAAGCAACCAAAGATGAGCCAAAAGCTGCAGCCAAAAAAGTTTTTGTTCTCTTTTCTTCTTTAACGTCAATTTAAAGAAAATAAGAAAGAAAAAAAAGAACCAACCCCTGCTAGTCAGTTGTAACGGAGGAGGCAAATGGCAGCGCTCAGCAGCAGCGGGCGCATGGGGGAAGATGGCTGCACGCCAGCAGAGCCGCGTCCTGCCGCCCTTTGCAGAGGGGCACAGGGGTGGGATCGGGGCCGGGCCGGGGACTGCAGCGGGCATCACCAGGAGGTTTGTTTGTGTTGTGTAACCAGGGCTCAGCACGCGCGTTGGGTAACGCCGCCGACATTTCACCTACTTTCAAGCCACTACTGCGACGAATCTGTTTGGCCCCGAGTTGTTGTTGCCTCTGAGGAAAGTATGTTTGCACGGCGGAGCCTCCCCACCCTCCCGCTGTAATTCCCCGGGGCGGACGAGGAGGGAGATGGGGATTGAAGAGTCACAGGTCAGGAGCACAGCATGGCTGCAAGCGTTGGGAAGAACCTTGTGGGGGGATGGCGAGGGGCTGCGGGCCGTGCTGCTGCGGGCGTGAGGCCCCTGACGAGCTGTGGGGGGACGGGGCGGGTGAAGAGCGGCAACGGAGCAGGGGTTCACGTCTGGGCTTTTTTGGCAAAGGGCTGCCGGGAAGCTTGCTGGTTCCCTGCCAGGCTCCGGAGAGCGCTGCTGGTCCCTCCCTTTCACGAGCACTAAAAATTCTCCCTGAAACAAAAACATACATGTGTGTGTAACAATCTGCCTTCTCAGCAGCACCGCCACCACCCCAGCATCGCTGGCCTCATTACTCGGAGCAGGAAATGAGTAAAACATAAATGGCTTGAAAGGAGCCAGGAGGGCGCTTCTCTCCCCCGTTCCCTGGCAATGGCCGTGTATCGTTACAGTTTAATCTTGGAAATGCCAGACAGCTGTTGGGGTTGCTAGGAGACTGGCACACATTATGCAGATGTCAGGGACCTCAAATGTCTGCCGGAAATTACAGCTCATGTTGTGCGCAAGGAGATGTGTGATTCCCCATCTGGGGAGCCCAGCGGGAGCCTGGCCCCCCTGCACACCCCACTCCTGGGCTGGGGCTTGCAGCCCCCGGTCTGACAGAGCCCAGCAAATAAACCCGCTCCAGAGGAGGGGTGTGGGCACAGGAAAACACCTCGGGAAGGGGAAGGTGGCCAGCAGGCAGGGGGGGGGAAGGGGAGAGAGGGGGCTGAGAAGGAGCAGGCAGAGCTCAGTCCCCATACAGGCCACTGCTGCTCTCCAGGCACGACCTTCCTCCCTCTCCTTGCAGTAAACAACCCAGGCGTTCTCCAAATAAATGCCACGCAGACCATTTTGTGCACCAAGTGGAGGTGAGGTGAGGAAGGGTCCTGTGGCGGCTCAGTGCTGTCACGGTGGCATGACAATGGTGACAGCACAGACTTGGCGCAGTGGCATGGCTGGGCCTCCTGCTGGGGGAAACAACGTGCTACCTTCAAACCCACAGCGCTTGGCAGAGAGCCCCAGCAAAACATTGGGAATGTGGAAAAGTGATACGAGTGCCCAGCAAAACAGGCTGCAGGAGGGTATTTTACGTGTCAGAGAGTGCGGGAACGTTCAGATGCCCTGGGGAACTTGAACAACACCTACACCGCTTGGAACAGCAAGGAGCGCCGCGTGGTGCGGTTCCAGCATTACTCACCCCCAGGGCTCAGGCTCTTCCCCACCCAGTTACATATGACCAGGAAATTATAGCCTCCACGGCTCCAGGCCTGGCTGAACGGTTGCCATATCGTATGATGCACAACAGCGGTGAGACTGATGAAACAACAGAGCAATGTGTTTTTACTGAAACTGATGCTTCGCAGAACAGACAGGCTTGGCTGGGTCAGACTGCCATTTGGTGTCTTGAATGCATGCTCCCTCTTGCACAACTTGCCATTAATTAGAAATTCTGGATAAAAATGAAATCCTAATCTTCCTTTATGTTCATTCCTGATTGCCCTCCTTTTTCTTACAGCAGACTCCATGGCCAGCCATTGTGTGCCCCAGACACTAGTTTCTCCATCTTTCTTATATCATCCATCCCTCTCTGCTTTCATTTTTCTTCACGCTCAGCATTCACAAGTCGCTACTGCCTTCCTATCCGTGGCCTCTGCATCTCTCACCTTTATAACATACTCTTCCCAGGTCTGCTGCACACCTCTGCTCTCTGCAGGACACGGCCTATGGAGCTGCAAAGGTCTGCAGCATACTGTATCACCTCATTCCTCTCGAGTTTATCCAACACTTTCTACTTACTATTGAGTTTAAAGAACTAGCTATATCAAAGGTCACCAGCGCAAGACTGCTCATCCATCTTTTACACCATGTTCCTGCCTGTCTCCTCCACTAACAAGATGAATCCTTGCCTGCCTTGCCATTCTCCACACACCTTTCCATGCCACCTTTCCACTGTATGCCTCTTTTTGCTCCACCTTTTGCAGCAGCATCTCTACCTGGGTCAGCTGTCTGCAGCTGAAGTAGTCTGATTTCCTGGAGGGTTGGGTGTCATTGAGTCTAAGCATGACTAAAGCCTTTTCTACCAGCAGAGTGTTTTACAGTAGTGTAGCCCATGCAAATTCTCTAAAGTCTGAGAATATATGACCTGCTCTTACTGCTACATTCTTCTGTGCTGAAGAAAATGGTCTTCCCTTCCCTTCCCTTCCCTTCCCTTCCCTTCCCTTCCCTTCCCTTCCCTTCCCTTCCCTTCCCTTCCCTTCCCTTCCCTTCCCTTCCCTTCCCTTCCCTTCCCTTCCCTTCCCTTCCCTTCCCTTCCCTTCCCTTCCCTTCCCTTCCCTTCCCTCCCCTCCCCTCCCCTCCCCTCCCCTCCCCTCCCCTTCCCCCACTCCCCCCCCTCAGCTTCTTATTTTAACAACTAAGTATTTCTGAGACAGCTTCTCCTCCATCAGATTTGCTTGAAGTTGAAAATTATCCATGCACCAGACAGACATATTATCATACACGCATGCTCCCCCATACACAAAGATCTTGTAATCACATAGGCTTTCTTTCTTCACAAAACCAGACATAGATTGTAACTGCAAAGCTCTGTGCTTCTTTTCATTACACCCTTTGTGCTCTGTGTTAATTGTTTTTCTTCCACCATTCCTCTGTGTTTACCTTTGGACCTTCTACTCCTAAGGGCAGAGACTGGGCTCTCTTCTGCGCCTGGAAAGTGTTAAGTGCCTTATGGGCATTACAACAATTTAATTAGTTAATAAGTACTAATGATTTGCATTAGTATCATGCTTCTTTCCGTGTCACATCAGACCACTGCTCCAGCCAGTCAGATATTTCCCTCTCTCTTGGTGCTCGGAATTAATTGTTGCTCCAGTGAGGCCAGGGCCTGGTGTCTAGTAGTGGTCACTCCCTGTTCCATCTCATTTTGCACAGTCCATCTAAGACTTTATAATTGTAAATGCATCCATGGTCCATCTTCTGTAGTGTCTGAGCTCCTGCTTCGTAAAGATAGATGACTGGCAGCTTGGTAATGGATCTGATGGGGTGAGACTTGCCAAGGGATGAAGGCTCTGCAATACCCCCAGCATCACACTGCTCTAGGAGACAGGAGAACAGAAGGACCAAGCAAGGCTCCCCACTGACCCCAGCCAGACTCTCATGCCTCACAGCACATTACAGCACATCACAGGAAGCTTTCCTTTGGTGATTACAATTGAGAGCACTTCAAAATACAATACTTTCTTCAATGATACAGTGAAGTAGCAAATTCCACAATTTATCCTGTAGCTTGCTGCTTCAAGAAGAGAGAATCTGTAGTTGATAACATCAAGTGATCTTTCACATCCTGTATCAATCATATTGAATTGCAAGGAAAACTAGGAGCCTCCTGGAAGGTTTTGATGGCTTTGCAGTGGAAAGAATCAGGAATGTGAGACTTGGGTGAAGAATTTCAATTAAAAGAAAGCCAGGAAGACCTTTGAAATGAAATGGACACCTGTATTACATTTTAAGAGATATCTTTTATTTATGTCTCATAGACCAATATCCCTGCACAAAGCCTTTTTGTCTTACATTTCAGCAAAGAATCCTGCACTGAGAAGCTGCAGATGGAAGATTTGGTACAAGAAGTAAAATTTTCAGGCAGGGAGAGATTAAATACTCCTTAAACACTGTTCATACATCTACCATTTGCTGTTGGAAGTATGCTTGTCATGCTGCTGAGGAACAGGAAGGCAATTTCAAGCAATGGAAGCAGTACAAGGAAAGCGGAAGGAGACAACTGCATTAGCACTTAGGAAGATTGCTGGGAAAACTGAAAGCTCCCTGGAACAGGATGAAGCCAGGAGCCACTCAGGATATGCATCTGGAAGCTGTGGTGAGTGCCTTGCTGAGGCCTTTTGTTGGGGCCAGCTCTTGGCACAGCATCTGACCCTGCTGGGCACTGTGACTCAACCAAGGTTATGGGTATGACTGAAGGCTCCAGAGTAAGTCTGGTCCACTTTGTGGTTCTGTAGTGCTGCCCCAGGGGCCGTGTGAAATTAACAGCTGGAAAACGATGTCAAACCTGCTGTCAGCTCTGTATTACCACTCTAGGGCAAGATATAAAAGGATAATGTGGTTCTTACCATAGGCATAATTCAGCCATAGGAAAGAGTCCTGCATTTCAGAATGACAGGTCCTCCTGCACGACTGGAGCATGATCTAGTCGGTACCTGAGATATCTGTTGTTTACGGGCACTGACTCCTCACAAACAAGTCAACTAAATGAAGCAAGCGGGTGATAAAGTAGAGCTGAGAACTGCATTGTCCTCCTCAGAGTCATAAAAACTCATCCCTTTTACAGCTGCTGAGTGCTTTGCCAATATCATGCCAAGGTGAGAGCAGTGGGGGGAAGGGAAAGATATTGAAAAGGAAAATAAATGGGCCAGGTAAACAGTGCAGTTGCTGCTGCTGCTGCTGCTGTGGGGTTGCCATGGCAACTGGGCAAAGAAGAGAAGGAGGAGGAGGAGAGATGCGGGCTGATCGATAGTCCTGTGCTAGCTCATCTGGCTTCCATCCACGTGCTGCTACAGAGGGAGAGAAAATCAAAGAGCCACACGCAGGGCGGACAGGGCCGCAGATTCGATACCCAGCAGCGGCTCGATCAATAGCTTGTTGGAAGGCGGGTAATTGACTCCCGTTCTGCCCAGGAGAAAGCAGTGCAGAGACAGAGGTGTGTTTGTTAGCTACTGATCCGCAGCTGTACTTTATCTCCCAGTTTGTTCATTTAGTTGATTTGTTTGTTGAGATCTCCTCTTCAGCCTGATTTCTCGCTGTACCTGACAGAGATGAGCACAGCTGTGGGACCACAGCCAGCATCTCCCTCAAGTTCCACGGTCACTTTCCCTCTCCTGTCCTTTCTTTGGTCATGTCAGCTGCTTTATCTCTCACAGGCAGGGGGAAGATGGAAACAAGAAAAAATCTTTTCTTACAGGATTTCTACAGCTTCCTTTGCTGCATGGGTCTCGGAGCACCCAAGTACAGCTCCCCTGGGGACGGCCCCCCTGAACTCAGGAAGCACAGTAGCTCCCAAACAAATGAAATAGTTACGTCTATTTTTGCACTTCACAAACCAAGTGAAGTATAGGCAGATCTTTACAATTGTTATTTTCGTAATTCTGCCATTCTCCAGAGGAGTTACTTGCTGAGGATGACCAGGTGATGCTATCAGAACAGACTGAAGAATAAAAAGAGAGAGGAAATGGAGGCAAGTCAGGGTATGATGATTAAAAAACAGGAAGATGCAGAAAAGATAACCAGAGAAAAACATGTGCTTATGTAGCTCTGAGATATGTGGGCTGACTCTCCCCTTCTCTCCAGACCTGAGCATACAGCCCTGGCACAAAGCACCCACCTGACCAGTGCAGGCAGCACTGTGCTTGTAAATGAGCCTCTACAGTAAATCAAGTTCACCTGCACGTTGATCAAACTTCTGCAGGCATTTCCTAACAAAACATAGCGGAATTTGGGTGGTAAAAACAGGAGTTATGCTTTATGTTTTCTACCAAATGAGCAGCACAGAATTCCCTATCACCTCCCAGGGCACTAAAAACGTAAGCAGGAGTAAAGCAATGCCCCCCTGCGTGGTGCAGCACATATCAGCAAACAGCACAAAATGGTCCATCTTGGCTTGAAATTGCTCTGCATGGCAAGGGCCATCCATTGCTTTATACTTCTCTACTGTCCAGTTTACTGGAGTTCAGCTCTACAGTGAGCATTTAGGCTCTGTGGTAATAAGAAAAGTAGTAGCATCCATAGCTGGATAATTGATACTGCTTTGCAGAGCAATGAACCCCTTAGGGTACTGCTAAGAAGCGGCAAGCACACCAGAAGTATCACTTCCTTCAGTTATCTAGATTTTTCTTGGAGCTATCCCATCCAAATGCTCTGCAAATGCAATTTTATTTAGCTTCTGAATTAAAAATGAAAACTCATTTGCTTGGAATTCAGTGTCTCTTGAGCTAGCTGGCAGCAGTCCAGCTCTCAGAGCTCATGCTTTTAGGGTCTGATCCAAATCCCAGAGAAGTCGCTGAAAATCTCTCCACTGATTTTAATGAGTCAAACGAGTGTGTGAGGAGTAAACTATCATCTCTCAAGGCTTTTTTTTTATTATTACTATTTCCTTTCCATGCTCTGAAGCACTAGCAGGTGTATCTCATAGAAGCTGGATGTAAATCACGGTGGGAAGAGAGGGGCTGTGTGTGCACAACTGCTCCCTATTGCACAACCCACAAAATGCAGGCTGTGTCAGGCAATACTAGCAGGGTAGGGATTGCAGCTCTTTCCATTCTCTTGCCTCTGGAAATATTTACAAACCACCCAGAGAAGCCTCTCTGCCCTGTAGAGTATTTTTCCTCGGTTCCTTTGTGAGTGGGAAGATAAGAGCTTCCTAACCTCTGGGCATAATTTATGGCAGAAATAAATAGCAAGATGATAGAACAGCTCTAAAGTAAATTATTGAAAATGTTCACCTCCAGAGAAAGCAGGCAGGTGGGTGAGCCAGAATCAAGTCAGACTAAAAGCATTAGAGGAATTGTAGATTCTTCTAGTCATAAAGGAACAAAAAGTGTTCGCTGCACCTGCAGACCGCTTCCTCTCAAGAAGGAAGCTGGAAGGTTGGACAAAATATTAAACAGGCGATAAAACAGCCTGCAGCCAAATCTGTACATGGGCAAAATAACTGAAAGGGCATATATTATTCTGTGTTGTTACCAAGCTAAATGCCTGGACAACCTGCCAACAAGCAGGATATTTATTTGCTGAGTCCCTCTGTCTGACACAAATGGGCAAAGTAAGAGGGTGCAGGGAAGACGGGGGAAGGGTGGGTTGGATCTCGTCTGCATCGGAAGGATTCTGCAGTCAGCTCTGTGAGTTTGGCTGATCAGTGAGCAAATTCAAGGGCCTGGCCACAGAAGCACAGTCTAAATTCTGGCAAGAATGAGGTAATCCAAATGCAGCGTGAGCATATTTGCAAGGGAAATGATGTAACGCACAGACTGCCTACATCCTTCTCAAAAGGGACCTTAAGGGTCTCTCAGGCTACATGGGAGCTGTGGGACAGCATCTCGCCTACTTCTGCGCTGGTGCGCATTCACAGCTGTACGCACCAGCCTCAAAGGCAGGGTCCCTTTACATTTCTGTGTCACCTACTGAAATGCCACTTTCCAGGGACCTGCTGAGAAATGTTCCTAGCAGGGAACCAACTCCTTCCCAAAGCTAGGGCAGTAGGGTTAAGTCAAGCTCTATCAATTGTTAAACATGGGATTTTGGTAACACAAGATTCCTGTATCCTAAAAAGCAAGAAAAGCAACTGCAGTCCCACACTTGCAGAAAGGTATCAGTGCTCCAGTTCTGTGGTTCATACCATAATGTTTCCCTGAGGCCTCGAAACAGAGGTCATAAAGCAAATCTGGGAGTGTTTAACACAGAGCTGTCTGGCAGGCCGTCTGTAGGCTGGGATCAGGTCTTGGCAGTTTTCTTTGAATTCCATCTTTGCAATGGAGGTGCTGGGAAAAGGTGATTAAGGAAGCCCTTGAAGACCATTTGTTGGTGGGTTTCTCCAGCCACAGGCTCTGCAATTGCTTTTGTGCCTAGCAAGGTGGTGGGAGGACAGGCTGGCAGTTTGCTTCTGATTGTGCCTGCGGGTCACCTCAGCACCCACAGGGCATGTGAGAGAATGCAGTACCTTTAGCACTGGAAAAACTGGATACCTTAAAATCCTGAGAATCTGTTCCAGGAAGAACATAGAGAACAAAGGGTGAAGAGTAACATCTTTTGCTTCTGGAAGAGCAGGCAGCAGGCATGCGAGACCAAGATCCTGGGCTTCATAAGGACCTGCTAGCATTCATATAAATGAGGACAACTCTTGGGAGGATGACAGATCGCCTTCAAATCTGGGAATCGTGACAGTGCCTTCATTCCCTTTGCATCAGCCTCGGGGGAGAGCCGTGAGCTGGAACACTCAGTGTGCCCAGCTGACAGTTTGTTCCAGTGCCAGAACAAGCAGCCACATCGTCCCAGGAGCCATGCACTACACCCAAAATGTGCACAGAGCTGCAAGCCACTGACTTGACCTCAGAGCACCCTCAACCTGAGGACCCAGGCCAATGCCTACCAGTAATATAATTTGAATCTGGTGCTGCAGGGATGCATTGTTATATGATTAATTAAAGCCATTAAACCAGAATGCCTCTTCATCCAGATGCGAAAATTCAGAAATACCAGAGTCAGCGACACTGAAGGGGCTGAACCAAGAAGAGAAATAAATGTTTGTGATTTAAAAAAGCTGACTTTAAGCCTCATTTTGACATTGCTCCATTGTGAATTGTCAATCCCCTTTGATCCACTTTCAGCAGTTCCCAGAGCTGCCTCATGCCTGTGCAGCTCCCCAGGCAGGAGGAGCAGAGATTGCTCTGTCAGGAACAGGGCACAACAGGGGTGGCAATGGCAACAGCAGTGTGATCTGCCTCCTGATCCTAGCTAAAAGCAAAGCCCAGACATTTTGCTGGTGCTGCCTCTGGTTTGTGCAGATACAACTGGTCACACAGACAGATCAATATGAAGAGGAAGGTAGCATGCAGCCACCAGTAACTACAGCTTAGCCACACATAAATATACCTGCCTCACTGCCAATGTAATCCTAAGCATCCAAGGATCTGCACTGAGCTAAGCAAAATTAGCTCCTACTTGTAATCAAAGTGCACTTGGTTGGCTCACTTGCTATAAATGGTGGTAATTATTTGATGCATATAACCTGAGTAGTGGTCAAAGATGATTGAGTTGAGACCACGCTTGAATATAGACAAGCGCCACTACGTATGCCTTTGGGCAGAGCGGAAAGTGAAAAAATGTGCTGACTGAGCAATTAGGCTTCCAGTCATTTGTGAATTTAGACACTTTTTTCCAGTGACAAGAATGGGCCCTCACGCTATGCAAAAGGCCAACTGCAAAAATCCAGAGTCAGGGAGAATACAGAAGAGCCTGGGGAGCAAAGCAGCTCAAAGCACAGGGAGCCTGGAGAAAAACAGGAGCCAGACAGCAGAAGCCTGTGAGGAGGTTGCGCCCTTGAGCAGTGAGGACTGCAGCTGCCTCAGTCCCGCAGTGCCACAGGGATGGCTAAGGCAGAGCCAGTCCCCACAGCAACACCTGCAGAGCTGCGGGATGCCAGGTTGGCTTATACCCCAACCTCACCAACAGCAGCCTCTGGCAGGGAGACAGAGATCCCTTTGCCTGAGCCCCTGGTGAAAGGCAGATCAGCTGAAAAGCAGCTCCTGCTTTGGAGCGATGCCCCAGCCAATTTTAGATTCCCAGGAGATGAGGGGGGGCTGAGCTAAACCTCACTGTGTTTTAGGACAGATAAAAGGGCCAGCAAACAGGCAGAAGCATCCTCAGCAGAGGAGCACAGAGGGACCCTCACTTTCTGACAAATCACAAAAGAAGTGCTTTTCCTTCCCCTTACTCCTGCTTTCTGGCTTTTTTTTTTTTTTTTTTTTTTTTTTTTTTTTTTTTTTAAAACCTACTACAGCTTCTTTGCTGCCCTGCTGCTGCTTTTTGTTCTCATTCCCCTTTCCATGCTCCAGCGAAATCTTCCGCTTTGCAGGCATGATGCCAGTTCAGACTGATGTTTACAAGTTCTAGTAGGGTTCACTTTCTCACTTGCACAGTTCACACCTTCTCCCAGAGAGAAAGAAGTCATGGAAGTGAGAGGCTGCTATTAGCAGGATTGAATGTCAGACACCTGAGAAAACTGATACCAAAGAACCGATGGCAGCAGTTCCTAGTGAACAGGTGGCTACATCCTAAAACCTCTTCGCTGGATGCAAACCGGCCCCAGGCTGGCTGCCTTTGTAGAAAGGCCAGGGGCCAAATGGGTCACAATGACTGAAGTCTCCGTTGTCCTCAGGGCTTCTACAGCTGGCTGAAGTGTGCTGCTGTGCCTGAGCACTCACCTGAGCCTGCTTCTGCTTTTCCATTGTCTTTTTATCGTGACTGAGAATCTCATATCTTTCAGCAGAATTCATTTGACATTGAATTCAAGGAAAAAAAAATACAGGAAAATTGTTAGGCTCTGATAAATAAACATTTTCAGGAACAATTTCATCTTACTGACTGTGGAAATGTGTGACAGATCTGAACTGAGGCAAATCAAGCAGACCACTATCCATATTTCATTCCGATATTGTGAGAGAAAGCAGCAGCAGCCAGAGAAATGGAAAGATCGACAGTTAATTGGAAATGTTACATCTGCTGTTTATGCAAAAGGCATAAATATTTATATCCTGAAGGCTGACTTTTGGGTTCGCTCCTCAGCAGGAAGAGATTTACATTTTGAATAAAGACTTTTTTCTTTCTCCTTCTCGGTAAACGTGAGCAGTTTATTATTCCTTTAAGCAGGAATCCTCAGACAAGTCCTCCACTACCATTAGTTACTGCAGAGTCCCTGGGGTTCAACTCAAACTACAGGTGTGTGCAGGCTGCAACAGCAGTCTCCCTGTTTATAGACAGAAAGAGAGGAGTGGGACTAAGGCAAAGGACAGGAACTGTGATCCCAAAATGAGAAGGTAGAAAATACAGTGACAATTCAAAGGCACCTGAGATGCTGAACTGTTTTTCTAAAATGGCTTTCAGTAAGAAAATAATAGAAGTCTGTACCTTGAAAACATATTAAAAAATGGCAACAGTAGCTGTTGATTCAGAGCAGGGAAAGAAGTAACTGGGAAAATTTAACTACATCAACATATTGGATGAAACAGCCCTCACAACAGTGTGATGAGCAAACCTATTCACATATGCATTGATCCTAGAAAAGACAAGGAAATGTGCTGAAATATAGCAATATTACAGACAAGAACAAAAAAGTATGTTATTCTGCAAATCACCTTGTACATTATCTGGCCTTCACACCTCCTGCTTCTCTTCGACAATCCTTTCCCCTGTACGTACAGAGCAAGGCTCCATCTCCCCCCATCCCAAGCCCCTGCTTTGCCCCCAGCTTGCTCACCCTCATCTCCCATGTCTGCCTCCCTGCTCCCATCGGTCCTCTCATCTCTGCCTGCTTCCATCCTGCCTGCCTCCATCTGCTGCAGGCTCTGCACGCTTTCCTGTTCCTCTCCTCATTGCTTTTCATTTCACCACACACACTAGCTCCAGCATCCGCCCTCTAACCTAGCATTTCCCAATTTGAGGCTCTCCTGCCTCACCCTCCCCTATTACCCCGTCTATTCCTGTTGGCTTCTGCCTCCATCTGTTCTCTTCTCTTCCCCCACTCCCAATCTCAACCCCTGTGTTTGACTTATTGTATTCTCATGAGACCCCCAGATCTTTTTATCTCTGTGGATGCTGAAGTTATTTGCCTTCCTTCCTTCTGCAGCATCATTTCTTTCTCTGCTTCAGTCATTCTCCCTGATTATCCATAGCATTAAAGCTAAGAGTTACAAGTAAGCACTAACAAAGCATCCAGATGAGATGTGGGTTGTAATGGGTTCCTCTTCTTAGTGCAATATCAAACACATTGGGCCATGCTGAAGGCCAGTAAGAAGGGCTCGAGTGCTGGACATCTCCAGCAGTGCACCTTTCCCCCTGTTTCCTGAAAAAAAACCAATGCCTGTTGCAGGGACCAAGGAGCCTCTGAATCTCATTATTTGGAAGCACTTGCATGAGGAACGGTTAGTTTTACAGAAGGAGAGCTGCTGCAAATGAGAGAGAGACCTGACTTGAGTACTGATTTGTGCCTTCCTGGTGCAGATTTGTCAGTGCAGAGCGTTCCCACAGGGCCAGCAGACCAGGCCAAAGGTATGGTGAATTTACTCTCACCCCCTTTCTGGCCATCACTGGATTACTTCCAACTTCTTGACTCTCAAAAATGTAAGGAAGGAAAGCCCCAGGACCATGAGAGGGTATTGGCATTCTCCCCTGGTTTGCTCCTTGTTTCTAAGCTCCTGAAATTCCAAAGCAATATTTTATTTCAGTTTAAGGGAATTTTTGTGTGTGTTTTAAAATGGTTTTTCCTTTGGGAGTATTTTTGCTGGCTCTCATCATTTCCGTTGCCAAGGCAACTACAGCTGGCTCAGATGTGCTGTTGCCATGGCAACTGTCTGGTCCCCCTTTCAAGCACTGCAATGAAACAGGAATGCTATTTGCATCCCCAATGCTGCATGAAACAAATCTCTTTCACCACTCGTTGGGAAGACATAAGACACTTGTAGAAAATCAGCACAAAATTCAATCTAAATCCTCTCGGAGAGGGTTTCAGACAGTTGGAGATGTGAGAGAATTGCAAAGAACCTGGGCCTAGGGGTGAGTTGGCTCTTCAATGGCATTTTCACAGTCTGCTCTGGGCAAAGCAGTGTACTTGGAAATACTTCTTTGAAATCACCCGTGTGGGAAGAACACAAAATTTGCCAGGAATAGCTAATTCACGTAAAAAAAAAAAAGAATACACCTTATTTTCTCTGAGCTTTTAAGAGAAATGATTGCCTGTTAAGAAACGCGTGGCAAAACACACCTTGGAATTTTGTCCTAGAGAACAGATCAAAGCTTGCATTACTCACAGTAGTACCCTGGGACGTGGCCAACATAAGATGCCAGCACCCCTCTCGGATGGGCACTGCTACAAACCCACAGAACACCCGTCCTTCCCTTCTCTGCTCCACCTCCCATGCCATCTATCCCGCACCGCCATGTCCGCATGTGAGCACTGGCTGCTGCAGGGGTCCTGTGCCAGTCCCACCCCCAGGCCCTGGCTCACAAAGCGGCAGGGCGCCAAGCAGCCGGGAGCCAGGGCACAGCTGTGTGCCGCTCCACATCTGCCAGAGGTGGATTTCTTTTCAGCGGCACTGGGCAAAAAAGTGACAATTGCATGATTTATCCCGTGGGATGCTTAGTGCCTTTATTCTGAAATTTAAAATCCTCGTGCCAGGCTGTGCTTTGTTCTTTGTCTTCTTGTTTGTTTCTCTTTTTGCTGTCTCATTGCTACTGCTGGGACAAATCAGAAGGAAAGGCACAGGCAGGGTCGTGTGTGAGGCTCAGCTCTTCGGCTGTCTTCAGCAGTTCCCCCAAGGACTACAGTGGTCCTTACGTGCAACAAAAGACAACGACGGTGCAATGGAGTGCCATGGGAAAAGCATGGGGAAAGCATGGACATGTCCCTGGGGAAACAAGGAGTCGCCTCCTGTATTTTCCGTTACCAGCTGTCCCTGCCCTGCCCTGGTTTTTATCAATTTGTTGGGCTGAGCATGATCTGTGAAGGAGAGCGGTGAGTCTGAGCACTCTGCCCCACAGCCCTGCACCACTCCTGCTGCTGCCCACGAGAAGTCACCGCCCAGAACGCTGAATTGCTGAACCCAAGCATGGTGCTGAGCCCAGCTACCTCTGCTATCTTTCACATCTGCAAAGACCAATTAAAAGCAGCTCTGTTAGTGGAGACAAGTGGGAAGGAGCAGGAATAATTAAGAGCAAAGATCACAGCAGGCTCCAGGCAGCTGCTGCTAATTATTTATCTGCAGTGCATGGGCCTAGCTGCTCCTAAGTCACAGGGCACATTCAGGGCACCTTATTTTTGAACTGTTTTGCCCTACAGCACTCCATCCAATTCCATTGCTGTCTCCAGGTCTTATTTAGCACACAGAACACTGTAGAAAATTGTGAATAAATCTGTTCTCCCACCTAATATCAGGGGAAAATCACTATCCTTGCCACAGAGAAGAGGCACAGAACGAGATGGAACTTGCCTGAATACATGGCCTGGGATTAGGAAGCCTTCTGCTTGGCCATCACGTCGCAGCCCCAGGATTTGGGCACTTCATTTTTTAAGACCCCTCTGCCAGCGCAGTAAAAGCCTGCATATTAAGCTATGTAACTGACAGATCAAGAGAAATTTCTGGATAAGGTGCTAAGTTCTGTCTGGCTTTCCTTCAGATATTTTGGGGGTATTCAACAAAACCAACGATTCACTTCACAATGATAGAATCAATATGCTTTGCCGTCATATGTTGGAAGGAGGACCGTAATACAGCTCTCCTTCAATTACAGAAGATGGAATCAATACATTTCACCTCCATTTATGTGGTTAAGTTCTAAGTCAGTGTGGCCCACCTTTTATTTATGGGGGTAGCCTCAATGCAGCTTGCTTTCATTTAATGGGGAGGTACTAATATGTCTTGCTTTCACTTACAGGGGGTGGGAAGGAGAGAATCGATAGAGCTGCCATCCTTTATTGGGAGGAATCTACAGATCTCACCTTGATTTACTGGGGAGATCAATATCTCAACCTTCATTAAAGTGGGTGCTGTGTTGGACTGGATAAGGCTCACCTGCTGCAAGAGCAAATTGTGTGAGGATGCCTGTTCGTATATGTGGAGATCATTCAGCATGGCCTTCGTGTACGCAAGGCTGGATGCTGTACAGGTCACCAGCTACTGCAGGCTGCATGCAGTTAGTTCAGCACTAGGCCTGGAAAGACGGGCAAGTTCCATATGTACAGAGCGGGGACACTGCCTGGCAGACCTTCCTGACTCAAAACTCTATCTGTGCTTTCCCATTTATGAGAGTGGCAGCTTCAATACAATCTGATTTTATTAAAGCTTGTGGGAGCATGGGTTCAGTGTAATACATCTTCCTTTACAGGAGATGGTCTCAAGACAGTTCTTCATTTATGTGGCGGTAGCATCAGTGATGTTCTCCTTCATTTTAAAAGCTGGATTCGCTGTTCCTCATCTTCTTTTACAGGGAGATAATATGAACTGTAAATTAATTGTAGGTGTAGAGAAATGGGTGTGATGTATTCCAGGTCCACATTATGGCAGTCTAAATCAATGTCTGGGAAGGAAGGGCTTCTCCACAACTCCTCAGAGCACAGTGAAGAAGGGGTACTGAGTATACGGGTAGGAAGAAAGGAGATGGCAAGAGCAACTTCTACACAAAGACTGCTGCTGGCATGATTTTTCTTTGCAGCATCGCAGTCTCTGCAGAAATAGCTGATCTCACTGCATTTTAGAGCTGCTAATTCACGCCAGAAGTTTGCTATCTTTCTCTCCAAAAAATCACCATCTTTCCCACCACCTTCCCTCAGAAGATCTCAAAGTTCAGCTGAAAAGAGTAAGACCTGTTCTCTCATCACCGACTGAACATCCACCTCCTCCCAACTGTTTGGAGTGCTGTGGAGACACAGCAAGAAGCCTTTCGTATTTAGGCTACTGAATTGACTGGAGCTCAGATTATCGGTGACCGGAAGTAAATGCCAGTTGATGCAGCCAGGGGAGCTGCATGATACAAGTTATGGGGCATCGGTACATTTCCCGGAGGAGATATGTCAGAACAACTTAGGAAGAAAGATCAGCCTAACTGCCCACCTTGTTGGGTTTCTCAGCAGGGAGCCCATGGACTGAAAGGACCCCAGAGATTGAACTGCCCTGTCACTTCTCATTACGCCCAGTAGCTGTACAGCACACAAGCACCTGCAGCTTCCATTTCAAGGTGCAAAGATAAAAATCAAATGGAGTGCACTGTAATAACACCATAGAAATACAGTACATTGAAAACACGACAATCCCTGCTGCCTTCTCCTTTTGCTGGGTGGCCGGGGAAAGTGGTAAGGGTGAGGTGAGGAACCAAAAGCAGACAGGCTTTGACTTAGGCCTGCCGATTCTTTTGGCTGATGAAAGACTGCAGCAGATTTCTAGGAGGCAGAAGATAGAATGTGCATTTTCCATCCCTGAAGTTTCAGGCACATTTATTTTCATCACTGCATCACATCTGCACCACTGCTTCTACACAAGCTGGCTGCTCACATACTGTACTTAAAACTGTGCCTGTCTCTGTGTCAAGTAGGGCTTTTCATAGTCTGTCCTTATGCATCACACTGGGTCAGCTAGATAGATAGGCTGAATATGAGAATGCCTATCTGCATGCAGAGACTTCTATAACAAATAGGATAATTCCACACAGTTTCATTCTGTTCCAAGTCCTCTCATGTCTCTTACATTCTTGCCCTCAAATACCCTGCCTCTTCCCTCTCTCGGCTTTTGTTAATTCAAATTTAAACATCAATGTTTCTGATTCTGCCTTTCTTTACGCCTCAGTTTCCTGGCTTTGCCCCCTACCTCCCTCTATTTCTTCCCAGAGTCCTCCTTTAAGATGCCCTTCCTTAGACCTCCAGGTGGGCTCCTGTCTATTGTCCAAAATTCTGAGTCTCCAGGCTCAATCACCTCCATAAACACTTGTATTATATGTCTTGCTAGTCTAACCAAGCAATAAATTAGAGAAAGAGTCATTCAAGTAGCTTTTTGCCTTAAACCTTTTTGAGAAATCTTCAGCAGCTATGGATGACTGTGTGAGTTCTGCTGCTACTGAATTGCTGAGGCACACAATGCAACCAGAATTGCCCATCATACACAGATGGACTGTGATCTGGAGAAGGACCAAACACACAGAGGGGATCCAACAAGCTACCTCGGAAATCATTGCAAATTCCATCCAGAAGTGGATATAAAGCATGGGAAGGAATAAGAATATCCTCCTTAGGGCAGAAGTGTGCCTTAATTACAGAATGCAAGAGACCACACGGTATGTTGATGGACTTCTTAGAATAACCAGCATTAATATCCAGCTCTTACATGCTGCTTTTTGTTAGATTTCAAAGTGCCTCACCAGTGGCACAAAAATGATGATGCTTGGCCAAAGCCAGCCAGTGGCAGAGCTACAAATGCAAACCAGCTGTCGCAGTGTCCCAGGAGAGCATGCAAGTTTCTAGCCATACTTCCTCCCATAAAAGGAGTAAGAAATGAGTTCTGCTCCTTGCACCAACTCTGTGGTGTAAATGAGCACAAGAGCACACATTCTTGCAGAGGTCCCCCTTGTTAAAAAAAAATTCTTTACTTTGTAGTTTTGGCAACTGTTCTCCCAGGCATGTATGGTAAAGGCTGCGTGCCAGAGCTGCTCAGGGTGAGCTCTGTGATCTGTGATCCTGCAGCAGCCTGCGCAGGCAGCCACTGCACAACCAGAGAAGTCTAACCTGCACAGGGAACAAAGCCAGCTGCTGCCTGCCTCTGACTTAGAGAAGCACAAAGTCCTTCTCTTCTTTGTGAGCAGATGAGCAAATATGGTGCAGTGATTGAAAGGTGTTATTTTGTGATCTGCAATGTATTTTAACACCTTTTCAGCATGAGATGACCATGCAGGCTTTTTGCGCTCTTTCCATATCTATTTGATTGTGCTTTCAGAAGCTGTAAACAAGGACACAATAACAGTCTTCCGTCTGCACAGAGCCTTGCTCTGCATTATTCATACATTTCCTTCCTGTTTCACACACTTATGTCAGTCCTCATTCAGGCAAAATTCATGTTAAATGATTCACGCTCTCTTTCTCTATATGTGTCTTTCTCTTTTTCCCTGTCTTTGAAATGGGAATGAGAGGAAGAAAAGCTCCAAGAAAGAACCCATGATTAGACTCCTTTCTCTCTTTTTCCTTTTTCCCCCCTCTGTCAGACCCTGATTCTCAACAAGACCTGTACCTTGTCTCTTGATTTCAGCATGTCTAATGCAGAAGAAAATGAAGAGCCATCACTATTAACAAGTCCCATCAGTACTGTCCCGTTATGCACTGATTTATCACAATTTCTTGAGATCACAAAAAGAAACCCCTATCTGTGCATCCTTTTTGCCCATAGCAGAGATCAGTACTATTTTCTTTTTCCCTTCCCTTCTCTCCCCTTCCCATGAGACTTCACAGTTGCCTGACTATGACTCTCCAACATTGCATTAGAAGACTAAGGTGCCGCTGACAGGCCAAAGGAAGAGAACCAGGAGAAAGGCAGGCCTGACACAAGTCTCTCTGATTGCTGGGGCCTGTCTTCACTGGTACTTTGGCTGGCAAAACAGAGAAGCTGTCAAAGCCCAAGATGATGTCAGATTACCATGCCAGTAACTAGGAATGCACTTCTCTATCTTAGTGTGGCTAAAAGTTTGCAACCATTCCTCGCAGAGCAGAAAGCTCTACTGCCACCCCTACACTATGTCATGCTCTACCCACTGCATCAGGAACTGTGCCCTAAGTGCACTAAGAAACTGAAACCAGTGCAGAATGCAGATGACTGCCAGTTGAATAGACTTTCTCACTGGGAACCACCAGTGCTTGCCAAGCTGCAGTGGGTGGCCATTGCTTTTCCTGGGGAATGTGAAATGCTCCTTTGGTTTGGAAGAGCCCTGAGTGAGACTTGTGTAACTGAGAGACACCCACCTCCCACTGAGACCTGCCATGCCAGCCTCGGCACAGCACTGTTGCTCTGGGGACAGAATGCTCCTGGCAGCGTAACCCCATAGAAAGAGTCCTAGCTTAGGGATTTGGCTTTCTCCTTCTGGTTCTGAAATAACATTTGTATTTCACATTTCATCTGTTGTGTTTTAGGCTGTGCTACAAAAGCCACCGCCTTTACTGACTTGTGGAATGGGAGTGTTCCTGCTGGACCCATCAGTTTAGTCCAGTTATTCTGTTGTCTGGTTTCTGAAACTGGCACTTATCAGATGCTTATGGGGAAGAGGGCCATGCTGCTGAAGACAGATGGGTTGAGTATGCTAATGCTTTTGGTCATACAATTTTCAGTTACCGGATTTTGTTGTGTAGAGACTTTGTAATGTTGCTGAGAAATTATCCTTTGTAAGGATTTTCAGTATTTGTACTGAAATGTGTCCTTTTGCACTGAAAAAAAATCAGGGAATAAAGGAAGCAGGAAATTATTTTTTTTTCTGATATTGATAGTAAATGTTCTTCCATCTTTCTCATATTTGTCCTGATTAGACACTTTTGAAACAGTCTGAACACTTCCCTACGGTCTTTACAGCTTAGACACATGTAGGCACATCATGATGCTCTTCCCCACTGGCCAACTTTTCTAACATCATCAGCCAAAGGAAGCTGCCTGGTGCAGAGGAAGCTGTGTAATTGTGAAACTGTGAAGCAAGACCCACCAAGAGGACTGGGAATCATTTCATCCCTTACCAACTATGTCCCTGTCCATGCAACTTCATTTTCAGAGCGATGATTATCCTGACATCTAGGTAGCTCACTTGGGCTTGCCCTTGCTAGACTTTATCAATCTCGCTGCATGATATACATTTCTGAGTGGCTTCTTGGCTCAGGAAAGGTGTCAGATCCACTTGCATGGAGTCGGAGCAGCTTCATACTGGCCTCCAGCAAGGGCAGAGCAATATCCTGGCTGTACCTGTCTGCCATCCCTGCACCCTGCTCTTTCTTTTTGGTGAGGGGGGAGCACTGACACCTATAATGCTCCATCTTCTTTCCCTCTTTCCTTTTTTTGCACCTGAAGACCCTCAGGGGACTCAAACCCACCTTCCACACCCAACAGCGGTTCTGGGGAAGGGACGGAGGAGAGGGAAGGGCTGCAGCCTGATTTCCAGCAGGAATGCACTGTTTGGCAGAGGGACTGTATCCAGGCAACCCACTTCCCCTGCCTGAGATAAGCGCACACAGCTGGGACTTTGGAAAACCGAGAAGAAGCCATTGTAAAGTGCAGCTATGGGGAGGAGGTGGGGATGGCGTAGGGAGGGAGCCATGTTATTTTGAGCAGATTATTTCTGCTTGGTATCAGTGTATTATGCAGGCAGGCTACGGTAACCAACGGAGCAACCCAATTACTCCTATCTAGCTCCTACGAAGAGAAGGGAAACAAAAGCAGCTTCCTCATCCTCACACAGTAAGGGAAGAGAATGCTAATAAGGGAAAGGCTTGCTGTGCCTCTCAGGCAGCAGTTTTCCAGCTGAGAAAGGAAGAGAACAGTGCAGAGTAACCTCTCCAGGAGCATGGTGCAGATACATTTCTCATTGCTTGGAAAGCTGAAATCCTGCATTTGTGAGTGCCAAAACCACAAAGAGACAGGCACACACTGGAACATGAAGGCAGACATGGCAGGAACCCTCAGTCCTCACACTCAGGTCCTTATCAGCTGAGCACATCAGCTGTGATTACTTTATTTATTGCCTGAGCAGTGGTTGCAGTGCTTTGTATTACCAATGGCAGGTGAAGGTGAATTTTAGATACTGTGCTCCTGTTTTGACCACATCTAGAATATGATCTCATCTTAAGACCTGCCCAGAGCCCTCCCAAACGGGAGGCAGCACGGGCTGCAGGCAGCTCTCCCAAGCATGGGAGAAGTCTCTCTGCAGTGTCTGCCTTGGTTCTCTTCTTACAACTTAGAACTGCCTTCGTCCAACTAACAGCATCTTCCTGTCACTGGAAGCTCCCACCTGACCAGAACGGAAGAGGTACAGCCTCTATGTGGAGTTGTGGGCCCATGGCAACTTGGTAAGAGAGCCCCAGACTTCTCAGGGAGGTAGTAAGTGCTCTTCTTGTTTTCTTGTTCTCTCAGCCACGCTGCAGCAGTGGACACCCCCCTTCACCTCACTTCGCTCCTTCTGTATACCGCAACTCTTCTTATCCTTTTTCCTCATTCTTTTATCTGCTCTTCCTTTGCTCTGCCCTCCTTCCTCCTCTGCCTCCTTCATATGTTCCCCTACTGCACTCAGCAAGCAGAGCTATGCAGGAGGGGCTCAGGCATTTCCTCATTCCCCCAGAGCCCCTCTTTGAGCACTACCCCCTTTGACCGCCCTTTGGCTTTTTTCAACGCCTTCTAACCCATTGCTGAGTGGCTCACAAAGTGTCATTGCTAGGAGGAGAGAAATAAGCTCCAGGGGGCTTGGGAAGAGCATTAAGGAGCTAAAAATAACCGTGGGTGAACTCTGAATGAGCCAGAGGCCCTGCTCCCCCCCGGCCGCAGCCCCAGCTGGTGCGGGCGGCCAGAGGACAACGGGCCGCGGGGCCTCTGGCCTCAGCAGCTCCACTCCCGCCCCTCAGCTCTGCTGCTGCCAGGACCGGGATTGCCACACTGCTATAGAAAGAGGCAAACAAAACAAATGAAAAGGAATCTGCCCCAAAATAACCCCTCCGCCTCCTGGCACCACATCCGCCGCAGAAAATTTTGTGAATCAGAGATGTCAGGCAGGAAAAGGCCTATTAGTTTCCATGGCTGTCCTTGCAGGGGGATGGGAGAGGGATAGGTTAGTGCCAGATTATCCCCTCCGGCCTCCTTCAGTCAAGTGTCTTCAGAGAGGAGATTCTCCTTAGCCCCAGCAGGCAGATGCAGCTCTCAGCAGCACAGCTGTGAGCAGAGGAGCAGGGGCAGGGAGCCACACACGGATATGGGGATCGCAAAGCACCACGATGTCATGTCTGATGTTGGATATGATCTAACTAAGAAAGCAAGAAAGGCTCGGCACGCTTTCATTGTCCTAATCCCTGATTTAGGAGTAGTGATTTCAGCAGCTCGTATTAAACAACACAGAGCAGAGGTAGGTGTTTCTAACATGGCTGGGAAAATGACAGCAGTATTACTAATTCCAACACCCATTATAAATAGCATTTTAAAAACCTACATTTAAGTGTAAAGATTGCAGAGGCCAGCACTCCAAAATAAAGATGTAAGAAATGCATGTGCAGCACTACAGACTTTCACTCCCATTTCTCGCCCCAGGCTCCAGCTGCTCTGGCGTGCGCTGCTGGGTGAATGAGGACAGCACCAGCCTTTCTTTCAGCCTGTGTTGGGCCTGCTCAGATTGCAGCACCTATCTAGCTAGCTAGCTAGCTATCACCTATCTATCTATCAGCACCTCTCCAACCTTCCTACAGCCACAGGCAGACTACAGACAGAGGATTAAGTGCCATCTGAAGACTTGATGTTTTTCCAGATGCATGTACTACTAAAAACAAACAGTGATGTACAGCTTTCCAGTGAGTTTCACAGCTGTAATCTGACAGCTGAGAAATGTCTGCATGCAGAAATAATGATTCTGATCCAGGTTCCAGAGGAGAGTCCTTCTGTGATTGCATGTGCTTCTCCCAGCTTCACCAGTGTTCCTATGGTCCTCTAGCTGTCATTCAGCTGCTTCCCCATCCCTGCTGCTACCTTCTGCACCCTCTTTTCGCCTGTCCCTGCTATCCAGCTTCAGCATTTTCCATGCTCCAAAAGCTTGCAGACAGGAACCAAGGGACAGTAACCAAGTGGGGAGGATGGAAGCAACAGGGATGAGAAGCACGATCACGGCTGCTGCTACATGCTGTGATTCATTTCAAGGTTTGGGAAGCTTTATTTCTGTAACTATTTATACTGTGAAGAGAAAATAGATCAGAGGATAGCAGCTCTGCAGTGGGCAGTGAGAAGGGGGTGAGATCCTCACAATTTCTATGCATTCCCATCCCCCTGACAATAAAATACTAAGGACTAAAAGTGTCTGCAGAATCGGTTACTCTCAGTGTGCTGCCTGCCTGTCTGTTGAGCACTGTGCAGCCACAGAGGAAAGCAGCCCATGTGGGGAGTTCATACGAGCTGATGAGCCTGCCCAGTGCTCCAAGTGAGGGCACTGCCTGACCTAACAGCCTTCCTGATGCCTGTGCCCATCCACTGCTACACTGTAGAAGTGTGGCGCCCTGGACCAAATCTGCGCAGAGACCAGGAGATACATAACCAATCTCTTTTGGCAGGGCTAGCTCATAAAAAGCACAGCAACAGGACATGGTGGGCCAAAATCATAGCTAGGAGGATGATTAGCTATTCTGATGAAGGATAGAATTTCTTAGCAGAAAGCCTCAGGAACATTTCAGCTAACATCTGCCAGGAGTGCTCTCCTCTCTGGGAACAAAGGATTGACTGGATGATCTTCCAATCCTACCTTCCCATGCTGTCATCACACAAACTAAACTCAGGCATCAGTTTAAAATGTGATCTGCAGATGCTCTTACAAGATGCTTCCTGATTTTTTTTTTCTTGTATATAAAGGGATCTTCTAGCCTTCAGAAAGTACTGTTCAACACAGCCAGGGAATTGCAGAGCTGAAGCCAAGTCTCTGAGCAAAACTCTGCTCAGTAGCAATATGATTTTAAACTCCCAGCACCTGAACCTGGAAGGTTGCCATTCTGCTCTAGTCCCAGAGAACAAACCAGACCAGCCTTTTTCCACTGCGGATGCCATTAAGATACCACCCTTTTTTCAAAAAAGCAATCTGAACTGTATCAATGAGCAGTCTGGTGTCCAGCAGAGATGTGTGACTCATTCTTTCTTTGTCACAGTCACAAAAGCCACGACAAGACAGGGTGCCTCTGATGGCAGGGGACAGAAGAGGGTGACGCTGAAGGTCATCCTATATAAGCCTTTCTTCAGTCTTGCGTCCTTTGCCCAGCAAAACAGAGAGGAACAGTGTTTTCAGCACTGAGGTAAAGGCTCAAGAGACTTGAATTTGTCCCTAAATTGCCACAGGCTGTGTACAGCTGAATTTATCTCTTCTATTACTTTACCTGCAGTACACAGACAGTAAGATGCCTTAAACACAAGGAAGCCATAGGATTCACTGAATGATAATTGCTATCTCAGGAACAGAATATACATTTCTAATTAACTGGAAGGATCATTCTTTATTACCTCCAGCCTTCGTAAAGTGCCTTGACTGCCCTGGACAAAGCATACGAGCTGCAGTTAGCAGTGCACATTATTAAATTAGTAATTCATCCTATTATTCTATATGCCAGCGTACTTATAATATGCCGGTCGCTTTGGTTTCCACATGAGGAATGCACAGTATTGAACACTAATTAATGAAATCAAATCCTTTACACTACATTCTTCTAATTAGAAATGCTACAGATGAGTTTGAAAATGATATTGTTAACAAAACAACATATGGCTTGCCTTGTTCACAAGCTTTTCAAAGCTGCAGTTGGCAATATAGTTTGGGATCCCCAAGACAAAAGATGTTACATAAATATCAATTCAAAAGTATTTCAACAGTTTCTCTTGCCAACAAGAGCCCCAAGGCTTGCTGCATGCTTAGCATAGTTGTTTATTTATTACTTTTACTATTTTTATTGTGACTGCTTTTGAAGCCAAATAAAACAACGTATTAATTATGATTAAAGACTCTTTATTTCCTTTAAAAAGAGAAATTGATTCCAATGACCACATCCCAGTTTGGGCAGCTCATTTCTGATTTCTTCAATTTCCTCTCGTTTCAGCCAGATATAATCTCATTCCTCCCTTTGTTAAAAGATGGCACAGGTGCTGCCCTGTACCATTAAGCATTTGCCACATTCAAACTAAGAATGACTTAATTTCAGCAATGGGATAAGCAGTTTCTGTATTCACACTTGGAATATTTCAAAATAAAATGTTTACAGAAAGACATACTTTTCAAGCACTTGCACTTAGAGATCCTTATCCCTTCTCTTTCCATTTCTTTCTAGCCCAGATTCCCCACTCTAACCAGGCTGGGGAAAACTACGGAAACCAAGTGGCTTTAAGCACCTTTAATGCTTCAGCAACTGTGGGGCTAGGGTCACTTCAGCTGCTGGCCACTGTGCTAATGCCAAAGGCCACCCAGCACCGGGCAGATTGAGGAGGTGGGACCTGCAGATCTGTGTCTGCATAAACCATGTGAAGAGAAACCATCCACCAAAGGAAGACTGGGAAGCACGGCAGTGGGATGAAAGGACAGCAGTAGTAAGAAATGAGGATTTCTGGAGGCTTTTTTTAACTGCTGGATAGAGAATCAGCTATGATTTCAGCAGCCACATCGACCAAACTGGACTGAACCACCTCCAGCACAGAAAAAGCCTCAGGGAGGGGATGAAAAGTGTAATTAATTAATGCTTGTTAAAATGCTTTGAGACCCTCGGATGGAACACACTAGAGAAGTAGAAAGCCTTAATTATTTTTATCATTGATATTAGAGGCGGAGTAACTGATTCTTACTGAGGTACCATAGTCCTTTTGTTCTTTTTTGAGTTCAATCTGCTCTGCATATGGCAACTGAGACCAAAGTACAGCTGGAGAAAAATGGTGAAATGAGAATCTTGAAGATTTGATTTGTAAAAACATAAAGACATCTTTTCAAGGACACATTTGCTCAATGCAGTCAGAAAACGTTCTGTCAGACCTGTTGTTAAATAGGAGCCAGGCTATGGCACGAGCACACTTTAAAAATGGGCACAGAATTTGTCTTTGTTTCCTTCCATGGCAGTTCTTTTTCCCTTATTTCTCCTAACATTATTTTGCAACAGGAAATGTAGCTTATTAGCTAAAAGGCTGCAAAATATTCACAGTGACATTATCAGAGCTGACCCCCTGAATAAGCACAAGGAGAGACTGGCTAGCTTAGCAGTACAGGAAAACCGACTCCAGACCCTTTCACCTCCATGTCACCAGGTCCAGCCCAGTCTAGATTGATAGCTGCAAAAATGCCATTTGACAGCTTTTTGGCACTCTAGACAAAATGAACTGGGCAAGGGAAGGATGGAAAAATCTCATCCTGAGTCCCACTGGGACAAGTATCAACGCTACAAATGACACAGCTTGCCAGCTCAAAAAAGAGGCCATTGCATTCCTCAGACACATGACTTCCAGGAGGGCAGGAGGCATAACGTTAGGCCCACATTAAAGAAACTTGCCCTGTCCTGCATTTACCTTTTAGATTCCAAAATTAACTTAGTGCCTTCCATCAGAAAACTATCCACTTTAAAGAACAGAGAGACAGCAGGTATCAGCCAGACAGGGAGAGCGTTATTTGCAGGCTGTTTCCTGAAGGCAGCTGCCCTTAGGAGCATGCCTCAGGACAGAAACGTGAATTACTGTTAGTAAATATCTGTCATAACTCAGCATTACTAAAATTCTTCTGTACCTTGCCACTGTATCCATCCTTATTTTGTTCTCTGCATGAGGCTTACCTTGTTTGAAATAAAATGTGGCTAGACAGAGGAAACTCTGTCTCCCCATTTTAGAGACCCTTGTTCTCACTATGACACCTGAGCATTACCTGGTCCTTGATATATTTTTCCTTGTGATATCACGAGGAGGCAACCCTTCCGTTCTTTCAAATGCTGCAGTCCCTCCAAATCTTGCTGCAGTTACATACGTACCTCCTGTGAACAAGTCTGTGTGTTTGAAACAACTGTTTTTGGGATCACTGTGCAAGAACCGTGCAATTCTGGCACTTTGAATCAGGGAGAGAAAGCAGAGCAGACAGAACTTTCAGTTCCCTTATAGTTTGGAGGCTGCGTAGCTGGGGGTTCTGGCAACAGTTACAAGGCCTATGTGAAGTATAATATTTCAAAGAACAAAGTTATCATTGGGTGCATCATTTCTTCTTTTGTTTCTGATGACAATGCAGGACCTGCTCAGAACAGTGAGAAGCAGTATTTCTGGTTACCTCTCACTCAGGTGGAATTGGCTCTGCCAGCTAGATCCAAATCATAACGCTGAGAAAAGGTGAGCAGACTTCCCATTAACCACCTCCCAGAAAGCAAATGGTGACATATGCTGGAAGCACTCAGCCTTTCTCCTGTCATATCCTGACATCAGAAAAAGCCACGACTGAGATCTGTTACTGATAGACCACAAGTAAGTGCTTCATGAAGTATGACAAAAACTAAGGGCCTGAATTTGCATTGAAGCTGCCCTGAACTCTTATCACTTGTGATGAAGTGATAATCCACTTTCTGACATTCACTAAGAAGGTTATGTAAGTGAAAAGAGAGGAATGAACTCAGATGGCCTTTGTGTACAATTCCTTATGGCACTTGTATCTAACAAATGTCATGGTAAAAGGGTTAGACAGCCCTGCTTTTTTTCTGCAAGATGCAAGGCCACAGAAACAGCTGTTCCTTGGTACTGCAGCATTCCAAAGCCAAGCACTTCGGGTCTAATTGTCTCCTCCTTGCCTCTGCAGTGCTGTGATTTACTTCCTGTGGGGTGACGAAAGGCACAGATCAAAGTTTTGAAGCTTGGACGCAGCAGCAATGGCAGGCATAGCCCAGTGGTGTCCACCACCACCATACCAGAGGAGACAGAAGGAAGGCCCCTGTCCCATTCCTCAACAGGAGCACACAAGCTCCTTAGCAGCCATGCTCATGACTGGCATGTGTGCAGGCCTTCAGCAGAACCCAAGCTGGTACAAACGCCAGCCAGACCCTCCGACTGAGGAAGAAGTGAAGCATGGAGGAAGAGAAACCCGGATTCAAAAGCTACTTAGACACCTAATGATGCAGTGAGAAGCCAGCTGCAGTGAGATGCCAGCTGATTTCCAGAAAGCACTGTTTAGGCAGCTAGGAGACCAGCACAAGTCCATTCTGCATCTGCCTACAACCAAGCAGCAAAACAGCGGGATGGAAGCAGACAGGCCACCTGGGGAGCAGCAAGGGCTCTGTGTCAACTGCTTCATGGGAGCATCTTGCTGCCTGCTCCTCACTGCCGGCAAACATGAGGCACTCTGAGGCTAATGGAGGAGGAATGTCTGCTAATGAAGCAGGAGCAAACCATCTCAGGTTCCGCAAGGCATACAGGAGTGTGAATGGTTATGGCTCTGCTGGGCACTGGCACAAAGACTTACAAAGTGAGCAGTACAGTTCCTAGAAAGAAACCCAACAAACTGGGAAAATAAAACATTCTGACCTACTTCCATCTCCATTAACCTACTCCTTCCTTAAAAGCTTGAGCAGAGACATTCACATTCATGTTGCTAGGTTCTAAGCTGCAGCTTTGCAGTCCTGGATTCCAATTGCGTGCAGCACAGCAGCGTGCTGTGGTTACAAACACAGCCTCTCCCCACCCCCTCAGACAGGAGCCCCAAGAACTGGAAGGCTGCTGCTGCTGCTCTCTGCTGAATTCAGCTTCTGTGAGCACCTACATGCAGGCTAGCAGGTCCCCCTGCACCCAGAACAAAGCCCAGCTCCTGCTAGGTCAGAGCTGGGCCTTTCATTTCCAAGGCACAGCTGGGCTTTGTCTAAACCACATTGACCAGCCATCAGAATGGGGATGATGGTGTGGCAAAGTCAGATCTCCAGGGAAAAATGCAGTGGATGAAGGGAGGCTAAAAAAGCTGATGCACTTGACCTCTCTTCCAGGGTCTCCTGCGTGCTTTTAACACACGTGCTGTCAGAGAGCACTGGTAACCTGGCATGGAAGATTGGAAAGGCAAAAGGAGATTCGTAGCATTTTAACAACGGAGTGTGTTTGTAATTCCAGTGGAGCTGAATCCAGGAAACATCATTGTTCTCAGTGGGAGCTGTGATCCCTGCAGCCAGCGTTGGAGGCAGTGACCTCCGCCAAGCAGTGACTGAATTCAGCTCTTAGATTCAGCTTAATCCTGACCTGCAACTCCACCTTTTAGCCTCCAGATTCTCAAATTGCTTTGACAAGACACTGAACTCTTGACCTGTAGAATCCCCTTTTATTCCATTTCTGATCCCCCTCTGTCTCCTTCCATCGTTTCATTACTGAGCTCTGCCGAATCCACTCACTCTGTGTCTGTGATACCCTTCTCATTCTAATGCTGAATATTACTAGTAGATATACCGTTCTCAGCAGAAAAATCCTGTCTACCCATCACTGTCACTGCCTGGTTTTGCTGGCCCCACAGTTCAGTTAAACTACACCCTTCCTAATCTAAAGTGCCTCCGCTCCCACCGCTCAGGGCTCACCCTTCCTCCAGCTGTGTTGACGCACCTCCCTCCTAAGAGGCTCTCAGCATACTCTATTCATAACAGCCACAGCCTGCAAAGATGCTGAAACAGGAAGCCAAATGACTGCTGCACGACCTTGGGAATGCAAATTCCATGTGTTTGCGAAGTCAAAGCAAGACATTTCCTTCCCCAGTCCCTCCTCCCTCCGCAGGCGTGCAAGCCACAGCTAATGGGAAAACACACAGGCACACACAAAGCTTTGTCAATACTAATTGCCAGGAGCTGAGGCCCAGTCATCCTGTTGACTAATTTGTCAGCAGCTGCTGACTCAGCAATCTGGGGGACAGCTTCTCTCAAGCGCTCAAGTGCATTGGAAGCAAATGGCTCTTATTGTTCTTTCCTTCCCTTCACTCTGGTGTCTGTATTTGTGGACAATTCCTGCCCCAGGCTTGACCTTGGCTTCAGCAGTGACTGAAGGGGTTCAATCGCCAGCTCTGGTGGGCCTCATTAAACTCTAATGGAAGGAACAGGCTGGGCAGTGGTAGGAAGGGGGGGAACATGAGAGCAAGGCTGGAAGCAGCCTGTGCACCAGCAGGGCACAGAGGAGAGGGCTGACTGAATTATGTGTGTTGTGTGGAAGAGAGACTTGTGAGATCAACAAGCAGGCTCCGTCTGGCTGGAACAAACGTCCCCAACCCTGCCTGCCTGAAATATGCAGCACTTCCTCACTTAGTGCTGCCTCTGCCCTTTGCTTGAAGAGCAGATCTGAGCGTGAGCCCAGGCAGTCGTCCTCCCACCAAAGGGAGAAAGCAGTGCTGTGATCTGCACAGGGAGGAGGCGCAAGCAGCACAGGCTGGCACTGGGCACAGGACTACAGACACCTGCAGCCCGTCCACACAGCCGCAAGCACATCCTGCTGCATGTGCTGCTGCAGGTATCCACCTGGTGATGCCAGCAGCTGGACCAGAGAGAGAAACTATGGATGTCAGCTTTGAGGAGGATGAACCTCTGTTTGCAGAAAGGTTGCCTTAAAACAAGAGGCAGAGCGAGAAGGGATCCCAGCTAGAGCCCCCTGGAGCTTGCATGTCCCACATGGAGGAGCTCTGCGTTCCTGGTGCAGGTAGGACAGCAGAGCACACATACCTCTGCTTCAGCACACAGCTGCCAAAACTGCATGACAGCTGTGTGAGTCCAAGAAAATGTCTACAGAGCACACAGCTACACCGAGGGCAAACAGGTACCCCCACACACTCGTGTATCCATATGTGGGGCTTCTGGGCACGCCAGCACTATGCGCCTGTGTTGTCATCCCCATCGGTGTGTCCGGCTCTGCAGCGTGCCTTTGTCCCTCAGTGAGCTGTTAGCAGCCCTCCACACTGACTCAGCTGAGAGCTGCAGAGCCAGGTCCCTGCTAAGATGCCAGAGAGCAGAGAGGGTTTCTGCCTTTGCTGTGAAGGGAGTGCTGCTTTGCACATCATGGCAGAATAACACAGCCGGGGATTCTGTTGGAGTTTCATCTGGAGCTGATTAAATAATTCATTATCAATAATATTGTGAATTTTGGCAATATTTTCACTGAATAAACATTCGCAAATACACTTCCATTATTTAGCCAGCTTTGGCTCTGTCCCATTTAATTTAATATGCAGCTCGATCAGACTTTGCTACCAGGTAGGAAAACAGGCTGGATCGGTGAGACACGTGGGTCCCAGCAAACTGTAGCCAGTTCCCCCATCAGCAGGTGGTATTTGTGAAATTGTCTTTTTGTGAGGAAGATCTTTGCTTTTCAGTGGTTTTTCTAACCAGCCTGGGGATGGTAAAGGTGCTTACTGACAGGTTCGGGCATTGACAGTATGTACAGTTCCTGAATGTGCATTTTGTTTAAATTTGTAGTTTTGCAGCTTGTTCACAGAAAGAGTGCTTTTGGTCTTTTTTCACTATTATTGAGTTTGATGTGTATGCCCTGCTGTTCTGTACAAACAACTCTTCTATGAGAGTATGCTGCATGTTAATAACATGAGTGGGTCCTCCAAAGACAGCAGGCATGTTTCTTTCAGGGTCACTGCTAACCTTCCCATCCTGTCCTGGTGACTTAAAGTCTTTCCATTCAGCTATGAAATGAAACTTTGCAGGGTAGTCCTGTGCTTTCTTCAAAACATCATCAGCACAGCCTGCTCTGCTCCTGATTTGCAGGAGACTGGACAGCTGTTAGAGAATCTGCTTTTATTCCAGGCTTTCTGAAGTCTACCTTCTCCATCTTTCTGTCCATCTCACTTTTGTTCTGAATCTCTACTCTCCTGGTAATTTCTCGGCTCCGCGAGTGAGTCTGCATCCTTTTATATGGCTCATAAAGAGCTCATGGATTCCTGAGAGGTTCGGGAGTCCATAATGAATAACTCAAAAACTAATCGTATGGCCTCATAAAAATACTGAGAGGCTCTAATTTCCACTGAGGACAAATCATACAACTGTGGCTCTCCTAAGTCAAACTCATTTTGAAACAGGATGTTCCAACAAATCACTGGAAGACTTTTTCAAAGATAAAAACCTTCTCATTTTCCAGACCTCTCCTTTATTAAATGTCTCATCCAGTTCACTGCAATCTCTCTATATTAGGCATGATACCAAGCACTAAAAAATATCAGACAGAGAGGAAGATGACAGTGATGATGCTGGAGTACGAATTGTCACAGAAAATTACTTTATAATGTTAACTTGGACTCATGGCTGTGGTCTCCTAGAAGTGGACATTTATCACAGCACGACAGACCCTAAATCTTGGCTATATTCTACGTATGCATTGAGTTCAAGGGCAGTGGACAGAGGTGGCCTTAAACTTCCTTTGGTGTCATTGGACATGGGGCGCTGGGTTCACTGCTATAAATTAAAGCTGCCCAATGTCTCACCAATGGGGTAAATTCTCGCTGGAGATGTTGTGAATCAGTCAAATATGGAGACACAAAATCAAAGCCCTTTACCTGTTTCCCTCTCTGGTAGATAAATGGGCATGCATAGCCTGACTGTACCAAAGCACTTCTCCCTGTCCCACTGGGATCCTCCAGCAGTCACTCTAGTGCCTAGGCTACGAACCCACCACCACAGCACTTTCAGCTGCTCAACCAGCTTCAGAGAGTGAGAGCAGTGAGCTCCTCAGAGTGTACTGGACATCAAGAGAGAGAAGATCAGAAGAACAGAGGAAGGGAGAAGAGGGGAAGGGGCAGGGGAGGAGGGGATGGGGGAGGCATGAGGCATCAGCCATCTCTCTAGAAATCTTGTTCCAGTTTCACCACCCTCTCTGTAAAGAAATTTTACCTATCCAGTCTGAACCTCTGTTGGCACAGATTTGTCATCCTGTCATCAATTACAAGGGTGAAGAGACCAGCACCTCCTCTCCATTTCATCTCCTCAGGAAGTTGTTTTGTTCCTACTGAAAATGCCTTCCAGTTCTCTAAAGAAATGTCAGCTTTTGTTTCCTTTCCTGAGAACCAAGGATGTTTCTTTAATGCATGAAGAAGTCATGGAAAAGGAAAACCCCTATTCATTTATTTTAACATGGATACTTTCATTTTGTCTATGAAACTAAATAGCTTCATCAACCATCATCTTCTCATATGGAAATTATGACTGCTATCTAAAAGTTGGAGCCCAACAGAAATAGACGAGGATGCAACCCTGAAGTTCTGCAGTCTCTCCTTCCTTCTCCCTCTCTTTTGTTTTGTTTTTTATTTTTAATTCTTTTTTGCTCTTAGTCCAACATCCTCATTAGACTCTTTAGCAAGAATCAAGAATTTCAGTAGTACCCAGTTTAGCACCGAAGACATCCCTGTAAAAGCTGGCTAGTCTGGATGCAGGGCTCTATGCCTCCCACTTAGCTTCTATTTTAGTTATCGCTTGCATATCCCTCAATCTCTACAGAGGATTAAGCACACAGCTTCCCAGACAGCCCTGTCCAGTCAGTATAAAACTGCACCACTGCCTTCCCACCCCTTTTCTTCCACTTGAGTTTATCCCAAAAGAGTTAAGCTGTGCATTACCTCTGCATAAAGCACTTTTCTGAAGGTAGAAAAAAGAACCAGTGCAACTCCTGTGGATTTAGGAGATAAGAAAGCAGATTCCCATCAAATAAAACAAGCTATGTCACTGGAAACCGCTTTGGTGCTCCTTTCTTCCTTGTCTTACCTGCTCTCTCTTTACCTTGGCATGAACAGGGAGTCCCTCAGCCCGTCCTGCCACTTCCCAAAGGGGCCCAAATGAATCACTACAGGCCACTTCTCCTTAGGGTTACTGCCTCTGGCAGTGCAGCTCTGGGGGGAGCTGGGGTCAGCATGCAGCTTCCACATGGCTCCATGGCAGGAGGCACTGCAAAGAGTTCCATGGAGTGGGCAACAGTTTGGAGGAACTTATTTGCCAACAGTATCTAGGCACTGAAGCAACATTAAAAGATGGGGTACACAGCTCCTTAAAGCTTCCTTTTCCCTTAGCCCAGCTTTCTCCGAGGGTAGCTTTTTCCTCTGGATGTTGCCCTCCTCTCTTCCTACCTAACCCTGCCCCCAACCCTCCTGGAGGCCTATTTGGACAGCCTCTCATGGCCTCGGGTCTGACAACTGGAGTCACTGACACCAACTTCAGTGCCACAGGGTGGGCCTCTGTGGTGATGTTTGAGAAGTTGATGGTTATGAATGCTTTGAGTCAATGCTAGGGGTTTGCTAGAAAAAAAGAGGAGATGCCTGTCTGGATTGCTGCTTTCCTTCCCCAGCACACAGCTCTGGCTCAGGACAGCAGTGCCCTAAGACTCTAGTGCCCTTTATGCAGGGAGCTGAGCAGAGCCTTCTCACGCACATTATTTTTGCATCACAGTTGTTGTAGCTAGGCTCCCTAAATCCGCTGCAATCCAGAAAGAGGAGATTCCTCCTCTGCCTGCCCTGTCACCTCCTCTGTGACCCGGGCCTGTCACTGAGCTGCAGCTTTGTTTGCTCGGGGAATTACACGCTAAGATGGTTCCTCCTTCCCCCTCCCCCTACCTCCAGGCATAAAAACAGGCAAATGCTCAGGAGCTAATCCTGTGCAGAAACTTCATTAAGTAGACACAACCGGTACTAGTAGCTTGTTTGTTTGAGGTTGCTTTCTTTCTTTTTTGCTTTTTTTCTTTTTTTTTTTTTTTGCATTTGCTATCTTTGGAAAGCTAATCCTCTGGAGTTCGCCCAGCGATTTCAGTCACCTCCAAATAATACTTACGAATAATCTTAATAAATCCATCCCCTAAGCAGCAGCACTGCTGCCTAGCACTGAAACACACAGAACATCTCAGCAGCGCTGCTTCAACTGATGCTCCTGCTTATCTCCATGATAAATGAAAATGCTCAGCATGTTCACAGAGCTCCCGGAACAGCTGTCCTGGGCAGTGACTGGGCACTAGCACAGGGGAAGGACTGCAGCAGGATGTGACTCGCAGGCTTCCTCGCTTCCTCTACTCCCAAAGCAGTTGCTGAGCACTTGTCACAGGGCTGCTCATGGCTGGGGTAAGAAAGCCACATTCGATATGTGGATAGCCATAAACACAGAGAAACTCCTTGATTTCTTTTGTAAAAAATACAGCTTCTCATCCAAATATTGTTCCTAAGCAAAGCAGCAGAACCTGGGACACATTCTCACATTTTTGGTGCCTGCTCTGATGTTGCCTGAAAGAGACGGGGCACAGAGATTCCGCTCTCACCTGTTTAATTGACTTGTTATGTGAAGCTGGAGCAAGTAACAAGAGCAGACTCATCAAGCACCGACCACTCTTGGTGCCACCCAACCCAAGCCATTCTGAGATTCTCTGATTTAAGATCAAACCATCAAGATGATGCATGTGTCTCTGCCCCAGAGCTGATGTTCAGCAGCCTTACTCGGTGTCCCCAGACATTACGCAGGGCTCTTGTTTTTAATGTTGCATTCCCCAGGAGATTACAGACCCTCAGGCATTATGTCTGTGAGGAGCTTAGAGTTGATCTCACACTGAACACATTTCCTCCACTTTGCTCCTGAAGAACCTCAAATGGGAGGCAAGTTCCTACCAAATGAGTCTTCACACAGAGACTCCTTCAGTAAAGTCTCCATTTCCTTCAAAACAACTCAGTAAGAGGCGTTTAAGTATTATTAACCCCTAGCGTTTCTGATGGGGAAATTAAGGAAAAGTGTGAAGCAACCAGTTTAATGCAGATACACCAGTGGCAAATCAAGTATCAAGGTGGAAAAGGACTGGAGAATTCTTGCATGTAGATCCTCTGTCTGCACGGACAGACCCCTTTGAAGTTCTTTAGCTTAATGATTTAATTACAGCTTATTATATGCTCTGAAATATCTGTGTGACTGACATTATGCATATTACCTCTTCAGCTGGTCTCTATGCCTCACGCGAAGTGGCTGACACCAGAGCAGCCTCCTTATGTGCCACCAGTGAAGCGCAGTCCACGCTGAGGCTGGCTCACATCTGCTGACTGTTTTCGGTGTTCTCTGTGTCTCAGGGGCTGAATGGCTGTATATCAGAGCTGGCACAAAGTCAACTTAGCACACTCACACAAAAGTAAAGAAAGGAAAAAGAACTTTCAGGAAAGATGCCAGGGTCTTGGCCTTGATTATACTAATTGAGTAGAAAGGCAGTTCCAAACCAACAGAAATTGGTAGAAGTTTGTACTGTTGCTGCTCTGTAATACTGGAACTGGCACAGCCAGAGCTGGGCACAAAGAGAGAATCCTATTTCCAATACAAGCTCATCCTTACTTACTGCCATCTCTTCAGAGTCAAGGCAAGGTTAAGCCAAACACTAAGAGAATTAAGAGGTTTGCAGTTTTTATCCTACATTAACCATTTGGCCTCACCCCTTCAAGCACCCGATCAGGATTTTCCTGGCTAACCCTTCCTCTGAGACCCCTGTGAGCCACAGGGGAGCTACCAATTTCGGGGGGCTTACTTTTGTTCTGCTGCCCTGCGTTTGGCTCTCTGGGATTCTGAGTGCCAAAGACAGGGGTCAAATGAAGGGGGAGAGGCTAAAGCAAACTGCCCATGGGAATTTGCAGTGCTGAACTGAAGGGAAGGCAGAAAAGAATGAGAAGGCTGTACAAGAAACAGCTATGAACAGAGGGCTGAATGTACGTACAGGCAGGCTAGGTTCCATTTGAAACATCTATTATTTGAGCAAGAGATTTCAGTCTGCTCGGGGAAAAGGTAGGGAGAAGACTGGCAGAGAAGACAGGATAACACTGAGGGCAAAAGAGAGAAAGAACAAGCTGTATCCTCATTTTCTTCATCATTCATACTTCTAAATAGTGAAGCCTCTTGACGAGCAAGATGTCTGCTCGCCTTACATTTTCTTTCCACTTAGCCTATCATAACAGAAGATTAATCTGTGCACGGAAGGAAATGCAACCCATACATTTACAAGGAAAAAGACTGAGCAATGCAGACGCACACTGACAGATACGCTTGGAGAGATACAGACACAAGTGCACAGCCACGCAAGTCGCACGGACGAGCAGAGGAATACCATGATGCACACGTGTGCAGCAGCAGCCTGGCACCATGAGTCAACGCAGCTCCCAGTGCCTCCTGCCGGCTCTCCTCTCATCCCACAGCAAGCGGCCTCTCCCCAGCTGAGGCCCGAAGGCACCCCTGGCCCCAGCATGGCCCCCACTCTGGGAACTACTCTGCTGCCCCAGAGCTCCCTGCAGTTGCAGGGCTGGGATGTGGCTAATCTGCACATTATATCTGATCTCCCCTGCCCACAGCGCTCCTGATGTGCGCAGGTTACATGTGGGACGGCGGGGCACAGTGAGCTGCGCTGCAGATCTGCAGACATGACTCTACATTCTCCCAACACGTGTTTTGCTTAGTGACAATGCTGACACAGATCCTGAGTATCGGATGGCGAAAGCTGCAGACAGATTCCCATAAGTCTATTTCTGGTGCAACGCAAGTGCCTGAGCATCAGGCTGGATGTATATATAACTCCACATTTTAATCCAAAGAGGTCAGGAAAGAGAAGCACGAAAGCCCTTCTTGTGGCAGATGGGAATTTGTGGGGCTGCCCGAGCTGCCAGGCAGGCCGAGAGCTGCGGGCGGCTGACATCACAGCTCCCTCCTGTCCCGGCTGCAGGGTGCTTCGTGGCCGTAACCCCTTCCTGCCTCCCCCTCGCCGGGCAGCTCAGACACAGCTGCGCCTCTGGCACTGTCCTGTGGCCCAGCGCATGCAGCCCTCAAAGAGAATGGCTTCCGGCTGCCTGGCTGTTTTCTTCCAAAAGGAATAAAATGTGTCGGCTCTGGCAAGAGAAGACTGAAAGACGTGGGAGCCATGTCACCTCAGCTGTGGAAAAACACAAGCCCCAAACGAAAGCCTTGGCATTTCTCATGCAAATACACAGATAAGAGCGCACAAGGATACAAACCTTCTGCTATAAACACTAAAACATAAGTAAATAGGAACTATATAAAATGTGACATTTAAATACTTCTCTTTCCATCGCCTCAGGAAAGGGAAGGCTTCAGCTCCTGCACCTGCAGGGCTCCCAGCGGTTTTCAGACCCTTGCTGCCGCCTCAGCATCACCCCCAACCCATGTCCCATGTCACAGCACTGCCTCCGGGGCTGCAGCGGGTGGAGGAGCAGGAGGCAGCGCAGGAGGTGCCGCAGGAGCAGGGAACAGAGTGCAAGGCGCGGGGTTCAGCCAACATCCTTAATGCATCCCCAAACAACAACAAATCCCCAAACAAACACAAATGCTGCTGCACTTCCACACATCGCTCTGCCGCTCTGGGGCTCCGTGACAGTGTGCTCAACCCAGGCTGATATAATAGCGATTTGGAGCACTTGAACGGGCAGCACCAATTCAGCAGTTCTTGGGAATCTCTGAATGCCCCTTCTGCGTGTTCATCAGCCCTTTCCTTCACCATTCTCCGTGCTGGCATGGAAACAAGCCGTGAAAAAAGGGGATTTTGCAGGAAAGCAACCTGATTCTGTATTTGCACTCTTCCACAGTCAGCAATCCCAAAATGATTTGGGGTGATTTTCTCTCACCTATTCCTTTTTATTCTGGCAACATTAAAAAAAAAAATCTGAAAAAAATACTCATTCACTGTTCAAATAACAGAGGGACTGACTCCCCATGCCCCCATAATGCCACAGAATCCCACAAAGAGCACTGACCTCTCCTTCACTCCCCCCATTTCACCCAGGGATTACAGCAGTCTCAATGCAGGCTTGTCCATGCATGGGCTGTGATTCCCAACCACTGCAAGATCTTTTATGAATGTAATTTCAGCCTTATCCCCATTTCCTGACTTTTCTGCATTCCTGTCAGACCTTTGATGTAAAAGCAGCTGACATGGTTAACTCTTTGGGGCAGAAACTTTGCCTGGAATTTTTCCCTGTCTGTAGATGACCCCAGAGCAATACCATATTATAAAAGACTTAATAATTTGATGGTTTGTATGTATGTGTGCACTGATCTGCAGAAGCAGGTATGAAAAGGAAGACAGCAGTGGTTTGAAATACGTCTTTGGGAATTTTGTAACAAGATTCATGGAAATGAGAAACAAGACAGATCCTCGGTCTCACCTGCAGCTCTTCTGCAGCATGAGTGAGCCACTGTCTGAACTCAGGTCACTGATTCCTTGTGTTCATCATCCACAGCTCCGTGTGGGGAGAAGTGCACAGACAGACGCTGTGCTGCCGCTCACCCTCCAGCAACACATGCTGACCATGGGTGCCTCGCTCTGGCTCCCTGTGTTCTTCTGGGGTCTGCACAGTCACAGGCAGGGCAGAATCAGAGGAATAAGAAAGAAAATGGGAAGCCAATTTGTGCCATTTTCCTAAGCTGCAGCGAATGCAAATGTAGCTCATCTTGAACTCTATTCCCATCTGTTTAATTTGTTGTAGAGTGGCATTTATATGTATGTACTGTGGCATTTATTCTGTATCTATTGAATGAATCCAGAGTGTTTTCTAACACCCTGTTTGGTGTCACAGTTGTACATGCAGGGGTATTTCCACATAGGACATATACATGCATGGAGCATAGTTGTGGTTATTCAACTAACAGAGGTCAGAGCAGCTCTGTCGGTCCATGACAAAGGAGGGGCCCCACAGCACCCAGGACCAGGCTGTGCCCTGCAGACACTCCCCAGCAGGAGCTCCGCAGCCACAAGGCCGTGCCCAAGGCATAGCACCATACAGGCACTGCCCTGGCTGCAGCCCTCAAAGGGAACTGCTGGGGGTCTGGGGTGGCAGCAGGGCCATGAGGAGACGTCAGGAGTGCCTCTGCTGCAAAACGGCACAAGACGGAAACAACAGTGCGAGCATTACGTTCACTGTACAACTCGATCTGTTTCCATTATGTGGCACTGGCAAATCTGCGTAAACCTTAGGCATCCCCTGTCAGCTACAACAAAACCTCTGTGGTGGCTAAGAAATCAGAAACCTTCCTCTGAAAGCTCCTGTCTTATGAACAAAAAGTAATTTGACAAATACTGTTCCACAAACCTCGGTATGGAGTGCAGACCAGGCCAGCCGGATTCTGTTCCTTCCTTTATCTGCTTACAGCAGAGGAGTTTAACCCCTTCCCTGGTGCAGGGCCAGAGCCACTCAGCCCCACGGAGTCAGCAGCTCCACGGCTCAACCCCCTGCCTCCTTCCCTGTCCTATCGGCTCTGGGGGTCCAAGAAGAAACCCACCGCCCTACAGACTGGCTCTGCACATGCCTGAGGCTTATGAGAGGCTTTGGGTAGCCTGCATTAATTCGTACAGCCGTGGCTTTAACTGTATGTGGATATATGTGGCTGAGAGTGAGGAGCAGCATGTTTTGCTCCTGCTGGAGTCACCAGGGGGAATTGTTGCCAGGAAGGGGTTAAGCGGAGTGCCCTTGCTGAGCTCCCCTTCTCCCCGCATTCCAGGGTAAATGGTGTTTTGCAGAGCCTGTTACCTATGGCAACAGCAGAGTGGAATATTGCAGGCGAATCTACTGAATCACAGGATTTACAGCCCATATGTTTATTCTGCAGTGAAACACTTCCAGCTCTCGCTTCTGATGTGAGCTGGGAACCGCGAGAGGGCTTTGCAGAGCCATTTAAAAGGCAATGTGAGCTGGAAGCAAGACGTTTTTAATCAAAGGGCCGGTTCAAAAAAGAAAAACATGGCAAGATCAGAGGAGCCTTCAGAATGAGCTATATCATCACGAAGCATACCCGTGTTCCCTGCTGCAGCCATGAACGGCCTCCCCCGGCTCCTCAGCTTCCCAACAGCTCCCTGAGTTCTTCGTCTCAGACCTTAGCTCCTCGATGGCCATGCTGGGGAAAAAGGAGCGGCTCCAGCCACCCCAACATCCTAACAACCTGCCAGTCACCACCCCGCCACCCCACCAGCCTTCTAACTGGGGCAGACGCGCCCCTGCCACACAGATCACGGGCTGGACGCTTTTGGTTATGGCACTAGACAAAACTGAATTGGATTTTTTAAGTGATCACCATTACAGGGGGTGCTTTAAGTATGAGGCATATTCACAGGCACTGTTTGAAAAACAAGACAGCAAATTTGTATGTTCCCATATAATTTTGAAATGCCGATGGCTTTGCTGAACTCGCAGCATCTCATCCCATCAGTTCAGAGAAAATAAGCGGTTCCAGGCCTGGCTAAACGGCATGGGGAGCTCATCTGGGAATTCAGGAAGCTAACGGCACTAGCCAAGGAGCTGTGGTTGAATGCTTGAGCAAAGATTCATTCCACCTAACTCTAAGCCTCAGAAAGCCGGGAATCCGGTCTCAGCTCCCTCTGTAGTCAGCAGAGATAAATTCAATTGCTTGAAGACAATCCATCGCACCTAACAGAAACGCCTGCTCGCACGCAGGTGCAGCGCTGAAGCCAGTAACGGGATCCAGGTACAGGCTAGGACAGCTCATGGGAAGCAGAGCACACAGGCACATCGAGCTGAGTTCACGTGGAAGCAGCCAGTTTATACTCTTCTCTCCAGAACTTCAAGCTCCCATATGTTGCTGCTTCTTTGCAAAGAAACCCGCAGTGTTGCTACATACTAATGGAGCTATCTCAGGGCTCCAGAGGACGAAGCTCTTGCTGCTGAATGAGATGCTGAACATGTTGAAGGAGTCTGCTGCTTAATTGTGAAAGCACGGAGGCAGGTCACTGCAGACTGTACTTGCTGTAACCTTGGAGGAATTTGCCTTGCTGATAAATATTTAACAGTCACGAAGGACAGCTCTGTGATGCCTTGTATGGGCACCTTTCAAGGGGTTCAAAACAGAACATGCCACTTTTTCAGAAAGGGAAAGCAAAATGAAAATACAAACCAGCTGAATTACAGGGCTTCTGTGTGAACCCTCAGAATTCTGAAACGTGTACATCTGTTAATCTCAGATTTCTGTTCCATTTGGCTAAAAAGAAAACATTTACTTTTCCTCATTGTTTTTCCCTTTCCCTCAGTTTAGGAAAGAAAACAGAATCTGAGTTTATCAATCCGGTGAAATTTATTTGGGAAATTGCTTTGAAGCCCTGGACTAAGATAAACAGTAGTTTGTAAGGCATGCAGCAAATGATCACGCAAATCATAGAAAATGACAGAAAGGAGGAGAGCGGGAGGAAAAATTCGTCCTTCAGGTGCAAAATGAATGGGTTTTTAAAATAGGAGCACCGGCAGGAGATCTGTCTGCCTATCCGTGCATCACTTCTCAGTGCACTCATCCCCACTGTATCTAAGCATTAAATACAAAATGCAGATTTGAATTCATTTTGTCTTTTCATCATTCCCAGGTTCCGCTTTCTGTTCATTTGAGCAGGGTTTGTATGTAAGCCTTCGTGACAGCGAGGAGATTTCTGTGAGGCAGTGGGTCTGCATTCTGTAGGGAGAACAGTCAGACTTCAGATGGTTTGGGTCAGACGGGAGGGGGGAGGGAGCTTTCTTTTTCCCTACAAATAAGTCAAGGAAATTGCCTTCCTCCTGGCTGAGATTGTAAGGTTTTAGGAGGAGAAGAGGCTTTGCTAGCAGGAAGAATTTTGTGTGGTTGCAGAAGGGAGAATAAAAGCCATCTTTCGTACAAGCGTGTGTGCGCGCGTGTTAGTTTCTCATTCTCCACCATTTCCTGAAAACAGGGCTTGGGGAAAAAGCACACAGACACATAACATTTTTCCATTAGCAGAGCAAGCGGGGGAAGGTAATGGGTTGGGGGAGGGGGTGGTAATCAGAGATCTGCTTAGTCTTCATAGAAAGAAAAATGCTTGGGCGCCTGCTTTGCCATAAATTGCATCTGGTGGTTGGAGCTACAGCGAGTTATTAAAGTGACTGCATTAAAGTCATAATTCAGCAGGTCAGCAGCACGCTCTGCAGCCCCTCCTCCACCTCCAGCCCCATTTCTGCAGGGCTGAGCCCCAGGCCCCCGCCAGCCCTGCCGCCGCTTGCAGCCCCTCTCCCTTGAAGGAAAGCTGGAGCAGGAGAGTCGAAGCTGTGTGGTGCTGGGATGCTTCACTGTGCACAGCCATGAGGAGACAGCATTGCCCACCCAGGCCTGGCGACAGGGACAGGAGATGGCCCAACTTCCTAGATGCAGGTTCCTCACACAGCACGAAGCCGCAGCCATAGCTTGCTGGCCCCAGGCCTCTGCTGCCCTTTAAATCCCTCTCCTGGCTCTCAGGCAGAACTGAGAGGTGTGTGTAGAACGCGAGATGCCCACTCGGTGGCCCTGAGGGGTGAGGGCAAGGGGATCTCCGCCGCTCACCCCCACCAGACAGAGGGATTAGGAATGGGACATGCAGCCCACAGACCCCAGGATAGCCACTGGTGGGGGAACTGCACACTGAGGGCTCCATGCATGGGGCAGGGTCTGGCATGAGATGGCAGCACCACAGGGTCAGGGTGGCCCCCCACCTCACTGCACTGAGGAAAGCTCCCTTCAGACGTGATTGAACAGTCTTGTCTCCATAATTCTATGATTCTCTGAAAACACGTATTTTTTCCTGCAGATTATGAGACACCCAGCTGGTTCTTCTGCTCTCCCGTAGCAGGACCGATGTGTCCTGCACCGCCTGGGGCTGCAGCAGGACCAGGGGGGTTGGCGTGCCAGCAGGGCTCCAACAGTGCCAGGGCCCCTGCAGTGTACACCCACGCTCAGTCACGGCAACAGAGCACAGGCAGAACGTGCACTGCCTTCTGGGTCAGAGCTTTCATTCCCATTGAGATGTTATTATAGGCTTGAGATCCTCAGAGAATTAAATCTGCTGCTTGACTACTGAACAGATAATGGCAGGGCAGGCTTCCCACACTGCCGCCTCCTGCCAGCATGGCTCAGGCCTGACCTGGCGACCATTCATGACTGGACAGAGGAGAGCTGGTTCTCTGTATCCCATTCATAGTCCCATGCCTTTGCAAACAAGGAGGGATTCAAAATCTGATTCGATTATTTCTTTCAGAAGAGAATGCAACCAACAAACCGAGTGGGAGCTGAGCTGTGATCCACTGACATAATTTCAAGTAGGTTCCTCTATGGCAGCAGCAGCTTGTGAGAGCTGCTGATCCAAGGAAAGCTTACAGTGAATAACACAAAACTGAAATGTGGCACATCCTGTACCGCAGAGCTTCTCCAAGCTGTGTGTGTGCTGCATTCTGCACAGCCGCTTTGGAACAGAAATATCATTGCCGTTATAGCCTCGCTTGCTAGCACTGCTAAAGCAGCACAGTTTTGCACCTACAGTGACCTAAGCATGCAAGGAGAGTAAGCTTGCAAGGGAGAGCTTGTGTAAAAGCTCTCTGTGTTGTGCAAGAATTAAAAGCCAAAGGCAGAGATTGCATCTGCCTGCAAACCTCGCCTCCAGAGCTCGCCTCTTGTTGGCGCGCTTCCGAGAACGCCACAGCTCAGACAAATGCTCGGCATTACAGCTGTAATGGCTGTATTTATTATTCCGGATACCACAGCAATGAGACAGACATTCTTGCGCGAGGTCTCCGACTTTCCCCCAAACGAGAGGACATTAGTCAAGCTCCCATCCCGAGAAGCACCCGGCAGCCCGCTCTATTTCTTCCAGCAGCAAGGGGGCAGCGCGGAGCCTCGCTCGTCGCTCGGGCGGGGGCTGCCCCCGGGCTTCTGCCGCTCCCGTAAGTTCTCCTCTGGGCGCCGGCGGAGAAAGCCCTTTCCTCGGGGAGTCCGACGCAGCCGGCGCCCAAGAGGCTACTCGGCGTCCGCAGCGCCCTTCTAGCAGCCGGGCAGTGCCCTCCCTCCATCCCCCCAGTCCGTCCCGTGCCCCTTTCTACCAAATTGTGCGGCGTGTGCCGTCTCTCCCCTGCTAGAACTCCTGCTCTATCCCCTTTCGGTCCAGTGGCTTTCCACAGGGTTTCGATTGTCAGGTTAATCGCGGCTTTCACGTGCAAGAATTTATTTTGCGAATATGCTGACTCTCAGAATTCGAGTGAGAGTGAATGCAGAAAGCAACGCTTCAAGCCCGCAGGTGCACCTGCACAGCCGGGTGAGGACCCACGGGCGTCACTTCAACTCGGTGCATTGACAGGAGCCGGCATCCTTAGCACTCCCACCCCTCGCCGAGGGCGCGGCTGCCCGGCTGCCTCCGGCACGGTGACCCAGCGCCGGCGCTCGCCCCACGCCCTGCCCCAAATGCCGCCCTGTGCCACGGCCCGGCAGCAGGGAAGCGCGATTGCCGCCGCAAAGCGCTGCTTGGAGGGGCGCTGAAAACGCGCTTGGGAAGCACACTCGTGAAACGCAGCGTGTGCCGATCCCTGCCTGTTAGGCAAAACCGGAGAGCAGCATCCAAGAAGAAATTCGAGGGCGGCTTCACCACTCAGGCTTCAGGCCGGCCAGCCCCGGTGCCGCTGCCTTCCCTTCCCCACAGCGGGGCTCCTCATACATGATGGCAGCACCCGGAGCACGAGGAACCATTTTTTGTCTCTTCCTAGCATGGAAGCTACACGGGAAAGCCACGGAGCGGCACCGAGTCAGGGCTCTGCGGCACAATACATTTTGGAGGCTGCCTGGTATTCTGGGCACATCCTTACGGCAGAACGCCGCTCAGCTCCATAACCCAGCTATGAGAGAATGTGGAGCAGCTAAAAATACAGCGCGTGCTTCTCAAAAGCTCGCACGCGGCACGCTGTGACCTCCACAGCATCCTCTCCAGCACGGGAGGCGAGGGCGGGGACGTCGACCGCAGCCCTGGGGGCAAATGGGAGAGCCGGCACCCGGCCGCGGGCATCGCACAAACCCAGGGGCAGAGCGGGCGGTGGGGAGGGAGGAGGGATGGAGGGGGGAGGATTTGTGCCCGACACGTGAGGAAGGACAGGTGGGGCCGCAGCGCCCGGCAGTCTGAGGGGTGATTATTCCTCATTTAGCTGTATGCAGCGAAACACCCCAAAGATTCCGGCATTAGCGGGCACTATAAATCTCTAGGACGCCGCAGCTGCGACGGGATTATTTATAGCTCTGCTTTTACATTACCGAGTTCAAAACATCACACAAAGAGGAAGGTAATGAAATCTCCACCTCTCCAGCCGTCGCTCTCTAATCTAAAGCGGCATTTCCAGGGGCCATTTTCACTCGGCTGGGGAGTCGAGGAACAAACACGATCGCACCCTCCCACTGGCTGGCAGGCAGCCCCGCAGCTGGCACGCAGGGACACACACACACACTTGCACTCACACACATGTGCACACTTGCATACACGCACACACACACATGCACACACTTGCATACACACACACACTTGCATACACACACACACACACACGCACGCACACTCTGGTCCCCCCGTTCCTCACTAAGATAGAAAAACTCTCATGCATTTGCAGCTTATCGCAGGCAAACATCTGCACCTCTCCCCTTTTGGTCCTGCAAATACACAATCTCCAACACACTCTGGGTTAAATTCTATTTTCACTTACGGTATGCACATATAAAAGCCGAATACTTCCATTAAGATAACAGATTTACAACTGTGTAACTGAGATCAGAATATGGTGCTGACTCTCTCATACATAAATTTCCATAGCTGCTGCTGAATTTGTCTCTTTCCTCAGCCGCCTCGCCACGCGTTAATCATTCAGCATTTAAATCAGCCTTCCACTTGCTTCGTTTTGCTTTGTCAATGAAAATTGTTCAGCATTAATTATAAATCTCAATCTCTACTGAGGTTTTCTTGGCTTTTTTTTCATTAGTGGGTGGAAGTGTCGATTTGCAGTCTTCTTGTTCTGCCTTCAGAAATACCCCGTGTGCCACCCATGCTGCAGAACACGTTCTGCGTGAGGTGCCTGCGAAGGTACGTGTGAGCTCGCGGCTGTGTGAGCTCGTGGGCTTCTGTGCCAGGTTGGGAATGCATGTGCATACATGTGTGTAGAAAAGACATGGAGACTGTGTCGGAATTAGAAATGTTTCTCAAGCTGTATTTTTACTGATCAAATTTCAGCCACTTTCTGAACGCAAAGACTTTTATTCCAGCATCGCAGATGATTTCAGGTTACAAAGTGAAGAGTTTAGGACAACTGTTGATGTGTTCTGAGTTGTGACTCTGTGACAACACTCCAACACAGCTCTAGTTTTTCACAGTGGCAGAACCTCTCCAGATTTGCTTTCGTTTTTTACAGTCAGAAGGATTGGACATCCCTGGTCCGGCACGCTGAGCAATCCTGCAGCACAGCGCTATGCGAGTACTGCAGTGCACACCGTATGATAATAAACCAGGCTGCTGCAGCCAACAGCAAATCACAAGGCGATAAAACACAAAGGCTGAAGGATTGGGTTTAGCTGGGATACGTTTTAGTGCATGTGCTGAATGCAGTAAGGGAGAGGCTGACTGAAAATATAGACTCATTAACAGGAAAGTGACTAAGCTCATCTTCATAGGTATGATTTTTACAATTGTGAATGTTTTACTCAATTATTACACGGCATAAACTATGGCAGCGTGTAAATGCTTCCCCATCTTTTCATTATGCTGGGATGCCGCAACCTATATTTAACCCAAGGGGAGGGATGTACTCCAGAAACAATTCTCACTTAGGCAATCATTTCTCTTATCAGACACAGAGATCTGTCAGACCACTCTCACTGCCAACCAGGGAGTACAAAAAGAGGAAAAAGGGCAACTGGGAGAAAAATATATCTCTGCAAAAATACAGTATGGATCTGTGTCAAGAAATGAAGGTAACCTCCAAAGTGACAGTAAGAAGATGAACAATGCAAACGCTTCTCCCCTTCTGCGATTGTGGCAGGAGAGTCAGGCCCTGGTGCAGCCACGGTGCCTCCCTTCCCAGAGCTGCGGCTGTGAGGACAGCAATAGTGCCCGTCACCCCACACATGACACACAGATGCCCCCTGTCCCCCAGACCCTGATAGTGCCTGTGCTGATGGGAGCTCTGTGCCGCCGAGATGGGTTTGTGACTCCCACTGCTCAGAGCTGCTGCCCTCTGCACTGGGCAGTAATCGCCCCAATTGCAGAGAACACCTGAATAAAGGGCTCTGAGAAGAGATCAGGGATGGATCTGGCACGCTAAGCCAGGGAGGAATGGGAAGCTGTAGAACAAGAAATGAGTACTACCCAGGCTACACACATTCTGTGAAAAACTAGAAACCTTCAATCTCCACAGCTATCAGGCAGCATTTTTCACTCCTACTGGAAAATTGGAAAATAGGAAGTGTCTTTACTGTATGATGGAATAAAAATAAGTACAAATAACAGCACTTAGTCAAAGAACACAGCATCTCTTCAATGTAACAGAAGTTGTGCTTTAGCTAAACACTCAGGTAGCAAGTTGGGAGTGAGCCCAGGGTTTGGGTTTATTTATTTTGCACAGAGCTCTGTGTGTAGTGCTCTGATGAGGTTAGCATGCAAACAAAGAGGCAAGACTTGGTGTTAGTCAAGTCGTGTTCTCTCCCAGTAATAGAACAGTAGACAAAAAAACAACAAGGTGAGTTTAATTCTCATTTACATCAAAACCGCTCTGTACTCCTGGGAGCAAAACAAGAGCTGAGAGTCAAATCCATGCTGGGGAGCAGCACCGCAGGGCAGGTAAGCAGCAGAGCGCTGCAGACGCAGCAGAGCTCACAGAGCACAGCAGCAGGGTGGGCACCCAGGTGCAGATTGACAGAGCTGTGGCCCCTGTGCCACCAGCTCCATGCAGGGGTGGCATGCGGCCCTCCTCACCTTCCCCTCCTGCAGCTGGAAGCTGCATCTTCCCATGGAGAGCAGCATTTATTCCGGCTTGTCTCCCTTTCTCAAGTGAACTAACCTACTCCAAGACAAGAGCTGGCTTGCTGTTGTAAACACAACCACGCTAGAAATTCTTACTAGTGAAAACTACATTGGTTAGAGACCATCTGATACCAGAGCCATGTCAGCAGAGCTGCAACCAACCTGCTCAATTGGACAGAGAGCATTCTGTGCCAAATTCTGATGTATGTGCACACCTTACTATGGGCCTTACCAGTGTGAATGGGGTGTGGAAGGAGCTTGACCTTGTGTGTGCTTCACATCAGCGTAGAGGGGAATTTGGAACCGTATGTCCATAGCTGCATCCAAATTGCTTCCAGTTTTCCTACATGCTTATTTTAGGAGCATTTGTCACCCATCTGTATGCAAATAACATTTGCAGGGGAGTTCTGAGTAATGGGGAGAAAACAGCCTGCTGCTGTTATTAGCCTACAGCTGACACCTTGGTGAAAAGTGCTGTAGGGAGATTCGTGTTCCCTCCTCAAGGACGCGCCCTGCCCTTCCTCCTCGCTATGAGAACAGCAGCGCTGAGCTCACACTGGTCAGCACAGGAGGCCCGTACCAAAGTGGGCCCTGCAGCCCGAGTTTTCCTAATAGCTCTCCACATCCACTGTCCCTTCCTGATCAGAGGTGAGGCACGTGACACGGTGCAGCAAGCTTTTATGTCCTTTGCCCAGGTAAGAGAACTTCATTCACAAGAACCGTCAGTCCCATTCCTTTCCTAGCCATGACATTTTCTGAATTTTTAATGCACTCAGATTTTAGTACCATATTTTTACACTTTTCATCATAGGTCTCATTGTCTGCTAAACCACCTCAGGCTTCAAAACCCACATTTCTTTCTAAGTGATTCTGTCTTTTTCCACTTGACAAGTGCCACGTTTTCCTGTGATTTTCCGCTGGCATTTAAAGCAAGATGATCTTTCTTATTTACTTATCTCTCTGGGCATTCACACAATTGCTAATTTCTCGAGGAAGGTGCACAGCTCCAGGGTTACTGCCCCTGCAAAGCCATCCCCTGGAGCTCACTGCATTTCAGCTGACCTCCAAAAGCAGTGGCCAATCCTGATTTTTCATTAAGTGACAATTACAAGTGCTTCAAACCAACAGACGCAGATTCACATTTCCAGCCACTCTACACATTAGGCATAAACTACATTTGAATAAAATCATTTGCATATGTGCAACCTACATTTATGCATGCAAATCAGGCAATTAGGTACAAAATTACCTGATTTGCATACATAATGCTTGAATCGAGCAAGTAATATGCAACAAAAACATATTCTATTAATATTATTTTCTTCTGAAATTATCTGCAACTGGGTTAGGAACTATGAAGGTTTTGATCACTCAAAACGACAGGTCTGTCTGATGGACGCCTGCAGTCGCACTGAGGTGCTGGCTGATCACACACACCACTGATACTGGCTTGGTGCCACGTTTGGGAGCTAACTGAGTTTTGCAACAAACAAAACGTGCAGCTCCACCTTTTTTTTACGTTTAGAATCCAGCTTCAAAGTCATTCGCACAAATGAATTTACACACTCTGAGTGCATGGGTATTAAAGCACTGCAACACAGAAGCCCCCCAAATTCACTTTTGAATTCAAACGTTTAATTTTTTGCCGCTGCTGCCTGTGCAATGCGTCTGCTTTTCTGTGCTTACAAGCACGCGGTTTGCTCCTAAAAGAGGCTGCTATTGCAGTAAAAGAAGCCGGTGGGAACGCGGTCTGCAGAGGCTGGAGGCTGCTCCTCCAGGGCTGTAGCCGTGAGCAGACGCGTCACACCCTGCGGGTAATGGAACGCGAGCTTCCCTCCGCACGGCAGCACGGCGGATGCTCACGGCGAGCTGACGGCCGTGGGGGGGCCCTGGTGACACCCCTGCCTCTGACCTCTGCTGGCGGTGGCTGCCGCCTCTCACGGACGCGCCGCTCACACACGTACCAACACACTTCCTCGCTGTGCCTCCCTTTGTTGCACTCTGTCTTGCTCAGAAGGCAAAACTCCTCAGGCACAGACCTGTCCCATTTGCCTACAAAGCCTTATGCATACTAAGGTGCTTTAGCCACGGAATAAATAAACAGTAGCTACCTCTGCTGTGGTGCAGAGATGTTTTTGCACGTCTCTAACTGTTCTCACGAGCTTACCTCCAAACCTCTTGATTTGGATCATTTCCATTGCTGAGAGTGGCTCACCAGGACAAGGACATTCCTTCCATTCCTGTAAGGGTGTCAGAAAGCTCTGCATTGCGCTCGAGGCGCTTCCACTCGTTACTCACTCTGGGGTGGGCTTTCTGACCCAAAGTGCTGGTTTGCACAGACGTAGCTTCCAGTAGGCCTCCCAGTGACTGCCAGGTCTTCCCCCAAATAGCTGGATGCGTTTCTTTCAAACTAGACAAAATACTGAGGAATTTCTCAGTGTGAGAAATGCGTATGCCATAAATACGACCTGTTACTCCCTGGCTCCTTTCGTTTCTCACCAGCTGTGTGTCAAGACCTACTGTTTTATGTTCTCATGCTCAAACAGTACTTTCCAACTTTTCTACATCTCCTTTTGTTCTTTCTCCTTTGCTTTTTTAAATGGTAAGCATTTTGAAAAAGACTGCCTGCCACATTGCACACCTTTGGCTGATAAGAAAAACAGCAATAATGACCACTGAGATATTTGCAAAGTCAACATTCAAGAGCCATATTCTTGTGCCGACCTTGCCTTTGATTATCTGCTGTCTCTCACTTACGAACTTCTCATTATTTCTTACTCATGGATGAACCGGTTATGAGGGACTCTTCACCCCGTGACCTATTGCCCAACTACCTTATTTATGTTATTCCCAGCCTTTGCTGCTCTGGAAAGTTTTCCTGCTCATAACTACACAACCATATGACTCTTGTTTGCCTGCCCGGCTTTATAAATGGCCCCATCACAACAGTTTCTGAGCAGCCCTCAAGCATTTAAAACCAGAAAAGTCTGCATGTCTCACTCACATTTTCCTGCCCACCTGCTGAAGGATTGAGCTTGCCTACTTTTCCTTTCTTGCCTTTGCCTCTGGCATTTGTTCTTACTTCATCCTCTATTTTAAGCTAAGGGTCTGTGGAACACCTTGACACACATCCCAGAAGAGGAACATTTCCATTTCTTGATCTCTCCCGACAGAAACTATCCCTTGCCACACTCAACAGCTTTATTTATGTTAGGAAAAGAAATACTGCAGCTAGTCAGCACCACCTCTGTAAGCTCAGGAGTTTGTCAAGAGGCACTGGAAAGCCATAAGGGCTAAGAATGTAAGAACATCTGTAAGTAATACGTATTTCAAGCTGCGGAAGTAAAACATCACAGTGGTTCCTCCGTCCCAGGTATGGTGTACTTCACGCTAATCCTAACATCTACCACGCTTCCACTTAAACAACTACATGCGGAGAGCACTCAGAGCCTTTCAGAGTTTGTTCTTCACACGTATCTACTTTAACCTCGCAAATTTCTAAACAGGAAAAAAGTGTGTTTGTAGGAGATTGTACACTTCCATACCAGATACAAATCTTCCTTGATTATTTGCAAACAGTGCTAAGTCTAACCTGCCCCTTTAAGGACCTGTAGACATGGAGTAAACCAGCTCTGTGAGATTATCAAGCCCAGCAAGAAAGGAGTCAGAGGAATTACAGAAAGGACTTAGTAGTGGCAGCAAATGGAATAGGTAAGCTTGTGCGGTTTGTCTTGTTGTAGCAGACAGGACCCTTCAGGTCATCCCCCTCTAGCCAGGTGCTCAAAGGAGGATGAACTGCTGTCTCAAATAATTTGGAATGCTGAAAGAGAATAATTCTTGGGGAAAGTAAACCAGAAGCTTGTGCACCACAAAGCACACTGACAGGCAAATGGACTGAATTTGTAAGAGAAAACTGGGGCAGATACATAAAAGATAATGACAAAACCAATAGTTAGATATATCTCAATGGAATCTTCTGCTGTGAGGAGGAAAGATGGAGATGCTGTTTGTTTGCTGGTGGGGAAAAAAAAGAAGAAAAAAAAAAACAAACAGAAAAAACCCCACAGCAGCAGACCAGACACTCCTCCTGCAGAGTCAACAAAAGCACCAGGAACTGCAGCCTTCACCTCAGCAGAAGAGATTCCCATAGCATTTGCTGACACGTGGGCTGGGACTGTTGCTGGGCTGGTAGAAGGCAGTTTGGGCAGGCTTAGCCCTGCACTGATGGAGCTAAAAACAGTCACCCTCAAAAGTTTGTCTGCGTGTCTGGACACTGCTGCCGGTGCAGGGGGTGGGAATCGCAGTGCAGAGCAGCTCCCCACTGAGAGGGGCCTATGTGTGCAGCACAAATCGTGGAGCTGTTTGGCTCTTGCTCTGGCCATGCTGAGACTGACTCCAGGAGTGCAGACACTGCATCTGGGCTCGCTTGCGTTCAGGGGGAATGTGCTCATTTGTAGCAACCAAACAGCCAGGGAACATCACTAATTCTGTTCTCAGAGATGAGATGGAGGGACATCCACAGGGTCTGCTGCTGGAGCCGGAACCGATCACCGTTTTGGGCACTCCTCTGCAGGAAATGGTGGAAGAAACAGAGGTGAAGGGAATTAATTTGTGTGACCAATAGGAGCATTCTGCTCCAAAAAGCAAGGAAGATTTGAAGCTTGCCAAAAAAACATTAGAAGAACACTCTAGTCCTGCATCAGCTTGCAGAAGGTCCTCCTGAGAGCAGGGAAATTTTAGCAATATGTAGCTGGCACGCAAACTTGTGCACATGAAGGGATTGCTCACTGAAGCATATCCCTGTCGTGTGCCATTTGAGCCATGGGCGGAGGTCTCTATTCAACACAGCAGCTTTCTGGATCAGGCAGCCACAGAAAGTGGCTTCTGAGTGGAGACTGAGGGGTAAAAGCTGGAATTGAGAGCATTTCCAACTGTACGGGAACTCTACCTTTACTTCAGTGAAAAATCAAGAGAAGTCTGATGCCAGGTTTCCTTAAGGAACAACAGCCAAAAAGGCTTAAGAAGCTTAGTAGAATTAGCTACTGCAGGCCCAGCCATTCTTAGACATAAAGGAAAGCTGTGGATCAGTCTGCAGATGTGAGGATCCTAAAACAGAACATCTCTGAGAGGTTTGCGTGGTCACAAAATAGGTGCCACCAAATGGCAGAGCTCTTCCAGACGAGGCCCTAAGGGCACTGTGTGTGCGCTGCTGGGGACCAATACTTTCAATGCTCGCATTTTTAAAAGCAACATCAATCTGATGCTTGCTGTCAATAAAGGTGCTACATATTATCTAATGGTATTGCTAACCAGTTCTTTGAAGTTATGTTGTAATTAATTTCCATAGCAACGTGGCTGTGGCATATATCCTGGGCTACAAATCCGAGGAAGAGGGAATGGGAGAAGCACGAAGTGAAGACTACAGAGCAGAAACTGTCTTGATTATTACTTGAATTTTGAATGTTCTTATTAGTCCAATTTGTTTAAGCAGCGTTTATTTGGAGGTCATCTTGAGGATCCAGCCAGGCTGCACCTGCCTCCCCAGGCATGCTCAGACATAGCCTGGGATTGCACATCTTCAAGGGAGAGCAGGGTGGGGTTCCTTTAATTGACACAGCCTTCTGCTAGGAGGAAGTTTCAAGCTGGAACTTGCAAAATATGCACAACACACTGCTGTGAAAATCATATCAACAGAACAAGGAAGATCTAGGCAGAGAGCTGCAACTAATCATGCAAAAAAGGCAAAAGGAGCTGCTCTTTGTCCTAAGCATGTGCAGTGCAGTTCTCAAGAAGTGCTGTTGTCTCTTCTAGTATGAGGAAAAACAGGAGCACAAAAGCAGGACAATTTCTGCATCGTTTCCTGATCCAGCTAACTAGCTGTCCCACAAGGCACCTATCCAGGATGCTGACTCATGAATCTATCATAGGTTGCAGGGCCATGTTAGCACAACACGACTCTATGTTCGTGGATCCCCAACTGATGCCATCCTGACAGTTCCACCTCTTACTGCCTCCCTTCCAGCACGAGTGACGCAATGAGCACAGCTGAGTGAGCGTAGCTGGATGAGCTGGAGAAGAGCTGAAAGCAAGCAGGAGGAGGAGGGGAGAACAACCTCTCAAAACCACAACAAATGTTTGCCAAAATGGAGTGTGCATACTTACCAAGGTACGGCGTTTGAAAGGCTGCTTCTTTCTGATAAGATACTAGAAATAATCTTTCACTGAAGGAGGTGGGACAAAATAGATGCACCAACTGGCCTTTCTTATCAGTGCAGTCTGAATTCTTTGTGGAGGAATTATCTTTGCATGTAACAGTAAAACACATCAACAACACTGAGCAAGTCATAGAAAATATTCAAAACTTTACTCCTGCAGGAAGGTGAGAGCTCTTTCAAATGCTTTAAACCTAGATATTTTATGCATTCTTTTTTTCATTTTACAGGAATAAGTTACAGATGCTGGGGAGGAGAGTTCTAGGAGAAAGTCTAGCACATCCAGCTAACTCAGATGAGCTGCACTGTCTTACTCAGAGGCCTGTACTTTTCACTAGCAGACCAGATATTCAGGCTTCTCCCTCCCTCCCTGGTTCTGCCCCTAGCTCTGACACAAATCAAATCTACAAAAGCACATTGTCCTTACCTCAACTGTGCGCGAGCCTGGACATGTTCAAATGAAAACCTGGGCTACGCTGTGATCTTTGCTCTTGCTACAGCGATATGTGCTGTGAAGAGGGAGATTGCCTCAGATACATCTGGAGTACAGCAATTCAAAGCAACCCCCTCTCATCTTTGATTTGAATTTGCTGTGCTTTCCATCATCGCCAAAGGGGAGCTCCTACCTCTGACACACAGGTATGCACTCTCCTTCACCCCAGCCCTCGCTGTGTTGCATCAGCAAGAACAGCAACAGCCCAGAGCCTCAGAGCCATCAGAGCGAAGGACACAGGCTACAGAGAGCGCCTGGCTCTGGAAGCTGTTGTTCCCAAACGCCTGCGTGGTGCAAGTGCTTTTGAGTTCAGCCGTACGCAGCCATTATTACAACTTGCTTTTAATCCCGTGGAAGGGAGAGCAGCAGTCAGGCACTCCCCCCCTTCCTCAGATAGGCATCTGCTGCGTGAGTTGGCTGAGCGCTGCAGCCTGCCCATGTGGAACATGGATAAACTCACCCAGCGACTGGAGGAGTGACTTCGCCCTTTACTTGGCGCAGTCCTCAATTAAGGTTAGCAAAGTCCTGTCCGGCCTTGCATACAAAGCGCTTACTCACGGAAGGGCAAAACCCTGTTTTGGCTTCAAAGCGCACTCAGGGCCACCCCCCAGACTGAAGCCCCCACCTCCAACCGGTCACGCAGAGGCAGGCTGCTAAATCGGCAGTTCGCCCGAGGAGCGAGCGGAGGCTTGCAGCAGCATGGCTGCTTTCTCTGCACATTCCTCTGGTGACGCTGCTCATTACCCAGCATGCAGATAACTCTGAGTCAAGGCTTTGGTATGAGCGACGCTGCCAGGAGCTGCGTGCTCGGAATGGAGGTTACAGCCTGTGCCGAGGTGAAGCGCCCGCAGCCAGCTGTGCCCTGCCTGCCTCCCCTGGCTCCCACCGGACGCCCCTTTGCCCATCTACAGAAAAGGAGCTTTCCAGCGCCTCCCCGCCACCGCACCGCTCGCCCAGGGATCGTGCCCATTGAGAAGCTCTCGGCCTAATAGTAATCCCGACGAATTTAGCCGCTGCTAATAAATCCCACCCCTCCGCCCCTCCCAACCTGCCTCCATGCAAATCCATTTGTAGGTTACTTGAACAATAGCGGGGCTGTGATCGGCCCTCCATGCTGGCAGCCCGCAGGGAGGGAGGGGAGGAGGATGATGACAGCGGGGAATTCTGCTCGGCTCCTTGAAGCTGCACAGACATGTTTCGTGTCCCCATTCCCAGCCTCAGCGTGGAGGCAGCCGGCCGGGCGGGGATCGCCGCTCACACGCTTCCCGGCCCCGCACAGTCGGGTTCGGCCCCAGCCGGCGCTGCGGTCACGTTGCCAGCCCCAGCCCTCGCTCACAGGGTGTGGAACGAAGTGGGGGGCCTCCGCGCTGGCAAAAAAATGAGCCCTCCCGAATAGAGCAGGCACAGGGCAGCGCTCAGCCGGTGCGTGCCGAGGGAACGGTGCCAGCCTGAGCGAGAACGGCCGGCCTCGTTATGGTTCTCCGTGGTGAAAGCCCGCAGTCTTCCCGTTGTCAATCGGTGTGGGAACCCCTTCCCCTTGCTTTCCTGAGAGTACGTTGTTTTTCATGGCCGGCAGCAGTTTGCGTCTTTGAGATTTCTCTGCAAAGGGTCACAAAAGCAGCAGTGAGCACACACGGCTGTGCCGGGCTCCAGGGGGAAGAGCCGTGAGCAGATGCCAAATCAGCTGAAACCTAAGAAGCTTGACCTTCCTCACCTCCAGCCCTGCTCCCACCTCCTCCAAATAACCCTACAAGGGCGCATGGGAAGGCTGGGTGCCCGGCAGCGGGGGAATGCGATCCCGGCCATCTGCAGGCGTGCAGGGGGGTCCTGTGCCGGGGGCAGCCTTGCCAGCAGGCCCACCACCACTGGCAAGACATAGCCCAGCACGGCAGTGGGGCTGAAGCCCCCAGCCCAGAGTGGCCCAGCCTGTCTGACCAGCTGGGGACCGTGCCAGCCACACAGGCCGGTGACAAGCATCCTCCCCACATCCACATGGCTGCCGGCTCCCTCATGCTTCTCCTCTCTGCAGTTCCCCGAATGGCTGACAGGCAGCGCGTTCGCTGTCAGCAGTTGGAAGCAGTGCAGGGTCAGGGAGCGGTTTGCAGGAGCAGAGCGAGCCCCGCACGGACCCCAGGCAGGCTGGCCCCCGAGCAGCCACGCAGCAGTCTCCTGCAGCACCTAATTCTTCTTTAAAGGCACGCAGCTGGGAAAAGCCATCATCTGCTGCTCCTCCTGTGCTAGCCCTCAGCAGAGCTTTGCTGTTCCAGGTCTGCGTTGCGGGTTTTAAGGCAGAAACTGAAACAACAACATCTCAGTACACACTTTCCAGATACTATGAAAATAAACGCAGCAGTTTCCTGCTGTGCCTCCTTCTACACGAGAAGGTGTAACCATGTCCTCTGCATCTTCACGGGTACGGGTGTGAGAACAGCTATGTAGGTACAGAACTGTGTTTTGGGTAGAAAATGCGTGCTGTAATGGATTCTGATGGCTGAATGCCAAGGGGGAAGCTGTCCTGCTTCAAGAATAGCCCTACAAGAGTCAGCATTACAGTGACAGTTCAGTACTCTGCTACAAATCTACAGGATGTGTCACTTTGGCAGAGAAAGAGGCTGCTAATGCACAACACAAGCCATCCTGCTATGAATGGAGAATGGCTGCATACCACAAAAAAAAAAAAAGAAAATGGCAAGAACTAGAGGAGAGGAAAGCTGCAAAGCAACTACTGCATAGTAAGCTGGGAACCTGAGAGCTAGGAGGAGACAAAGCCCATTCCCTCGAGGGGAAGAAAAACTCGGTTCTCAAGAAACGTAAAGAAGCAAAGACAGCCCTTTTTCCAGTGACTACTGCAGAGCTGTGCTGGCAGCCAGCCTGTTTGAGAAGATCACAGCTTCAAAACAATGTCAGTTCTGGCCAGTTTGGAGCTCAAATGCTGAAGGAAGGGAGAGGAAGAGCACGCTTAGATGCACAGCTCTGCTAAGCAAACAGAAACGATAACAAGGTTTGTACTGAAGGACGCTCCTGATGGAGCTGTGTAGTATTTCCCCCAAAAGGACATAACATCTCCTTGCTGCACAAACACTTCTATCTCCAACTCGCACAGAGCTGCCAACACTTACAAAACAAACACCCAGTGCCACACGTGTTCTAGCCCATTTCTTAGAAAATAAGGCTACACGGCTATTAAAAGTAATGTCAAGAATAAACTCACTGGAAAAAAAAAAAAAAACAAAAAACACAAAACAACAAAAAAACCACCTTGGGAAAATAAACCATTTAAATACTTCCCCATTGCGAGAAGGAATGAGAGCACAACAAATGACCACCTGGACAAATAAATTTTGTACACGATGTATTTGAGCAAACATTTAGCTTTACCTTAAATAACTGCAAAATAAGAGGGGGAGGGGAGCATGGAAGCACTGCTGCAAAACTCAGACATCTGCTGAAGCTCTGGCCATGAGCCCCATGCGGCAGCTCCCCTTTCCCCTCCTCAAAACATGGCCACAGCCTGTTCGTCAGCTGTGGGCATCTTCAGAATGTGAAACACCTACGGAGTGGGTTCAAAGAAACGCTGGCTAATGTGCCACGACTGGCTGCTTAATGAGCCAGAGTGAAGGAAAAGGTCACGTGGTTCCAAAAAACCTCCATACTACAAATGTCCTGGAGCGATCGTTAACTTTAATTAACTGTAGTATTACAATTTGCTTCAAGCTTATTTTCCACCTCTGTCCACTGCCCCTTCCCCTTCCTTTGCCTGTTATAAATCAAACGGAGGGGCCTTGTAAATGGACATACATTTTGAAAATTGGGGCTGGTAACAGCTTTCCAAGAATGCTCCTCAGTTCAAGAAATCCACCACACGAAGCTCTTCACAACCCCAACCACCAGTGACTGATTTCAAGATCACAAGAGCATATCTCCATAAATCTGGGAATCCACCCTTCTAGGACATAGCTAAGTGTCAAATAGCTGTACTTCTTTTACTGCCAGCTGCAACTCATGCACGAATATTACTTCTCTTCTGGTTAAGTTTAAACTTCAACTTGTTCCCTGCGTATGCTTCTTTTCTCTGTCAGTCATTAACCCACAACTCTAAGCCCCCTGTCTCTTGCTTTGGATACATACCGCCATGTGGTAACTGCAAGTTTTAAAAGAATTTAGAATAAAATCAGTACAAATCCATATTCTAAAAAACATGCCTGTTGCATCCAATAATTAACTCAAAAGATTCTTTCTTTGTGTTATTCACTGAATGTGCTACATAACAACTGCAGGTTTTGACATTTGGAAGCATCAGTGTATGAAACTGCAGAAAAATAATAATATATATGTATACAGTTCTGAGTCTGAAGTCACAAATGCTGCGATGCCAAAGAACAAATCTCAAGATATCACTGCCAGTATACAAAATAGCAGGAGTAGGTATCCACAGGAGAGAGCAAAGGTGTATGTGCATGCACACTAAGCACAGTCTCTCTCAAGGCTTCTGCCATCACAGTTACACTTTCCACCAGGAACACATGTGAAAAACGTCTTACAAAGAGCAACTGGATACCGAATGCCATCCAGACGTTTGAAAAGAATCTCTGCATGTAATTGTGGTGGGGTTTTTGTTTTGTTTTGTACGAAGAGGAATCCTCAACAATAAAATAAAACTCAGAGCTCATCACCTCTGACACTACTGCAGTTGGAAGGTCTCTGTGTTCTGTTGGTCAAACTGCAGGGCTGCTCAGGTTTTGGTTCGGGTTTTTCTCTCTCCTCCATTTGCCTCGCTGGAAAGGACAAAGTTCACATTAGGTTTGTTTGCGTTTTCTAGCTAGTGTGAAGGCCCGTGTAATTGCTTTGCCTGCTGATCACCTAGTAGGTATTGCAGTCTCCATAAAATGTCAAAGTCACATAAAATAGTTAATTATACAAAGGATTGCATGTGATCCTTGCCAGAAGGAAAGCAGTTCAATCCAGCACTTCAAGGGAAGCTTCCTCACCCGAAAACACCACAGCACGGCTCATGTCACCAACTCCACTAGCAAAAGCCATTGCCCGGGGGGGTGGCAGCCCCCAGCCGCAGCACCAGCCGCAGGACCGTGCACTCCCACCGCCCCTGTGGTGCCGTGCCACAGCCCTGCTCCACCGAGAGCCCACGGCGACCGCCAAACTGCCATGACTTTTAAAAACAGCCCAAAGTGTGGAGCACGTGATGCCGCTGCTTTTGTGAAAGAAAGCTTCCTTTCAAGTCTGACGCCTTCCTAAATTGCACAGGCAATGGATGCATCCTGTATTGCAAACAAGGCTTGCAGCTGGAGAGCTGGGGGTGGGGGGAGCAGGGAGGAGGAAATGAGATGCAGAAACAGTAAATAGAAAATGCTTAGTCAGCAACATGTTCCTGCAACGTTAAAGGTGAAATGTAAATAGGCACGGTGCCAAGATTCAGATGAGTTCGATAACACCGCCAACATCACCACCATCACCATCATCATCTCCCGGCGTGTGTGTGAAAGTGTGCGCACAGCAGCACCGCCAGCGCGGCCATCTGCAGCTCTCCCATCATGGAGACTTTTAACTGGGCACACACGGCACGGCACGCGCACTGCCTGAGCTCTGAAGAACGCCACTCGCTACTCGAGGAGTATTAATATCAATTGAATTTATTACAATTTACTAAGCTCCAAGGCACATTACAGTGTTCTGTTAACTACAGAAATGTATAAAGGACAAACAGAGCATGTTTTCATGTACAGCATTTTGCTCTACTGTTCAAAAGCATCCGTGCATCAATAAAAGCAAAAACGAAAAACACATGAAGATTAAAAACGTTCAGATCAATAGAAACAAACTGAAACATTTTCCTTACAAACTTGCAACAAAAAAAACGCCCTCCCCCCAGAGCCACCCCACCGTTTGCAAACAAAAAAAACAAAAACAGAAAAAAGAAAGTGAAGGACTAACACTCAGGGCTCATAAAACAGAAGCTGTCACCATTTTTCGTAGCAATTTTTTAGGCATCAACACTGGCCTTGGCAAAAAAAAAAAAAAAAAAAAAAAAAAAATTTTTTTTTTTGTTGTTTTTCTTGTTTCTGTCAGAGAAGTGCATACATTTACAAAAATACACACCAGCAGCAGGTAATCGCTAAGGGCTATTAACTTGGTACCTAGCCAACACACTGCCAAAGAAATGAGAACAGGTATTATGTAGTAACCAAACAATATTATATTCTGTTTAACAAAAACCAGCTCTATCCTTCAAATGAAGAAGAGTACATACCTTTGTTTCAAAATATAGAAACATACGACGAAAATAATGTCTATACATAAGACTAACTTTTGCAGTTCGTTATATTCACAATTCTACATCTTCAGGAGCCTGAAGGGATGGGATTTCCTACTCAAGGGTCTCTCTCCTTTTTCACTTTAACGTCCCCGGCTAGGATGGTAGCGATCTCGCCCTGCATAAACGCCCAAGGCACATTGGAACCTACGAGGGGGCATTTCTCTCCGCTGGGGCAGTAGACCTCGCCGGTCGCCCCCTGGGCCTTGATGCTCTCTCTGGAACAGGGGAAGCAGAACTTGTGGCTGGGCACCGAGGGGCACTGAACAAAGTGGGTGTCCTCCAAGCGTTCGTGGCAAATGGTGCAGCACAGGGGCCCGCTGTTGGCCATGGGGGAGTCCGGAATGTTTTGGGGGTGCACTTGGTCCATGGCGGGGTGGGCGCTGGGGGGAGGAGGGGCCACTTGCAGGTTCATGTCCCCGTTGCGGGAAGCCAGGCGGCGCTGGCCCGGTACGGAGGCCGGCGACACGGGGCTGCTGCTGTTCCTGCGGGTAGAGGTGGTGGAGTGCACCGAGCTGCCGTCCTTGGGCGAGTGGGCATTGCCCAACGTGTCGGCCACCGACATGAGCGCGGCCATGGGGGACTGTCCGTTCTGGGGGGCGGACTCGGGCGGCGTGGTCCTGTTGGAGTGGGGCCCGAGGGGCGGCGGTGGCGGCGGCGGGGGGCCCCCACCGTGCACCGCCCCAAAGCCCCCGGCCGACATGGTGAGCTTGAGCGCTTCGCTCTGACTGGCCATCCACTGTTGCCGCTGCTGCTCGTCGCTCAGCTTCAGGGCCCCCTCGGCCGAGTCCGAGGGCTCGGGGGACGCCTTCCTCTTGCGCATGGCCCCGCTCCCGCTGCCGCCGCCGCCGCCCGGGCCCCGGGAGGCTGCGGCCGCGCCCTGCGTCCCGCCGGCGCCGGCCCCGGGCCGCGGGAGGCTCACCAGCGCCGTGGGCAGCATGGGGCAGCTGGCGTCCAGGTAGGGCTGCGGCAGCATGTCAGCGCCCACCAGCTCCTTGAAAAAGCGCACAGACTCGGGCAGCAGGTCCCCCAGCAACCGCCAGTCGCCGGAGCCGTGCTTCTTCTCGTACTCCAGGTACTTGAAGCCCGAGGAGAGGCCGCGGCCGAAGTCCTTCATGCAGTCCTGGTACATCTGCTTGGCCACGCCGGAGGCGCTGGAGAAGACTGTGCCAGAGCCGCTGGGGTACTCGATGAAGAGCTTCAGCTCATAGTCCATGCCCGGCTTGGAGACGGCGTCGAAGGCGAAGACGCGGCCGAGCAGGGCGTGATCCTTCTTGAAGCGCACCTCATAGGGCGTGCAGCCGGCCAGCGTCAGCAGTGTGTCCCGCACGATCTTGGGTTTGCTGGCCCACTCCTCGGCCCGGTTCCGCAGGCTCTCGCTCAGCTCAGCCAGCGCCTCGGCGTTGCGCTGCTTCTCCTTCAGCTCGCGCTCCTGGTCGCTGCTGGACACCGATCCCGGCCGCTTGCCGCAGCCCTCCGCGGCCGGGCCGCCGCCTCCCCCGGCGCCGCCGCCGCCGCCGCACGCGCCCCCCTGGGAAGAGGCGGAGGGCGCCGGGGGGCCGCCGCCGCCGCGGCCGCTCAGGCCCCCGTGCGGCGGAGGCAGCGCCACGCCGGAGGCGGCAGGCCCGTTGAGCAGGGTCTGCGGCAGCAGGTTGGGGGGAACGTTGAGCTGTGCGCCCGCCGCCCCCGGGGGCAGGCCGGACACCAGCCCGCCGTGCGCGCCGCGGCGGGAGGAGGAGGAGGACGAAGAGGAGTTGGGGCTCTGGCGGTTGAGCTCCGGCGGGCCATCCTCGGGAGCCTTGGGGAAGCCGTTGGGCCCCCCGAGCCCGTTGGGCAGGCGAGCGCCGTGGCCGCCGCCCAGGCTGCCCGGAGGAGGCGGGTACTCGAAGCGGCCGCGCTGCTCGGCCGCCGCCGCGCTCAGCCCGTAGCGTTCCAGGCCGGACTGGGAGAGCCCCGAGGCCGCCTTGGAGGACGCGTCCACATGGTTGAGTTGCTGCTGGGCCGCCGCCGCCGCCGCCGCCGCCTCCTTGGCCGAGAGCGGCACCGCCTTGACGCCGACGGGCGGCGGGGGGCCCGGGGAGCGGCCGTCCTGGAAGCAGCCGTGCGCCCGCTTCAGCTGCCGCGCCGTCTCTATAACGAACTCGATACGGTCGGCGCCCTCGTAGTTGACGCAGCCGCGGCAGACGGGCTCCGTGAAGTCCCAGATCATGGCCCAGGGCATACGGGGCAGGTCGCACAAGTAGCACGACTGCCGCCGGGACGACGACACCTGCGCGGCGGACATGGTGCCGCTGGCCGGGGAGCCGACGCCGCCGCTGTCGGGGCCGCCTCGCTCTTCCCCCGCGGGCCGGAGCTGGAAGGAACGTCCGTACCCGCTCCGGGCGCCGCTCGCGGCCGGGGCTCGCCCGCTGTTAGCCGGGGACGGCCGCCGCCGCCCGCTCCCGGCGCTGCTGCCCCGGCGGGGAGGGGATCGGCGTCTGCCGCTGCCGCGGGGGGCTGGGCGGGGGTCGCCTTCTCGCCGCGTCTGTTTCCCGGCGCTCTCTGCCTCTCCGCCGCTGCTCCTCCTCCGGGAGGAGGCGGAGGTGCTCGGAGGAAGACGAGGAGGGGGGGGGGGGGGTCACCTTCCACCCGCCGCGGCTGCTCGCCGAGCTCGCGCTCCGTTCCCTACGCGCCGATCCGAGCCGATCCGAGCCGATCCGTCCCGCCGACGAGGAGCACCCGGACGGAGCGCCGCGACTTCCCCGAGCGGCGGCGGAGCGGCAGCAGCGTGGCGAGCGGCGCCGCCTGCTCCTCACTCACATCCTCGCCGCTGTCTCGCAGTCCGAGCGCGCTACCGCGCGCCGCCGCCGTGCCCGCGCGCCCCCTCCTCCGCGCCGCGCTCCCCCCGCGCCGCCCCTCCTCCTCCGCGCGCCCGGCTTGGCTCAGCATGGCTCAGCCCTGCCCGGCTCGGCGAGGGGCGGGGCGGCGCGCCCGGGCGGGGCTCCGCGTCACGACCCGGCTCCGCGCCCTGCTCCCCCGCCGCCTTCCTCCGCCCTCGCCGCGCATCCACTTGTTGCGCGTAGCACGCATGCCCGGCGCCCTGCCCGGCCGCGGGGTACGGCGGCGGGTAGCGCCTCTCTGCGCCGCGGTCGCGTGCGTGTGCGCCGCTCCCGGGCCGCGCCTTCTCAGTTCACTCCCGTTTGCCGGGCGTGAGGCCGCGAGCGCCCAGCGCCCTGCCGGAGGGATCCCGCGTGCCCAGGCAGCGCCGGGTGTCCGACCCCGCGGCCGCAACGGGCGGACCCGCGATGCCGCGTGGGGCGGGGCGGCGGGCGAGGGAGCGCCGAGATCCTCCCGCGCTCACGCGGGGAGGAGGAGGAAGAAGAGGAGGGGGGGGATTCCCCCGCGCCGTCGGAACGCGCGGCTGTTTTCCCATTTACCCCTTTAACCGGCCGCCGATGCTTGCGTAACGCCGCCACAGGGCAGAGCGCTCGCATCGACTCCGCTCCACGCAAATAAGAGGAACGCTCGCTTCGGCGGGGAGAAAGCGAAACACAAACGGGGCTGGCCCTTCCCTGCCGAGCTCCGTGGGCGGAGCGGCGCGGCGGACGCCGGCGTAGCGCGGAGCGGCGCCGCTCGTGCCGAGAGCACCGTTGCGTCACGGGCGCGCCCTGCGGCTCGCGCGGGGCACGGCGCCGCCCGCCGCGTCAGCGCGCCCCGGGAGCCTCCGCCGCGCCGCGCCGGGCGGCCGTGCTGCTGTGCTGTTGTACTGCTGTGCTGCTGTGCTGCTGCAGCCGGGCCGCGCCGCCGCCTTTGTGGGGCTGCACATCGCCGCGGGTGGGGAGGGCGCGGACAGCCGGACACAAACGCGTGCGAGCGCACGCTCGCGTACGCGCGGCCGCTTACTGGCGCCTGAGAACCGAGCGCAGAGCTGCCTCGTGCCCGGCTAATAACGTTTCACAACTCACGTGACGAAAAGTTGTTCCTTTAAATAATTCCTTTCGTATGGCCACTGCGTCTCATTTCCATTTTTAGTTATCTGAAGCGTTTTATATGCGTCCGGTTATAATCTATGAAGCCGGCAAACGAATTTGAAACGTGTGTGAGAGGAGCTGTTTTAAAGGAGAAGCTCAATGCGACGCGCACACGGAGCTGGCCGCGCAGATACCGTTCCGTGAGGAGCTCGGCTCTAACGCAGCGCAGTGGGGAGCCGTGCGCCCGCAGCCCCTCGCACACGGGCAGGACGCGCTCCCAGCCGCAGGTCGGGCTCCCGGCCGGGGGCTCGGGGCGCCTCACCGGCACCGGGGCCCCGCCGCGCCCCACCGCCCCACGGCCCCGCTCCCCCGAACCCTGAAAAAGCGCCTTTATTTGGCGGCGCCCACCTCCGAGAAGCGGCCCGCCCTCCTCGCTGCCTTTATGGGGGTATAAATAATAATTGCCTTAGATATAATCTGGCCTCGGAAAACCATTTGCAGGTGCTGTCAACTCCCTCTATAGTTCGTGAACAGAAAAAGAGCGGAGATTAGCATCTGTGACCCGAGCAAACTGCCTTTACTTTTACTTGCGGGATACACAGTCCTGAAAATATGTTTGTTTTTCCGTAATGATTAAACCTGACTTAAACTTTGGTCATGGGTACGCACCGTGCCATTACGCAAGTGGCACTTAAAGATGAAGTGTCGGCGCAGCAACAGTGTGGCCAGCAGCGGTGGTGATCTCTGAAAGCCGATTGATGAAGAGAACCGCAATGCAAATGCAAATAAATGGCACACCGTGGCACCTTCACGGGGAACGAGTTGTCAGGATCGATCTCCTCTGTTAGAGGAGAATAGATTGAACGGTGGCAATGTCACAGTGCTGCGGTGCGTGGCGGCTCCGTCCCTGCGAGGGCTGCGCGGCGCTGCTCACACGGTGCCCTCCGCACCCTGCAGCGCTGGTGGTGGGGCCGGGGCAGCCGCGTGGGCCTGGCGGGCTTTGTGCTGAACGTGGCCGGTGTTTGTTTAGCTCTGAAATAATCCAGGAATTAATATTGCATTTGGAGGAGGAAAAGAGGAAGCCCCAACAATGAAGCCATTCAGGTGCCCGATGTGGCTAGATGAAAAAAAAGACGCAAGCAAACAAAAAATAGCTTAAGGGGGAAAAGGACAGTGATGTGTTTAATAAAAGGGAAGGAGAGAGACCAGGAGAGACCGGGCGGCAGTTGCGAACAACCGCTCCGCAATTGCTTTTTGCACAGAAATGCGAGTCAGCACTTTGGGTGCAGTGCTGGGACTCTGCACATTGCCCGCTGCTCCCAGCCCGTCAGCAGTTCCCGCGGACAGGAATGCAGTTCTCACTGTCAGAAGTAACATCTAACTCCTTCCTTTCACACTAGGATAAATGCTGCCATCCAAGAATCCTTTTCCCTTTATTTCCCTTACCTGCTGTATTCCATACTGCACACGCACGCACACCTGCGTAATGCCAAAACACCAAGTGAGCCTTGGATTTGAATGCAGGAATCAAAGCGATCGTAAGAAACATGAGGTGTGCTGACTGGACAACACCTTTCTTAATGCAGCTACTAGGAAGTAGAGGGTGCACTGCACCGTGAAGGAAGAAGGGACACATTCCGTGTGCCCATCTGAGCCCCAGGTCTGCCTGGCTCTACTCTTGTGCCACCAAAGCACTGGGATCGCTATTGATTTTGGCACTGGAATATTGCTGATTATTGATCAGCAGTCCAATGTTAATTATGCGGAATATAGGACAGCCCCAGCGTTTGCAAGCTCAATAATTAGGAGCCCATGATCTCGGCAGTCTGGGAAAGAATGCTCCAAATGCTCCCAGCCTGGGAACACGCTTAACTCTTTGCTGCTCGCGGTGCAAAGCTCTGGCACTGAGTGGTGCGGCAGTTGCAGCAGCTGCTCGGGATGGAGGCGCTCAGCCGCAGAAAGGGCTCTTTCCTCCATGGGCTGAGCAGCAGCTACAGCTGGAAAAAATACAGGGGCCAGAAGGAAAGGGCGCTCCTGAGAGTGTGATTTACATGGGTTTACCTCAGTACGGCTAATCATATCAAATCCTCACCATCAAAGGACCGGCTCCAAAACAATGTAGAGATTAGCAATGAGCAGAGCTTGTAGGTATAGGGAATGCATTCAGCAAGTCAAAACACAAACACTTCAATAGAAGTTGCAGAATTTTGTCAAATTCAAAGTTGAACAACGCTGTCTTCTACTAGAAGCTGCCACGAAGTGTCAAAACACCTGGTTACAAAGAACAGGAGTGTAATTACATGTTTCTGTTTATCATTTCAGTTCTCATCTCATTATAATTCTGTATTTTCCTACCATCCTTCAGGTAGCGAGCCTTGTTGACATACACAGAGCCTACCGCTTCCCTCCTCCCTCCCTTCCTCCCTCCCTCCTTCCTTTCATCCTTCCTGTTTTTTTCTTTCTCTCCAGCCTGCAGCACTCAGACGTGTCCAAACAGCCGCTGCCCAAAGCGCTGCCCACTTTGCTGGTGCGTTTCCACATTTCTGCTCCCCGTGCCGCTCACACCACCCACAGCTGCCCTGCTCTGTGCCAGCCCCTGATGCCAGGCAGCTTTGTGGCCCCATGCCACACAAATGTCCCATTTTTGCCCCGGGAAGTCATTACGGTGTGAGACCCAGCCCAAATGGATTTTCATACAGCTGACTTTATGGTTTTTAAACCCATCTGAGAGCCCAGATTTCCATACGTTAACTAACCTTTGCCAAATCTTACAGTGCAAAATAAGACACCTACAATGAATTCTGCTAACTCTGCAAGGGACTCAGCACTGGTAGCACATTTTTTTGCTTGGATACGTAGAGACTGGGTCCTCTCTGCTGCTGTTATTTTTGCTTTATCTCTGGCCTGTTTTCATCTTACATCCTGTGGACGTAGTAAACAATCAACAATAATGAATCTACTGAATCGGTACATTTTTTTCAAGCTATTCCCACCGAGAGCCACTTGCACTTTCGTGACAGCTAAGAATCTGCCAAACATTAGCTTAGTTACCAGCAAGACAGCCCCCCTCCCTTCACCCCATACACAGATTGTTTATCAAAACGTTCTGCCAAGAAAAATATCCCTGCTTTTGGCCTCCGCCAGTGATTAATAACACTTGAGAACTGAACAAAACTTTACTGTGTTTTCCAAAAATGGGGGAGGTGGGAAGAGGAAAGGCAAATTAAAAGAGAAAAGAAGGGGAAGAGGAAGAAGTAAGGAAGAAGAAAGCAAGCAAGAAAGCAAGAGGAAAAAGAAAGAAAGAAAAAGGAAAAGGAAAAGGAAGAGGCAGGAAGGAAAAGACACCACACACTCTTCAGTTATTTCACATGGCACGAGCTGCTTTTTCTCTCTAACCAGGCCGTATGAAGAGACCTGAACCACTTTTTTCTCTAAGACCACACTGTAAATGCTGATCAACACTGTTACTGAAAGAAGGATTTTATGGACACGGGATGAGGGTGAGAATAGAGGGGGAAGGCAGTGTCCTTTATTAGGACATATCAAGATGAGCTTTGGGGGGAAACGGAGGAAAAAAAGATCATTTACTTTCTTTTCAAAGACTGTTGGTAAAATTCCTAAGGGAGACCAAGTGCCAGAATTAACTGTCTTGGTGTATTACTTTTAGACACTGCTGCCCGGGTGAATTAAGTCAAGACTTCAAGCAGCAGCCAAAGATAGCTGCAAGCTGAAAAGAGGCAATGCGTTTCCTTGTTTTGTGGTGAAACTCACAAATTTGTGGAGATTGTCTTTGCTCCAGGGGTTTTTCTTCTCTGTCTCTCTCCCCTTCTGGGCTATTTTTACTGTTTTATATTTGGCATTTTAAATGTGCTTTGCAATGGGAAGGTAAGGTAAAAAACAAGCGGTTGTTAAGAAAAATAAGAGAAGTTAAACAAGTGTACGTGCTTCCACGTGTACTGCATCTATATGCACATATACATACAGAGCACCCAGGCATTCATGTTCTGTGAGTTATTTTTCATTACCTTGTACTCCAAAAGGCATTACTTAGTAAAAGATAATAAACAGCACTCGAACAGTGGGATACAGACTAGTGAAAACAGTTTACTGAAATTAATGATGCTGGATTGAACCAAACCTTCCCTTTGGAATTAGTGCCAGACATAGTTTTCCTGAACCCTGTCCAACTGCCTGAGCGACAGACAATTTTCATTCTATTTGTGCTAAAGGCTTATGACTAGTGCTGGAAAATGAAGCCCTTGCCCTTGATCTCAGTGCAGATTAAAAAAAAAAAAAAAGCAGAACTGTGCCAATTTGTTTCCTCTGCCAACAGAAGCCCTTGTGCTTTGGGTAATGCAAAACAATAAAAAGTTCACATGCAAACTCTCCATTGAAAGGAAACCCACCAAGAGCCATCTACTTCTGCTACATTCATCAGCCAGTTTCCGAGATTCTCACAATGTCAGCAAAATGCAGAGGCTAAGGGCAGAAAATATTTACCAGCCAGCAACAGCGCCTTCTTTCTCTATTCCGTGCCTCATTGCCATGCATCTGCTGACGATCTCTACAAAATACCCCACTGTAAATAAGCACGCTCCTCCTCCTGCTCCTGCTGATTGTGCCCAGCACTCAGATACTGCACGCAAATCTGTTGTCAGAGCTAATTCTGTTTTTGAAGGATGAAATACACGTTTGACACACGCGCAGAGTTACACACAGTGGCTATACTGTACTGCTGTCAGCCAGCTAATCGCCAATCACTTTTTCCTAGATTATTAATAAAATCAGAACCTCAAGCAGAAGGCGTTTGCTTTCATTGTACAGTCTGCACTTGTGACACAGTACATGTGGAAAATTTTGAGTGCACTGCAGTGAATGGTCTGGGGGTTAGTTTTAGCTTCCGCTAAGTACCTGGCAGGCTGCCACAGCTGAAGGATTCTGGGAACAGAAAGGCTCCCAAGTACAAACTGCCAGCATTAAGCAGTCCTGACAGCTCTGCTCCTTCCACACTTGGCAGCAGTTCAAAGTGCTCTTTCATTTGAAAGGCTGGAAGGCTGCCATGTGCATTTGTGCATTGCAGATTTGCTGTGCCTGCTCTCATAAGGAACTGATAAATGCCGTTGCTGTTGCCATGGGGACAGGAGGCTATCAGAATGGCCTTGTGATCTGCAGCCTCTCAGCTCTGCCTCTGCAGGGCTTTTTTTTTTTTCTTCCCTTTTTCTTTTTCTTTTTCTTTTTCTTTTTTTTTTTCTTTTTTCTTTTTCTTTTTCTTTCCTTCATTTATTTATTTATTTATTTATTTATTTATTTATTTTCCTGAGATGGTGCAATAAATGTTCTAGGAAAGGTTAACTCTTGAAGGACAGGAAGCGCTGCTTTGAAAGGAGAGGGCAAGCCTCCTCCAAGGTGCTGGGAACAAGACGGCCACATACCTGCCAACTGTCCCTGTGTGGAAGCGCTGCCCTTTGGGATGTGTAAGGCCGGGAGGGAGGAGGAGGAGGAGGAGTAGATACCTTCTCCCCACTCAGTCTCTTCAGAATTGCCTCCAGTTCAGCATCTCCCAGCATAATTAAAGGGCTGTCCCCTTTCTTCCCCTCAGCATCACCACATACAGTTCTCAGATGTTCGTGGAAATGAATTAATTCACCACTGAACTTGCAACGTGCCTGGTGCCTTTAGTGCTCATTACCATCACAGGACAGCTAGCGGGATTAGATCCATTATGTGGACTCCATGTGTGGTTAATGTGAGTAAAAAGAATGAGCAGTGTGATATAAAACTGCATGTTTAAAAGATCTTAGTGACAATGCACGTCCTGGGAGTGAATCTTGGCTTGTTCTAGTTCCCAAGATTAAAATAAACACACCCTTGAGCTATGCACAGCCTGATTGTGCATAGAAATGAGTGTGCATATCTCCTTCTAAACGAGTGCAGATAAAAACAGAGGTGGCAAATATTTCAGCCAGAATTTATACCCGTTTTCCTCCGTCTCCTTCTTTACACATTACTTCTTTCTGTCTCTGCCCAGTGATAAATGTGGGTTCCCTGAAGCCCCCTGCTGCAGTTGAGTAAGCCGCGTTCTGTTTAAGCAGGGCGAAGTCTGCGCGTGACATCACAGCGGGAACAATGGGCACAGCACTGCATTGCTGCGCCGCGGCCGCGCAGCGCGCTCCGGGGCAGCCTCTAACGAGATCAAGATGGGCACGCATCTGTGCTCCCCCAGAGAAGGCGGAAAACGCCAAGGAGCGGTCAGACGGCGGGCGGCACAAAGCAGGAAGAATGGAGCGTTCGGGGGATTCTGTGTACGTACCGGAATGTGACCGGTTCTGAGGGCTTTGTTTAAAACGGGGAAAAAAACAGCGACCCTGCCGATGAACGCGTTGCCCCCTTCCTTCTCTAAATGTGGATCTCCGCCTTTCAAAACGGCGTGCTTTTATCTCTGTATGTGAATGGCAGTATGTGAAATGACACACTGCAACTGAACAAACCGAAGGAAGTGAGTCTCCACCCCACACGCTTTCAGCTCACGTTGCACAGATAATCTGCTACACCAGCCGATGGTAAAAACCCGGGGCTTTTTCCAACGAGCGCCAAAATTCTTCAAGTTTCACTCCAGTTCCACTTACTTTTCAGTGGGTGCACTGCTTGGAAGGATTTGGGCCATGAATGTGTTAAGCCGAGGTGAAAGAAAGCAGTCACTTGCAGAACATGCCCGGGAGATCATGTCCAAAGCAGCACAAACACGCAGGCAGACGTGTATGCGCATGCACGCACGCACTCTTCACCTTCTCTGAATTTTCTGTTAGTTCCCGTTCTCCAACAAATTAAGGCATCTGTGATTCTGAGTTTTCTGACATCAAATCCTGCCGGCTAAAACAATCTGCATATGCAAATGTAGATCAAAGCGACCTGCACACATGTACATGGCAATGTCAGGGCCGCACACAAGGCTGCGTTTCAGAAAGTCTCTGCACCAGATCGAGCCAGGGCAAAGGAAATATTTCTTCCTGGCTGCCTGGGCTTTTTCAAATAAATAAATAAATACCCACGAAGCTAAGTGTAATTCTACTGTAATTTCTTTACCTGATTCTCTCTGGGTTCTTGCTACGGTTGTCATGGTAATTTGATAATTCTGGCTTGCTCACCACACGTTCTGTTTGTCTCACTGGATTTCCTGATTATTCAGGAAACTCTTTTAAAAAACCTTCCCGTCTCTCCCCCCTGCCCCCATTCTGGGCTCAATCCTGCATTTTTTTTTCATTCTTCCTGCATGGAAGAATGTGCATTATTTTGCTACAAAGCTACTGAGGTGAAACCGTTCGCTCCACACACCCGAAAATGGAGCCTGATGAGATAAGCGCACATAGCAGAGCGCTGCTGGTATTTTCTTTCATGGCCTGTGACAGGGGAGAGAGAGGAAATGTGGAAAGATAACTACATATAGATTTCTTGTAAGGTTTCTTGGATCTTAATCCTATAGATATTATTTAGGCTTTAACTGCTGCATTTCTGACAGCAGAAACATGTATTTAATGTTACCATTTCAAACATGACAGACACGTTTGTACCCAGAGTGAGAGAGTCAGAATATATTCTCGCAATATGACAGAGAAGAAGCAATATTTTTATCCAGGGGTTCAAGTGACAGTTTATACCAGAAGCAGCAAACTGATCACGCTTGAAATGCACCAGTGAAACCTAAAGAAAAATGCATGCTTCTAAGCAGTATTTATCTTGGGTGGGTGGTTACAAAGGGTTTATGTCATCGACACGTGCATCTCTAGCAGTACTCTGATTCTGTAAAGTTGATATACACACAAATATTATATAAACAGACATTATATATGTATAGATACATAGATCAGAGAACATGAACTTGCTTTTTTGTTGTTCCTCACCCAAACGTGTTTTTTGTGATGGCAGAACTGAGCTACCTGTGGACGGTTACCTTAAACAGTTTGCTGAGTATACAGTTTCACATCATTGCCTTTGTGCAGCCCTCTATGTGGCCTCTACGTCCTTCAACAAAGGGTTATGTACTTTACTGTGCTGGTCAGTGCCTCGTACAGCTCCGCCCTGACATCATTAGGATCTCAAAGGATTCTTTCAAAGCAAGCTTGCAATGTAACTGACATATCTTTTTCTTCCCAGTTTAGTACAATTTAGACCTAGTAATTTCCACTGTATACTGTCATTACAGAAGTAAAAGTATTCATGGAATCTCCAAATCCTACCATCTCTCCTTTGGTCTCTATTGCTTTCTTCTTTCTCATTCTGTAAACGGAAAGCACACTGAGGGCTTTTCTAAGTCCCATTTGGATGCAATCGGTCATGCTGTGGAATCTGCTAAGCACAGTGAGCTCTCCAGCCGTGACAGCCTCCAGCGCCCCAGTGCCCTCCACAACCCAGGAGATCTGTGACATCATCTGAGACAACACTCTGTGTGCTGCCCGGCCAGGAAGGCTGCTGCTCCTCCTCACTGGGGATTTAGAAGGTGTCACTGGCATTATGCGGTGTGTGGCTGTGATGCGTGATTCTAACTGTGAAATTTCTGTTAAAATAACCCTTCGTTCATGGAATAAAAGACCCATAAATCGGTTTGGAAGCTCTTCAACATTGCAAATCTCACTTTCTTCCTACTTCAGTTTTCAAAATTTCATTTTCAGTAAAATAAAAATGACAGGTTTTATCCGGTTCCTTGGTGGCGTAATGAATCAGCAACGAACACATTGTCTCTTGTGTGCTAAAACCCTCCTATCTCCCACCACTACTCAACAGAAGAAAAGGCTTTGGTAAATCACATACAGGACATCGCATGTTAAAATGGTCTTAAATTTATTCTAAACTATTTTTATGTATTTTTACAATGCAGACACTGCAGAACCTCAGCAGACCGTATGTTTCATAACTAGCAGAAAAATGATGGCCTCTCTCCTTTGAAAAGAAAGCTGAGCAGTGGAACACTCGATTTTACCTTCTGCTAGCCCCTAGTTATTTTTACAAAATACATCCAGTAGCATTTATTACTTGAGTGATCATAAATATTTACAAAGGAACTACAGTCTTGAAAGCAACCTACACAACTGATGCCTTTTTCTTTTCTTAGAATGTTGTTTACATACCTGCTAATTGGCACAGTTCAGCACTCCGTAGCTGCTAGCAGTGTACATGAGTACATCGGTGTACATTAGCAAAGTCTTGCCACGCAAATTACCAAGACTTTGCAACGCAAATAGAATAGGCTCAGCAATTTCTTTTAAAAGTCAGCGTGCTCTAGTCCATTTTTTTATTACTGTTATCTTTAGTTCTGTGAACATTCTGTGAAGCTTTGGAACATTTCCCAGTCTGGATCTATAGAATGTTTCCTGGGAAAATGTATAAAGAGCCTGTGTTCTGCTTTACTCTGTGCTGGCAATGCCTGCGTGCATTTGGTGAGCTGGCTCTTTGAAGACCCAGCCCATGTATGGAGTCCAGTCAGGCTGAAAAATGTAGCAGTTAAGACACTTTACAATCCCAAATCTCTTTTAAACAAAGGTGTGGTTTAGCAGGACTGCCTGCTTCTGACCTCTTTCAGCCTCTTATTATTGCAGCTGCTATGATGTAAGACTGAGTGAGTATGGCAGAGCTGAAGTAGCTGAAGCTCAGGGAGAAATGCTGAGAACAGCTGTTTTACTGTAAACACGAACAAGGGGCTGACTTCATTTGCAAGCTGGAAGCATTCACAGTTTTTGCACAAATAATACTTGGAATTTAATCTAGATGCTCACAGCACAAAGAAAAAACATCCCTTCTATACGTTACTGCAGTTTGGAATGAAACAGATTCTCTGCACGGACATGCATCCCAGCAAAATCAACAGAGAATTTTCCACATTAATACACAGCTTCACACAGATGATACAGACACACACACGAAAAGAAGAAGCAATATTCATCTGCCTTAGCTATTTCTAAAGCCGGTACCATGTTGGTATCTAAGTGCCAATTACATACCAAAAATATTCAATTGCTCCAGACACTGGTGTCTGCTGATTACTGCAGAGCTACAAATGGAATCGCATCCAGGAGGGCACAGTGGGATTTGAATGCTTTCCCTCCAGCTTGGAGCTGCAGTTCATGGATGTTAGGAATCGGATTTCAGACTTCATTTTCCTCATTATATTCTTCAGATTTCTTTATTCTGAAGCAAGTGAAAAGTCGCAGACAAAGTGATTTTTGCAGCAACTGCAGACATTCATTGATATCACAAACATCTTCATATACACGTGCAGTCATTTGGGCCAGATTCTCCAGATGCTATGTTCTGTTGTTGATTTTTGCCACACGATCAATGTAATGGTGTCTGCAAGGCAATTCAGGCAGGTACTTGCAGATCGACCAGCGTAGACACAAAAAAGCCTCAGCTAGTGGCAGTCACTGCAGTCACATGCAACGGCTCTTGATTTCCCAGGACCAGTGAAAGACATATGGCTTGGAAATGGTTAAAAGGACCCCATTTCTCACGGGCCTCCAGCTAAGAGCCTAGTCTCTTGGGCCCACTGGTAGCCTGCACAACGTACAGTAGCGCTGACAGTGTTAGAGCTCACACTGGGGACCGTGCTGGCAGGGAGACAGCCCCAGGATGATGCAAGGATGGCTTAAAGCTGCACTTTCACCACCCTCTTTGAGGCCTGCCAAGAACCGCTTGGCCAAAGCATGGGGTCTGGGCAGGAGTCCCTACTTACAGACTCTTTCCAGAAACTCCCCATATTAAATGTAAAGCTGTATAGATCCTGACTATCTTCCCCATTTTTTATTATTGTGGTTCCCAGGCTAAGTAGCATAAACTCTGGTCAGCTCCTTGATAAAAAAACGAGGAAACTTGGGTACAGATAGGCTTGTTAAGATGCATCACTTCCAATGAAAGTCTTAAAGTTGGGCCTGTGCTGTTGCATGTGGACTCCTATGAATGAGAAATAAACGCAACCATTTGGATATCTGACCTTCTTAGTTCCCACAGCATTTCCCACAAATACAGAAGTATCATAATTCAATGTTCTTCTAAAATTCAAAGCTAGTTAATTGTATATTATATTAGGACAGTCAAAGAGTAAAATTACGGCATTAAATTTTCGGAAAGCTAACTTTCAGCTCTTCAGGGAGTCGGCCAACAAAACACCCTGGGAAACTGTCCTCATACGCAAGGGTGCAGAGCAGAGCTGGCAGATCCCTAAGGAAGCTTTTCTCAGGGCACAAAAGCTCTCCATCCCCAGGTGTAGCAAGTCAGGAAAGGAAGGTAACAGCTTGGCATGGCTGAACTGGGACCCGCTGGTCAAACTGAAGAGCAAGAAGAAAATGCACAGGCAGTGGAAATGGACAGGTATCACGGGAAAAGTATCAGGAGGCTGCTTGGCTATGTAGGGATGGAGTCAGGAAAGCCAAGGCCCAACCTGAAACAAACTTGGCAAGGGGTTCCAAGGTACCTTAACCAGAAAAGGAAAGTCCAGCAGGGCATAGCTCCCACACCACTGAGTGACACAGGCAGGCTGGTAACAGCAGACAAGGAGAAGACTGGGGTACTCAACAATTTTTTTGCCTCGTTTGTCTTTGATAACTGGTTGTCACACAGCCCAAAATGATTGGTTTGGACAGAGAAGACTGGAGAATCAGTGTCTCTTCTGCTGTGAGCAAAGATCAGGTTCATGACCACCTGAGTCTATGGGTCTCAATGAGACGCATCCCAGAGCCATGAGGCAATTTGCTGATGTAGTCACCATGCCACTCTTAATGACATGTGACAGATCAGTTAGGTGAAGTCCCCCGTGATAGGCAAAAAGGCAAAATCACACCCATTTTTAAGAAGGGTAAAAAGGGTGAGTCTGGGAACTACTGATCTGTCAGTCTCACTTCTCTGCTGGGCTAATGCAAATGGAAGACAGGGAGGTGCTACAGGAGAACCAGCATGGCTTCACCAAAGGCAAATCCTGCTTGACCAACCTTGCAGCCTTCTATGATGGTGTCACCGCATCAATGGACAAGGCAAGAGCCACTGACGTCATCTATCTGAACTTCATGAAGCCTTTGACACAGTACCCACAACATCTTTCTCTCCACATTGGAAAGATGTGGATTTGATGGGTGGAATGTTCAACGGACAAAGAATGCTGCAGGACAGAGTCCTGAGTAGAATGGTGGTTAATGATTCCATGTCTGGATGGAGATCAGTGACAAGTGGTGTCCCACAGGTGTCAGCACTGGGACCAATACACTTTAATATCTTCATTAATGACAACAACAGTGGGGTTGAGTGCACCCTCAGCAAGTTTGCTGATGACACCACACTGTGGGGTTCAGTCAACGCACCAGAGGGACTGCCCATGCCGATAATTTCTTCTCAAGCTGAATGCTGACCAGAGTAACAGCCAGCATACTGTTATGTTTGGAACCACATCTCACCCAAGAAAATGATACAAATGAACCTGGGAAATAAGCTGCAGCTTGAGAAAGTAATAAAGCATGTTACAGTGCTCCTATGTAACTGGAGATGGAGGGGCTGCTTCCAGAACAGCAACTGGAAAGAACATACTGGACCTGTGCGATTTCTGAGCTGCTACAGTCAAATTCTTTCCTTTCTGTTCTGGGAAGGCTGGAGACCAGATGAGAAGCTGTAAGCTGGCCAAAAGAGATCCCACTTTGTGCCCTACAGAAAACTCCAGAAATGCTACCTGGGACACCAGCCCCAGCTATGGTAGCCACTATCAGAACAACTCAGTCCAACAGTGGCATCAGGAACCCCACAGCAACGTGTGAGCGAAGAGCGTCTCTGCTCCAGGCTGGCAGAACAAGTTCAGGCAGCCATATCAGGCATGGCATTTCTGAAAAATAACAAATGCTCACCCTAAAGCTCCCTGAGAAAATCAGGAACACTGAATTAAGTTTGCATTTTGAACTGGAATTCCCCATTGAACATCCCTGTTTGATGACAGAAAAACAACTTTAATCTAGCTTGTTCAAGGTATCTGAAAATAAGTTCAGTCAAGCTTCTGTAGTGGGAAAATGGCTATATTCTCTAGCAAGTAAAATATTAAATTTAAAAAAAAATAATTACTCCAGTTAAAGTCAGAGCTGATTTTTGCAGCTTTTAATTTTAAAGGTACCTGGAAGAGCCGAAGGAATAATGAGACATTTATAAGAAGGGATACAAAAAAAGTCTATGTCAAATACATTGGGAAGGGAAATGTGATGGAGAATGTACATCTCTAAAATAGGTTTTTTAGGTGACATCATGAGAGTCAGGTCTGAAGAGCAGTTCAGTTGTCCAGAACTTAGACCTCACAGAGCCAAAGTGAAAGGTATTGGGTTCCTAGAAGGAAATTCAGAACCTCTCATTCTGTTTCTAGATTTCTTATATAGAACATGGGGGAAATTAAGCACCTCTCAATATGGTATCCAAAACATCCGTTTCTGTATTTTATCAAGTGACTATTTATATGAAATATTTAAGAAACAGTTGTGAAAGCTGGGAAGGGAATCTAAGAATCTCTCTGCCAGATGGATGCCTTAACTAGTACAGTCATGCTTTCTCTTACGTCGTCTCTGCTCTCTGTGTCTCCCATTCTCTCTTTCTCCGGCCCAATGAACTTAAATTATTTTCTGCAACATGGCACGGTTTCAATAGGAAGGGTGGGGGATGCCTGCCTTCAAAACAGCCTGTAGTCTGGTGGTCAAGCCTTCCTCCTGGGACGTGAGAGTTGGAGTCTCCTCACGCACAAAACATTCCTGTGCTCACAGACAGGAAACAGTGAGGGCGCACTTGAGAACTCACCTTGTTTTTTCTAATCTCTAGCTTCTGTTATATAGATAATAAAAGGAAATATTTAACAATAACCAAGAGAATTACTGACACTTATAGACACCTTTAATCTTTGAGATTCCAAAGCAAACAACAGGATATGCTGAAGCAAGTTTGCCCTTTGGACCTAGCAGAAGCGCCCAAGCATGCAGAGATCGGTCTTGCCATGCTTCTTAAAATGTCGCAATATGTGCTTGTTTGCGTGCCAGACCCATAGGCTGAATTAGAAGAAATTTCTGCTTGCACAGTATCCTTTTTTATCCATTTTTTGTACAGAGAGTAACACTGTTTCAGCTTCAACCTCATTCACCTCCTGCCTTCCCAGAGCAGGAGCACAGCAGTTGTATTTACGCCCTGAGCAGGAGCGTACCTGGAGCCTTACCCACAGGTATGCACATTTGACTCACGCTGCTTGCTATCAGTTTATCATCTCCTGAGGCATTTCACAAGCAACACTGCACGAGCTGATGTTAGGAGATGAATGAAACTACGTGTTATTGAAAGTGCAGAGAAGAGCTTCAAGGAGGTAGAAAATAATAAAGCACATTGGATTTTGGCCAAGACGGTAAGAATTAATAACTTGCCTTCGAACAGTACAGTCTGGGATCTGCTGAAACTACAGCTATGGCCAGTTGTTTGCCAGGATGTGGGTTTCACTTCAATTTCACAGTTCTGCAGGTTGGTCCCTTTTGAATCTACTTTAGTTCTTCCTGTATTTAAACAAAAGAAAAAGGGGAGGAATTTCTGAGTCTGCAAGCTCCTGCTGGCAAAGCTACACAGAGCTCACAGAACAGTAGGGAGGGAACTTTCCAGAATATGGATGTCTGTTTTTTCAGCCAAACCAACGCTTTCTACTCACACTATCGTGGCCAGCCACCCTCAGGCTGCCCCTGTGCTACAGCCAGCCAGGAGCCCCAGCAGAGCAGATCCTGCTTCCAGGGTTGCTTCATCATCCGCCTACCTGCTGCACTCATAGCAGAAGCAGTTACAATGGCCCCATAGTGTGCCTCCATTTGACTGCCAATTGCTCTGTGCATTAACAGCCCTTGTGTACTGAAGGAACGTGAGCCAAACCCGTCATAGTTTCTAGGGTTGTTTTCTTTTTTTTAAATTGGGAATTTTATGCAATACAGGAAGTCATGGTTTCCCAAGTCCTTGCCATGAACAGTGTCTTTAGTGAGCATTTTGTTCTTTTATGACCCAATCAAACCCTGGGCAGTTAGCTTATAAATAATTTCAAGTCTGTATTTAAATGTTCTGCTGAATCTGGGCCAAAGTAAACCTCTGTTTGGAGATAAAAGGAGTTTCCTAAAATTATGGATTCCGAATTTTTGTGCATACCATATAAAATCAAAAATCAATGATATTTTATATTAGCTTCATTAATATTCTACATTCCTTCCTTCCTTCCTTCTCCTATTTAAATGTAGAGTATCTCAGATGTATAAAACGTGCTTTTATTACTGGAATTTTGTTTGCCTATAATTTTAGCTTTTGTCATTTTGCCACATGGTTTTCAATTTTATGCATTAGGACCAGCTAAGATAAAGGAAGACCTCCCCTGAAAGAACTCCCTTGATCAGCACAAAGCCTCTTGCACAGTCCAGGGGAGAAAAAGAAATGCCGCCTATTCCATCTCAGCCAAGATTACATTCTACAGCCTTAGAACATGTTCTTCCTTTTGCTCAATTCACACAAATTATTACTGCTATATCTTATTATGAAATGAATTTGAGTAATTAATGACGAACACGCCTCAGTTTGTCTCTCAAGCAAACATACACAGAGTTGCACATCTGCAGTAACACATTCCCGTCACTTGTACTTAAGTGTCTTTATCTTAACATTTTCCATCTTGAAAAAGGTAGTAGAAATGTTCAGCACACAGAGGCTGCTTTAATCTCTGCTTCCACTGCCAATGACTACACTGGGAAAAACTATTCTAATTAAATCTTTGGTAGTCGTCACAGTATATTTTAACTAGTTCATGCGACCTGGGCTACGTACACTAATGAAACCTGAGGATCACTGAGGAGTCAGGCTGTGCCCATCCTCCCTGAGCATGTGCTGCCTGAGCAGGTGAGAACAGCAGACCAAGAGCTTGCATGTGTCTCCATCTCCCAGAAACACAAATCCCTGCAGCATGCATTCCACTTCGACTCCTTGGCCTCAGAGAGCCTGTGACTACATGAGCAGGGCTTCGGAGAGATGCTGTCCATCAGCCTCTGCTTTACAGCTTTGTCACACAGACGTGGCTCCTCTTGCTGTGATTTCTGCTGCTGCTGCTGTTATTGTCTTGGAACATGATCAGACTTTGAAGAACTAATTTGAACACAATGGGATGGGAACACAGTAGTTCTTTATGACCAGGACAGAGTTTTGGATAGCCAACTTCTCCTTTATGCTAGATCAAGTGGAAGTTTATCCCACTCCAGAGGAGTGCGTTTTGTTTAGAACTGTGACTGTTACAATTTTGCCATTCATTACCTATGTTTACTCCTACAGCAGAGTCTATGAAATAGAGATCCTCCTCAGCAAATGTAGGAAGAGGGAGGGAGATGAGCATGAATCAGAAGGACTGTTTCCCATTCTGCAAAGGGAGGATGGACAGTGGTTTGGTTCTATCTCTTTAGTATAAGGAGTTCCTCCGTGCAAAAAAATTGGAGCCTGCCCAACAGCATGACAATTCCTGTATTTTCAGGAACAGGGTGCTCTCTTCATTACAGTGACCTTCCAGAAGGGGAAGCAAAGAGTTATTTCATCAAGAATTAAGCCCTTGATGGATAGAGGATGAATCACATATCATAGAACCATCGAACATCCTGAGTTGGAAGGGACCCATAAGGATAACTGAGTTCAACTCCTGTCTCCACAACCCCCAAGAATCAGACCACGTGGTTGAGAGCATTGTTCAGATCCTTCTTCAACACCAGGAAGTTCAGTGCTGTGACCACTTCCCTAGGAAGCCACTTCCAGTGCCCAACCACCCTCATTCCCCAACATTTCCATGGGCTTCAGTTTCTAAAAGGAAGCCAAAATCTAGCTAGCATGATTTTCCAGCCACAGGCTCATGTGAACTTAGCAGGAGCTCGTCTCTACTCTGCCAGGAAAGCCATCTCTTCTCCCATGAAGTCTTGCTTCTCTCTGTCGACTAGCAAGACACCAGGTTTGCTGGGAAATAGCTGGACTGGAATGGCCAGAAAGTGTGTTGGGATACCCCTAGGGACAGGCAGAGTGATTAGAAAGCTAGCTATGGCACAGACTGAATTTGTACTGTACACCTATAAACTGCAGCAAGGCTTTCCTGCCCTAAGACCTCTTCAGTTTGCCCTTTTAATAAAACCTAGGCACAAATCAAGATCGAATTCTGCAGACAGCCGAAGAATGGGGACACCAGTATGAAGCAGGTGCATGAGACAGATGCACACAGAGCAGGGCAGGGCAGCTCTGTGCAGTTTTAGCACAGGTCAGGTAAACCATGGTGTTACTTGAATCACATAAATTATAAGGAAAGGTTGTGGTTTAAGCCCAGTACTCCTCAAAAATATTGAGAAATGTCCAAGTTTGTCTTTTTAGACTGCTATCACATTAATTAGCTGATCGTCGGTTTCAGATTGAAGTAGTCTAGAGATGATACCACCACAAAATCTAGTATCATAATCCTAATATTAGTAGAACATGGGCTAAGTACATACAGTTGGAACTTCTGTTCTAAGATAGAACAAAACAAGTTCTTCTGGTAAAAAATTACAACATTTAAAAATCCCACCTAATATGGGTAATAATACTGTGCACTACAATCAGCTATTTACAGAAAAAAGGGCTGGGAATATATCTATTTTTAAAATTCAGATGTTAAAATGTCCTCAAATACACTGATAATAAATGATTTTAAGATCGACAGCACCACACAAATGCTATTAAATGGCAGAAGACAGAAAGTGATGGAAATTGCAAGATAAAATTGCTCAATTTTATATTTGGCTTATGTGGTTTTGCTTCCAGCCAACAACCCAAATAAGCAAATTGTTTAGTTATGGCACTATACTTCATACCAAAGGCTTCATAAGTCTCACAGTTCGTACTGACTGAAAATGCTGAATGGAGATGATCAATGTAATTTTTTTGTGTGTTTTGAATCTTCCTTCCTTACAAAATCTATGATACTGAATCCAAAAGCCCATTGAAATGCTATTTTTCAACAACTGGACTGTTCTGTTTGTTTACTGGTTTCCCTAAATGTTGGCAGTTAAACAAATCCGACCTGTTTTGGGGTTGTTTCTAATCAGCTGCTCATTCTGAGTCCCTTGTATCTACATGTACTTCCCCTACTACAGTTCTGGATCCTACTGGCAAAGTTTTACATTCCTCAAGAGCTGTACAAGGAAGTTAAATAGCACTTTCCATTACAAAGCCTTGCTTTAGTTAATTGTAACTGCCAAACTTTAGTCATTTGACTTGAAGTTTTCTGTGCTGTCTGCCTGAGGCTGATACTTTGTACAATGTCATCATAAAGGTCTTTTCTGATTATTAACTTACAGAAAACTATACTATTTTGTGAATGGTAGAAAATCTTTACATTTATTTTCAGAAGGCTCAGTACCGCAGTGCTTCAGAACCACAGCACACAGAATGCCAGGGCAGCCCTGGGCGCAGAGAGAAACTTGGTTTTTTGTTCCATACATAATTCATGCTGCTAAGGAGGAAAACAACCTGGAATTACAAAGTCTACAAGGGCTAGCTTGTACACTCTGGTCATATAAGAGGCTAGTAGATAAATTTGTGTATTATTTTATCCATACCGAACACATCCTACAACAGGCTGAGCTGAGCTCACAGGGAGTTTCTGTTTATAAATACAGAAGGAGATAGACTTAAACACGTAAGAGCAAAAGATCTTTAGTCAGTACTGCACGTACAGTACCAGGACAAGGCTTCCTCAGCCCCCTCATTGCCCTGTTGTCAGCATACAGCCGTGAAATCCCCTCACAAAGTGTTTGTCTCATGTTGCCGTCAGAGGCTGGTTCACATAAAGGATAGCAGCCTGTTGTTCAGGTCTCTTAGCTCAAATGGTACAGGTTTGTACAAGCATATCAAAGTTCCAGCTCTACTAATGATCCACGTGAGAGTTAATGTGGTTCCACATGATGGAATTAACACAGAAAATTACACACAAAGAGATTACGTTAAAAGAATACTATGGTTGCAAACTCAAACATTCCAAAATTTTAAATGCCAGCATTTACTATAACCTGGAATCTGAATTCCTTCTTTTCTCGTACACATGGCGCACAAGATGAGCAAGATGGTTAAAACTGTGGGTGTGAACAGATCCCAGGAGATCAGTTGCATTTCCCTGTGCTTAGCAGTCAGCACATACCTGCTGCACTGAAGAAGACCCTACAGACTAAAACGAGCACAATGACATTACTGATTTATTAATTATGTTTTATCTATCTGCCAATCATACATTGTGTAAAAATATGGAAAAATGGTTTCAAGAGTGATGCAAATCTTCTGATCACCAAAGGTGCTTCATGATGGGAGAGTTTAGGCCTCTTTCTTATCTGTGTTTATCTCAAAGAGAGAAAACAAGTTTATTTGTCTGGGTGTGGTTCATCTCATCAAACTTAGTAATAAGTTATACATAATTATTGCATTATGTAAATAATAAGTTCCCTTCCCAACCAGAATGACTGTGAAATAAACTATAAATTTGCAATGGAAAGGAATGCAGATTCCGAGTTATAAATACGAGCAACTTAATCCCAGGAAATCCCAGCTCCAACGTGTAGCGACCTGGGTTTCATTTCAACCATTCTTGGTGTCAGATCTCCTTGATGGAATTATAGTTTTCAATTACAGAAGTGACTATGATTTTACATAAGTCCATATGCAAATAATTCAATTGATAATGTTGGATTGTATGTGACTAATGAATAGGAAAACCCAGCACCTCCGGAACTTTGGATATTTTCTGTTAGTGACATTACCATTGATCCTTAGTTGGTCCTTTGAAATTGTACTCCATCATTTCTTCAATGTTCTTTTCATCTAACTCTATTGAAAAGAACTAGTGGTTCACTGAATATCCCAGTTAATTTTCAAAAACAAAAATCCTGGGTTCTGATTAAATGGGCAACCTTTGACATAAACTATAGGCTGCTGATAAAAAATGCAGGTGCTGTAACAGCTCACTTTAGCCGCCTGACCCCACAGAGTGTTAGGCACCTTTGCCTTCTATGCCATGTCAGAAGAAAATGAGAGACTCCAATCAGACAACTGAAGCGGATGAGTGGCAAACTGTGCAAAGATGCATAAAGGAAGAGAAATACGAAATACTGCTGAACCCACGAATCCCATCTTCATGGTGAGAACTCTTGAGTACCAGGCTGGCAAGTCGTGCCCCTTCTTGTCTGCTGTTCTTCCGGAACCATAAATCTTGTGCTCCTTTCAGCACAGAGGCACAGAGCCAACAGGAAGAAAAATGCTGCCCCTACCTCAACCGGTTTGCTAACTGTGAAGACAGCCTCCTAGGGAGGAAGAAGATGGCATAATGAACCTCCTCAATCAAACTAAACTCAGGACACAGAATCTTCCATGGTAAGCGCTCTCACCACTGGTTTGGAGAGTAAGGCAAGAGCTCTAGAGGAAGGTAAGGCAACAACCACGCAAAAAATGATCCCCATATTCTCACTTTAAGAAAAAAAATAGTTATGCTTCCATACACTTTTTCTTTTTTCCCTTGAACTACCATGTAGTATCACAACACATTGCTAAGTAGTTGCTATATTTCTACACAGAAGTGGCAGTATTTCAGCCATTTACCCATGACGGAGCAGCCACTTGGGTTATATGCAATTGGAAATAGGGAGAGGGTCTAATTATCTATGTAACATTTTTCAGCCCTTCAGGATGTGCGACAACAGACAAAGGTAGCATTTTTTTTCTCATAGTTTTATGACTTGCTAAAACAAAACAGATAAATCATGATATCCTACCCTTCAATGTCTTCCCTGTCCTTTCCCCTGAAAGCCAGTGCACACATTCACAATGGACATAGCCTTACAATCTTGATAGGGAGCCGTGTGCCCAAGCAGAAAGCAGGAAAATTAGTAGCAGAGTGGATTTTTACTTGATTCTGTGATGCTTTTCATGTAAAAGTCGAAAGTTCTTCCTTAAAAGAGTCCAGAAATGATAAATTCAACAGGTAATTAGTATTTGAGGCTTGGCTTCTTTCGTTGTGATCATCTTTTATGGATATTTGCTTTTAAATTTACTGATAGAATGACTGGCTGCTAACACAGACACAGATACATTACGTTTCCAGATACTGTATACCAATCCTTTTCTTTAAAATTTGAAAAGTCTGTAAAATCTTTTTTTTTTTCCTTTCACTCTCTTCAGTTTCCCCTGCACGCTCTCTTCCTTGAGCCATAATAATCAGAGTGGATTGAGAGCTGTTGCATAGAGACAGTCTCCCTCAGTACCTGCTCTGCATGGTAATGAATTACTCCCAGTCTGCAGGCTGGGACATGGATTCAGTCTTTCAAGTCAGCCCAAAGCTGCAAATGAAAAGCTATAAACCTCACTCAGCAGAATGCAAAACATAAGGTTGCTGGGATATTGTATTGTACAAGTTACATTCATGAATACGGTGAAAAGGACTAATAGAATTTGCAGTGATAGGAAATGCAACACATCGGGGAGATTTCGTAGGGTATGGTTCTGAATTCCAGACACTTACTTGCTTTCATGTCATCTGCAAAATTTGTCATTTCATTGTTGACCCAATTTTTTTAGATAACTGCTCAATATGTTACACTCAATAGCAGAAGACAGTACTGGACCTTGTGGCACCCCACATTAACCTTTTGTCATGTGGAAAATCTGACAGCTCTGCCTTTTAATCAATGCCTAATTCATAGGAGTATTACCACATAACTGTGGCTTCAGCAAATTTAATAGCTTTTTCTGAAGCTTTGCTTGTAAGACTAATGATTTAGTGAAGGTGCATCTTCTTTTCCCTGTAGTACTCCTCAATACTTTGAGCAAACAGAGGGCTGATGGGAAGATTGACAATGTCAGGTAACTGGGGGTTTCTTGAGAGATTTCTGTACAAAGAAGCTCAGACACAGCTGCTGAAAGATGAGGATGAAGGTTCAGATGAGCAGAGTAAGAATGCAGCCACGCAGAGGTGAGGCACTACCCTCAAATCCTGTCATCTACAAGCGAGTTTCATTGTTTTGATCCTCAGAAAGTAGTGATAGGTGTTGGTTGTTTGGTCTTGAAGAAAAAGCTCAACCTGCTCTGATTTGCAAGCAGAAGCAGTTTGGGATTCAGAGATTCTCTTGAAGAAAAAGATTTTTTTGCTTTTGGCAAGGAATGTAAAAGCTCTGTTAATGGTGATATTCACTTCAGATTCAGAAGATACATATCTGTCCTGTTGACAAAAGGAGCTAGGGCAGAACCCTCCTCCTACCTCTGCTGGAAAAGATGCTGTGGACCTCACGACTTCTAGGGGCTCTTCTTAGGGCGAATCTGGCAAGTGGACTGCTTTGGTACCAAGGATTCCTTCTGGATGAGCTTATTCTGATGATTCCTAATGGACAGGATTGGATGCATCGCAAATTGTCTTCTTTAAAGTTAAAAACTCCTTGTGAGAATGAGCACATTTTACTTCGAAACTGATGCTGTGAAGAAGCCTTGATGGGTGCAGAAAAGAGCATTATAGCGTGGCTGCCAGAAAAGAGAACCGGTACAAGTAAATGGTGGCTATGGTTGTACTGACTGCAAAACAACCTCTGTGTTCGCATTTGTCTCCAAAGAATCGTTTAAGAATTGCTCTGTTATTTGAAATGGAGGCTCCTCACAATCACAATTTTTGGAGCAGGCTAAGAGGGCACCTCTGGTAAAGTATATTTGGTTGATATTGGATCAAGTCTTTCATTCGATGATGGAAAACGCATCCAGACCGCGCTCCAAGAGCTTATTTTATACTTTAAAAATCATATCAAAACTCTCTGATATAAAATTAACAGGATAATATAACCTGAGTATTCTGTCATGGATGTAAATTGATCATCTGCCTACATTAAATCCTAGAAACTGTCTAAGAACAGGTGAACTAGAGCCCATTTGAGATAGCAGGTGGCCTCTATCATGGGAAGAACCTGAAACTGTGCAAAAGTCTTATTTTGACAGAGGTTCTTAGAGTAGTTTATTTCCCAGAAGGCATGGACTATTGAGCTGTAAAAATAATCTCTAATGAGTAAGTTCTTCAGATAACTAACACACCTGCAGACATTAACAACAAAGAAAATATACAACCATTGCCAAGCATTTAATGATAGCCCAAGGACTACTGAAGATCTGAAGGATAACAACTTGAAAAGCAATGGTCACAACCCACCAAGAACATGATGCACTTTCTTGTCTTACTGAGATCTAGATGGAAATAATTCAAAGGCCTAGAGACCTAAATCCATGCCAAATGTTGAAAAGATTGATTATGGTCTCCAAGCAAAGCATACAGAATTTCTTCTTCCTGAGGTCCTTGTCCAAATTGCCAAGACCAGAAACCACTAAGTAGTGAAACTGAACCTCTTCCTCCTGATAATATCTATCATTTACACTGTCCCACAGCCAAGTAATATCCTTCCACAGTTGTTTCATGAGCAAGATACCTGGAATAGAAGGGGACATGACTTAGAGATTTTGGTTATGTTTCTAGTCAAAATCACCACCCTTTTGAACCCAATGATCCAAAGAAAAGGCAAGATATAAAGAATTATCATAAGGAAAGAAAGAAAAACATCTCCACTCTGGCTTTAGATCTCTCAGCTAAATTCACCACTGATATCTAGATTCAACTTTGGTTTTAACTTTGGATTTCAGGTGCAATTTTGATTTCTTTTTGAAGAAATTATTGTGGCCATAATGGCTCAATAATTTGGATTTATTTTTGAAGGACACAGACATGTTTTTTGCATTCTCCTTTTATTAAGACTGTCAGATTTTTCTGGTCATTGCACGTAGCCAATTCTTAAAAAAGGCTTGCTACTGGTGTCACAGCACTGCACAGAGTTCTTGCGAGAACAGAGTTTTATTCCAGCCCTGAAAACTGCCTGTGAACTCTGTGGCTTTCAGCTCTTCCAAAACCCTGTCTGCCCTGAGCTGATGAGACCTCAGTGAGTCCAGCTTCTCAGATGACCAGAAAAGGAATTCTAACCTCTCTATGTGAGTTCCTATACTAGCCCAGCCTCTGAGATATGAGTCAAGAATTTCTCCACAGGGAAACCATCATGCCTAAAGATCGTCAGCAGAACAAAATATCAAAGGAACCTTGAGGAAATGTTTGGACACCTCCTTAGCCTTCCTTGAACAATTCCAGATACTTCTGAACCCAAAAGCCAGCCATGAACAACACAGCATCTGTGTCTGGCCATAACTGCTCAATAATTGGCAGCCACGAGTATTGAGAGAGCCAAAGAATAAACCTTTCCTCCAAACATGTTCAATTGTTTGGACACTGTCTCTAGGGGCCAATGACACTTCTCTCAGTTTTAGACTTGTAATCTTGCAGCCAAAACCACAAGTCAGGGTAGGATGCAGGAAATTAATCAGATGCCACCCTTTTCTGGAAATTATTTTTCTGCAGCTACTTGGCAACATTTTTAGGTTTGTAGACCGGAAGATTGTCCGACTGAACAACTCAAGAAAAAGAGAAAGAAACAAGTTTCATCATAAGAGTTGCTATGCCTCCCTGCCCCTCTTTTCCCACCCAGTTTAACATCTATTGTCTCTCCTCTAGGCTTATTTTATTGTCTCTGTAAAACCTACAAGTGGCTGGGTGAGACAGCACTGCCACATTTAGTTGAATATTTAACATCTGGAATATGAACTTAAGACTCCTATTATTTTCTTCCCCAAAGTAGCAGTGTTCCCAGCTTTCCAACAAATTATTTTCTGGTCTTCTCTATCTTTCTTCTCTTTGTTTGCTGTCTTTTGGTTTGATGCAGGCAGCCACGACGACCCCCAGTTTGCACAACATTCTGTGAGCCAGTGACCAAAAGTAGCACTTTAAACAAATCAAAAGTCTTGTCATTCTAAAAAGAATGCTAGGTCTGACACTTAAGAGCAGTGAGTCACGTGCTACGATACGCATGAAAGTTACACTCATTCTGCATGCTATTTTTTTTCCCTGTGTGTTTTCCTTTTTCCATTTGCAAGGGCTGCTCCAAAAGTAATGCATTCTGTTTTACTGTACTGACCCATGACAGACCCAGAGGTGGAACCTTCCCACCAATATTCTGTTACATATTGCTGCCGTGTGACAGATGGCAGCCAAGCGGCAGTGTGACAGAATGACATGGAAATGAATATGAAGCAAAGGTGTATCATTGAATTCCTCCGAGCAGAAAAAAAAATTGTGCCCATTGACATTCACTGATTCTTGCTGAGCTTTTATTGAGACCAACCAGGAGACATGAGCACTGTGAGGCAGTGAGTGGTGCCTTTCAGCAGTGGTGACAGCAACAGTGTGCTACCTGCACTGGTGAAGATTTTTATGAGCGTGGCATGCAGGCTCTCATTCATGGCTGGCAAAAATGCACAGCTATTGATGGTGACTGTGATGCATAATAGTGTTTTGTAGCTGAGAATTTGCTCTACCAAACAGTCCTTGTTATTATGCTCTTTGTATCCGTTGTAGTTTCCATGAAAATAAATAGAAAGCATTACTTTCAGAGCAGCCTACGTATAAAAGGAATCAGTGACCAAACCAACCCAGTACTGGCATCCCACCAACAGCTTATGCCACCTAACTGATTCTCTCTACTCCACTTTTTGTTGCTCTTTTGTTTTGTTTGCAGCACCTTACCACCTTACAAGGCCTCCTATAGAACCATCAAATTCAAGTAAAATAAAGTTCTTGCTTAGCTTCTTCTTTTTCCTTATGTTAAAACTCTCCTTGCCTTTTTTTCTGTATCTAAGGAAAAATGAAAAAGTTTTAAGTGATAACTTGCAAAGTAAGCACACTTGCCCCAAAGAGCACTTCATGCATATTTGCTGCAAAGCAGGCAACAAGCAGCTCTGCAACCATCTGAAGAAGAATTTGCCTGAAATAGGGTGATGCCTGGATATTATGCTGACAGGTATAAAAATAATGCTTCTCACCAGAGAGACTGGTGACAAATGAACAGCCTCAGTGCTGAGAACCTCAGTACCACTACCTTGTGCTACAGAATGCGTGGAAGAAAATCCAAGTCAGAGAGAGAACACTACACCTACCTAAACTATCACCAAGTTATTCCCTTGCTTAAACATACATTTTATAAACTGGCATTTCAAAAGAATAATGTGAAACCACATTCTAGACACAGAGAGGTACACGGCAGCAAGATGGGATCCTTAGATTTCATAAATCTAATGATATAAAATCGTTTCCAGACCTTGGTTCCTCTTCCACTCATTTAAGCTATTTTCCTGAACTGTTGTTTAGTCCAGAAAGAAAAAGTCTCCTAAAGATGTCATTGGCATTAATAACTGTTTGAATATTTGACATTCCCTTCATCTCCAGAAATGCTGACTGATGGTATCGTGGCCATGCAAACGTAACTAGCACATTGCATAGGTGAATGATCCCAATAGTCTAGATGCAAGAAGCTTTCATCTCTGAGAGAGAATCCAAGAACGTTATAGAACCATTTGCTGTTGGATCACCTTTTCTTCCTTTCTTTGCTTATATTACAGGAGTTGCTTTCCTTCATTCATCTGACAAACTCTAAACTTTTCCCCAGTGAAACTGGCTCAGCAGTTCTGTGTCAGGGATAACACACATAAACTCCTTCCTGGTTCACTCTGCATTTAAATTCTCTCTGTGTGAAACAGGGAAGTAGCTCCCACACGCTGCTTGAACTAACAGCTGTGACTCGGTACACTGTTCGAAACAAGAGAGGAAAACTCTCCTCTTATTAGGGAAGGCTAAAAGATAAGAAAGCAGAGGTATAGAAGAGGAGGTATACTCCTTCCATGGAAGGGAGAAAAAAAAAATTAAAAAACCAACTACCTATAAACTGAGACAGCTACCAGTTTCCCTGCAGCTTCCTCTATCCTAGCTTTATGTGAGAGTTTCTGCTTTAAAAGACCAAATGAAAAGGAGTTGTATTTAGCCATACCTAAGATGATCTTCAAGGATATGGTCTAGCTTTCTAGGTTTCAGTGGAAAGTTCTGAAAGCCTCGAGTTCTCAGGCTGAGAATGGTGTCCCTTCCTGGACCCCGCGGGGAAAAGCTTCCAGCACCGTATCACATAAGCAGCATGCTTCTCAGCAGCCATCTTTGTGCCCTGGGAAACCACTGGGAACAAAACTGCCATCTTGGGCAAGGTACAGGGAGCCTGCAAATTTTCCAATTTTGATAACCTGCTAAATATAATCTCTTTAAAATACATTTAATCTGTTACTTTTAATTTTTTTTTTTTTTTCAAAATAACTTACATTTGAGGAATTTCCTGAAATTTTCTCTCCAGAAGAGAGAAAGGGCTTGGTTCTGAATTCCAGTTTCTAGTGTAGCTTTTAAAAACTGAAGCCCTAATAAATGCACTGTTCCCACTGAAGGAAGTTTGTAAACTCAGAATTCTTGCCAGCATTGTTTATAGACAGGTATATCTATGCAAGTATTTAAAACATCACAGTAACTTATTTCACATTGTCTTTCATTTGCATCTCAGCTCCCTCAAGAATTCCGTAAAAGCTTAAAAATGGATAGAAGATAATACTTCTTCTTTTCCTTTGGAATTTCTCATCTTCAAATGTTCCTTACACTTTACTACAGCTGGGCAGTATTTTCCTTTTCTGGAGGTTAAAATACTAATTTGTCTTAAATTAACACATGCGCTACTTAATGCACTCCTGTATTATTTGCCTGGTTCATGGTTTTATTATTACGATCCCTTTCCAAGTAGGGAATGCTTTAAAACTTTCTCATATTTAATATTAAAGAAGTACAAATTCCCGTCATAATAATTCAATAATAACATAAGATGATAAATATTAATGTTGCAGCACAATGTGTCTTAGAAATGGCTCTCTGTGAGACAGCATGATGATGATTATAAATTTCAACTGCCCCATAATTTAAATGCATCTATACTCTCAAAAGCACAAAAGAACACAGCAGCACTATAGAACAGGTCAGAAAGTGATGAAGGATATCCAGCCTAGTTCAAACTTCACAGGGAATACAGTCAGCCAGCTGGAAACCAATCACAAAGCTATAGTTAGCACCTCAATTTTTAGGAAAGATGATACAGACTTGAATAAAATCAAACAGCAAAGAACTCAGGTTTATACTTCATCAATAAAGCAGTGTGCTCAATCAAAATTCTAGCATCAGGATCATGCATCAGTTCAACCCCGGGTCTAAGAAGGACACTACCAGCAACAGGTCCACAAGAACATTCATACTTTCCTACTTTCGGAAGTCCCTCCCCACCACTCCCCTCCCTTCAGCAACACAAAGGGATTCCATTACTCAAACCTCTGGGTTTTACAGACAGATTTCAAGGAAGTCTGTAATGCTTTGAGCCTCCATAATGCCAGGGGATTTATTAGGTGATATGAACTTAATCCTAAAATGGACCACTCTACAAATTATGGGGAAAGGCATCCTTCCTCCCACCCCCATCCTCCTCAAACGATAATCCTTCCAGATATGACCAGTAAAAATATTTCCTTTCTGACCTGAACTAAGAGTAATAAACCTGAAATCCCAACAGAGCCGTGGCCAATCTCATCAAAGAAAGATGGCAGAGTGAAGAACAGCACAAAAGAGAAACTACGCTGCCAAAAAGAAGAGAACAAGTAAAATCTTCTTTTCCTCTTCCTACCTTTCCAATTAATGGCAACTCGGAGGGATGTGATACATTAAGTGAATGCTGAAGTTAAACGCCACAATTACTACTCAAAGCTCATGACCCAGTAAAGGATGAAGAACCTAAACCAAGCCAGGACAGGCTGCCCCATCTTCTCTCTTTGCACTTATCAGCCACAGAATCCCTTAAACACCACACCAAAACATGTCCTTGAAAGATGTGTTCTTTCAGGGGCATACCTTGCAATAACAGGACAGAAACCAAACAGTCCATTACACAGTCTTTCCCCGTGTGTCATTATATCTTGTTGCCAACTTTTCTGGCTTCACGCTTTCCACTTTCTAGTATTACAGCAAGCAAAACACATGGCACCTGCTGAGGACGCGAGGAGAGCAAATCTCCTTTTAGTGCTCTTCTAAGAATGGCAGTATGCCACGTGCCCACAGCCTCACTCACAGCCTCCACTTCTAGCTTTACAATTAGCCTCAGCCTGTCATCAGCGTATCCACCTTCACCCCGCAAGTCATTCAGATTCCTTGCACTCATTGCTCTGTCTAGAAGACAGCTCTAGAAGTTCATTTTTCTTGATGGTTAGAGAATTCAACTTTCTAATGATTTTGATTCATTCGTATCCATCTGACCTTATCTTTTAATTGTTTTTCTCTCTTCTCGCAATTTATGCCCAAATGTATTTCTAGAAAGCACTCATATCCTCCCTGAGTCTTCATCTTGGTTGGCCATACTAATCCACATCCTTTTAATCCCCATTTGAAAGAATTTTTTTACCAATCCCATAATGATTTCTCCAGCCATCTTCTGCATTTATTCCACTTTAAATACATAATTCTTCCTGCATGAGTGGTCAGACTGATATCAGTAAGCCAAATGAAGTCTTAAAAGTGCTTTGTCCTAATCATTTTCCAGTATCTACAGGAAATGCATTTTTGAATATCAAGTGGTCTTCTTCATAGCTGAAAAATGCTATCAGTGCATTTAGTTAACAAACACTGGGGTCTAAATTCCCCGTGCATCCAGCTCACAGCAGTTCTTGCCATTAGTCCCTAATTGAATGGCACTGCAGAAAAGTTTGCTTTCTCATCTGATGCCTCCTGCAAACACAGTCATCTTGTTCAAGCCATCCAATGGGCAGATTCTCCTCAGTATTAATTATACCTCCCAGCGCAGTGTTATCAGTAACTTTCATAAAGACAAACAGGTTTTTGCAGTAAGATCACTAATGGGAAATACTACACAGACGCAGTCCCAAGATGAATCTTTCAAAACTGCCCTAACCAAACTCCCTGTATTTTTATAACCTCTCTTTCAAAGTACCCTGTTGTGTTTGGACATTGTTTTTAAAAATTCATTTCCTGGCCTCTCCCTCTTAAGTGATTGCTTCCACAAAAACTTCCAAGCGTTACTTACATCTAGCCATATCAAGCTACTTCTTTTTTAAGAATTGCATCCTATTATCAAAGAAAGAGATGAGGTTTGTCTGACACGATCTCACATTTTATCCCATTTTCCATGTATCTGCGTTTACATGACTTTGATTACTCCATCTTTTCCAAGTCCTGAAGCTTTGAACAGTACCAAAGCCAAAGAGTAATCCTGTACTTCTTCCCTGTCTATTGAGAAACAGAAATAATTTTTGATACCTGCCAGTCACACTGTAGCATTCTGGAATTCAAAGATTAATTGAAGATCCATAGCAGTTCTTGCTGGCATGTAATACTGGTTTCCTGCTTCCTCAAATTAAGAAGTCCATGGTTTTAGGTGTTGTTTTTTTTTTATTCTTCCACATTGGTGACAGTCATTTCTATTAACCTATCATTCTCATTGGGTATGCTACTGTTGCCCTTTGTATGCCATCATTCTTATTTCCATCTAATTTTGCATATCATAAAGTCCACACTTCTCCCTTAAAAATCTCCTTTCATACATAAAAACAATATATAAACAGAAGAATGTACAGATTCACTGTTCTACTACATTTGCTTCTTACTATTCTGTATTGCTTGCTTTTTACTATTTCTAGTCTACAAGAACATTCAAGTCATTCTTCAGGTGACATGTGGAAGAAAAAGTCATCCCTATATCATTATATGCAGTTGAGAACAAGAAATAATCACTAAAATTAAATTCTTGTTTTCTTTTTCATTCCGAGTTATAACATTTTCTCTATCTGCCTTCTCAGCATACAGATATGTGAAATAAATCAGTTCTCACAGTTCTTCTGTGAGAGTTTTCAATGAACCATACACAAGATTTACAAACGGTGTATCTTCGCTTTCATTCTACCATCTCCAGACTTCCATCAAGCTCTGCTCAGCCAACACAGCATGCTTGGACAAACATGGTAACCAATCAGTTTGGTAATTAGCTAAACACAGCAGTCTTTCAGATTTGTCCCAGTTTATCTACAAGAGTATCACGTAAGAGAAGAGCTGGGTCCAAACAATTATTTTGGAAACAGAAATTATCTGTAGCAGAGCCATTTTTCTTTCACGATGTATTTGAAGCACTAAGTAGCTTTCTCGGAGAGATCTGACTTTAGGATTTCCTTTTCCTATTTGAGTCTTTCTCATTCCCGTTCAATCCCACTGCTCTCATTAAAGGATCACAGATGTTGCAGAGACAAGCATTCACAAGCTGGTAAATGCCAGCAGTAGCTTTTTTCGTGCATATTCATTAGAATAAGTTTGAAATGGCATGATCACATAATATTTCCGTGGTACTAATCCACTTATTTAGCAAGATGATGATTTGTACCCTCCTTGGCACCTTATCCATTTTCTACATAACCTCTAACATCTAAGAACATGTAATTGAACCATTTTATAATGCACAGATAAAATAATTCGAGCCGAGTTTGGCCAGGAAACCTACATTCTATTATTCCCCTTTTTGAATGCATGACTTAGAACATTAAAATTCTTTCAAGATATTTTTATATGTAAATGCACTTTTCCATAAATTCAGTAGGTCAGAAAAGGCTTTTAAATCTTTAGCTGGATATCTGGCATACAGCAGCCTATTAAATTCTACTCTAAGGCTGCTAACTTATTTTTCACTACAGTATGGCCAAAAAAGCCGTCCTGTTTTGATTTGAAGGTTATTCATATTTCTTCAGAGAAATTTTCAAACCTTCATCTTGGGCGATGAAGAATCTCCATCTTCCTCTGTAGTTTATTCCCTCTCTGTTAAAAAAATTGAGCTTTGTTTAAGTTCCAGCATAAAACAGAGCTGTGCCGATCTTCCCTAAACCGAACAGCCTTTTGCTATGTGCTGTTTTCTCCCCTGGAAAGTATTTATATATTGCAATCAAATTACCTCTGAATTATATCTTCTATTTTTGATGAACTAAGCAGACTCAGCCCTTCAGTTTTCAAACCATGAAGCATTTCTCTGTGATTATGTCTGTGACTCTGTATCCACTCAAAGTGCTCATTGATCTTTTTAATACACAAGCCCTAGAAACATTTTCAAGAGGCCAGCACCAATTCCATACCCAAAACTTGCATTACCATTCAAGTAGTCCATTTCCCATTCAAGTGACACATTTTTGCCAAATCATTATTTTGGGAGCTCATGTTGAAATGTTTGGCCACTGTGACCTTGAAATCTTTTCCAAGTCATGGTTTTCCAGGAAACAATTCCTTTTCTAACCGAGCAACTGACAATATGTTCTTTGTCCATAACTATATGAACTTATGGTCAGTAATTACTGTTCCTGCCATCCTTATGTTATCCATATTTATTACCATAAATTTATTAAAACAGTGAGGAAAATGTTGAATAGCATTAGAATTGCGCTAGCCTCTTGATAGCATTAGTATCAATCCTATGCAAAGTGAACTCCAATGATGATGACTCTCTATTGACAACTCTTCTTGAGTTCTCAGCTGCCAAACCAGAGCACCGTGTGCACTGCTGACATTGCACAGGATGCATTCTTTAATTAGAATGTTTTATTGTACCAATTCAAATGTCTTATCAGAATCTGTATGTCATGTCTATAAATTAGTAAACATATAAATGTAAATCAGATTTCTTTGACAATACTGACTTTACTTTCTGTAAACGTACTTCGACTTGCATCAGTTTTGTTTCCATTCTTAGTAAATTCCCATTATTTTGCCATGAATTGATGCCAGCCTAACAGATCTATAGTGACTTAGGTTAGTCTGCTTACCTTCTAGAACTGCCTTATTACTCTTCCAGTTTCATGGAATAAATAATAAAATAAGAATGAATTCAAATTACATCATATGGACGTATGTTGATCTCCAGAATCACAGAATGGTTTGGAATGAAAGGGACCTCTGGAGCTCACCTGGTCCCTGCTCAAGGGGGACTGGACCCTATAACAACAGGGTACCAATCTTAAAATTCACAGGACATGACATTAGTAGATTGATACTGCACTAACAAAATCACTGTTCATAACGGTGAATTGTAAGAAAGGTTAGAGGGTACAGGTAGGAATATTGCACTCTACAACTTCCTGAAGGGAGGTTGTGGTGAAGAGGGATTTGGCCTCTTCTCCCAGGCAACGAGCAGGACACGGGCTAATGGCCGCAAGTTGTATCAGAGCAGGTTTAGATTAGACATAAGGAAGAACTTTTTCTCTCAGAGACTGGTCAGGCACTGCAATGGCCGCCCAGAGAAGTGGTGGAGTCGCCGTCCCTGGCAGTGTTCAAGAGGCGTCTGGATGACGTGCTGTGTGATATGGTTTAGTGCTGGTGGTGGCAACGGTGATGAGGAGACGGTTGGACTGGATGATCTTGGAGGTCGTTTCCAACCTTGTGATTCTATGATTCTATACTTTGCTACTGGATTTCAAGTATATTTTATGAGAGCAAAAGTACACTGAGACTCAGATGTAATTCCCCCTCCTCTATTCCCCCTCTTAGCAATAGGAAGTATTTCAAGGCATAAGGAAAAAGGTCCTACCAGTATAGTCTCTGCTGCCATAGCACTCCAGAAGAACAATGCCTAAAAAAATCTTGATTCATGCTGGAGTCTGCTCAGGGAGCTTTTGGAAATATGTTGCTCTTACTCCATTTAGGGAGGAGATCCACACAGGGGAAAGAAGATCAGCAAAGGTACTGATCTCTTCTGAGAATGCTGCCCAACTCTGACAAGCCATTCCAGCATATTTTTAAAAAGGATTTTCACAGATTAACAGTTCAAACAAATTCATCTCAATTACCACAGAGGAACACTAGGTGTGCTGAACTGAACTGCATATACTTTGTAAAACTGGCATCTTACCAATTTTAAATATCTAGTTGCTATGATTCTGCTCCCAAATTTTACTATTCTGACAAACTGTGATGTAACTTCCTCTCAAATTTGTCACACAGAAAACCTGTAAGTGTTGAAAGGGAAGAAAAGTAAGCTTAGAGCCCACTTGCCAAATATTGGACACTTTTCCTTAATTTAGACCAAAATCTGTCATCCGTATTAACTATCAGTAATGTAGGCTACATAGCATTTCTAATTACAAAAGAAGTATATTAAAAGGGAACACTTTTCCCCTGTGTGATTTTAGTTTATAATTAGAAAAGCCATTTTGACCCTGTGCCTGTAACAGTAAACTTGTATGTTTATAAACTTTCTGCCCCCCAAAAATGCCAAGTGACAGCTTTTGTGAACACAACCTTTGTATAGCAAACCAGTAAAGTTGTGTTCCGATCACGGTTCCATTTGGGCTCAAACAAATCTGAATGCCTGTGCTACTTCTGATGAAAGTACAGCGACCTTTTGGAATTGATTTCCTTTTACAAAAAGGTGACATAATGCTGCTTGGATGCTGTAAAATGGAGTGCATTTTCAGGTGTGTTTAGATCACTTGATGCGAGCCATCCTCAATTAAAATCAGGAAACAATTTTCCCGTGAAGTTTCTCTGAATGCTGTTGGAAGGCAGAACACCAGTCCTCTACTTTCAATATGAGATTGATGGTCGCAGGAGAATATTTGAGCTGCTGAAATGTGCCGTACAGCAGCGTTCAGCACTACGAAATTTCTCCATTACATTTCTGAAGTACATCGAATATTGTCCACACAGAAGCCTTCAGTGACCTTTAATGTAAATAGATCCAATCTCTGTATCTCTGTAATTATAACAAAGGTAAAGAATCGTTTCATGCTTTTCTTTCAAACTAGAGGACAATGTCTAATCCAACCTGGACACAATATTCTTTGCTTTTCTTTTCAGACGTAAAATCAATAGCATTCTGTAGGAACTCATTTTTCTCTATGGATACTTGTATCCATTATTGGATCATTTCTCATGTGCAACAAACCATATGCTTTAATGTCAAAGTTGATCCTTTTGGTTGTTCTTTTAATTTTTTTTCTTCTGCCTCTTCACTTGCAGTACCTAATTTGAAACCACAAATTTAAATCTGTCTGAATTCAGGGCAAAGGTCTTCAATCACTTTTAAATTGCTCATTTTGTGCTATACGGAGGATGTGATGTTTTAAGAAGAAAAGAAGGTTGCAACTTTCTATCAAGTTCAAGCCTTTCCTTCATTTCTTTATTTTCTTCCTTTTTTCTCAAGGTGCAGTTGCCAATTGATCTGTCATATTGTGGTTTTCAAAGATGAACTGAGAATGCTCTGAAAGGAGCTTACTGTTGAGGAGCTGCTGGAAGACCTGGAGGAGGGAATTACATTTTCATTGTGGCTGACTTTCAATGACATTGAACATGTCTCACTCAGAAGATCATCAAACTCATGTTTTTCTCTTCAGCAGACAAAGCTTCATTCATTTGATGTAGAGCAGATGAAGAAGCTAATTTTCTTCTTGAAATAAGTGTGAATTCTTTTTATCTAGTGATTTAACAACTCCTGACAATGCTTACATTTCGTTTCAAAAAAATTAGCTGTTTTCCTAACTTCAGCCTTTCACTAAGTCTTTTTGTATTCCCTTTCTCAATTCAGATAATATAGAAAGAAATTATGTAATAGCTTCTTCAAAACAACCTATTTGGTTGTATTAATTAAAAAACAACAACAACAACAACAACAACAAAAAAAAAACCTTTCAAATTTACTACAATTAGCATTTAAAAAAAACCAAATTCCTTGAATCAAACACTGCAAAGAATGAAAATAGGATGTGTTGATCATGGTCTCCAATGCTTCATCTTCCATTAATTTCTAGCAGATCAAATCCATCCCTCATTATGTGATTCTCTTATGTATTCTCTCCTTCACAATACCTATCATTTTGATCCACTTCTGTTCCGCCATGACTGAGAATATTCCCTCTAGTGCTTCCATTCCTGTAACTATGAAAATGCTTAGCACAAAGAAAAAGCTTTTGGTTCTTTTCAAATACAAATATGTATAAAACAAAGACTCCATGCATACACACCAAAAAGGAGGTGGGAATAAAAATGAAAGGAGACAGCTTCTGGAAGAGTATCTTATTAGCAAATTTATTTGCTACAAAAGAAACTTTTTTCAAGTCACTGGAGTTCTGGAACTAGTTTTGTATCAAGCAGACCAATATTAGCTGTGTTGTGATTCAGCATCATGCTACAGGGCCATGGGAATAATGAATTAGAATCACAGAATTACAGAGGTTGGAAGAGACCTCAAGAGATCATCGAATCCAGCCCTCAATGCGCTGAGTTTTCAATTTTTAAGTAGAGCACTGCTAAGGCCGTGTGATCCCTTTTGGTGAGAAGATGCTTTACAATGAACTTGCAATTTCTCCATAGACTACTGATACGATTTTCTGAAGTTTGTCAGAGTGGAGCCAAGAATTTCTTACTGAATTAGAAGGCAATTTAAAGCTCTCAGTGCAGCATTTTTAAAAGTTTGTGAAGGAAAGACATGAGGGAAGGGATAAATGAAGATGGATTATAGACGATGGTGACTTTTACAGTGAAGACGTGGAGACTGTTTTTGGTCTAAATATCTACTACTTATAAGTCTAACATTCTCTGCCCCCAACTGCATGGTGCTTCACAGACACACAGAAAGTCCTCCTAGCCTTTGCTTTATACACATCAAAATTCCTGTTTCCTTTCTCAATTTTATTTGAGTGCGTATTGGCGAGAAATGGTTGTTTTCATTCTTGCCTGAAGCATTTGATACATCCACAACAACAATGGGGCAGCCAGTGTTGGAGAAGGGCACAATTCAGGCACAGACTGACATAAGATGGCACTGAAAAGGATGTCAAGAGCTCAACACATTTACCTACTGTCCTATTGCAGCTCAGAAATATCAAGAATCTGGGCACAGGTAGTCTGAACATAAAGAATTCCAGTAATAGAGATTTGATATCACCTCCTGGCAACAGCTTTCTGTGCCTCATTATTCCTTCTCTTAGAAAACTCCAAACCTGAATTTATCTTTCTGCATTTTAAAATTCATTTCTTGTTGTATTCGTGCTAACATGGAGAAAAAATAATCTTTTTCTTTCTGAGGCAGCCCAGAAGACATACCTGAAGGCATGTTTCTTATCAGACTTTTTTTTCCTATAGACTAAACAACACCAGTTTTTCAAACTTTCCTCAGAAATCATGTTTTAGGCCCTGATCACTCTCACTGTTCTCCTTTGGACTCACTTCCTTTATGAATTATAATGCTAAATGCTAACTACAGTAACCTAGGTGAGACCTGCATGATGCTGAGTCCTGTTATTTCCCAAGTTCTACAAGCTACATTTCTGATTTAGCATCGAAAGGTGTCCTACCCTATCCCCCTAATCCTCTTCTAAGGGACTAGCCATTAATTTCCTGTTTCAAGCTGATAAAGCTGCCTATTTCCACCTAGATATGAAATTTCACCTTTCTCCATTCCGAATCTCATCCAATTGTCCAGATTGCTTTTCCAACTGGCCAAGACCAGTTTGAATTTGAATTCTATACTCCAACTTGTTGTTACCAGCCTACAGCCATCTGTAGATAGAACAAACCTATTTTGCATTCCATCCTCAACTCACGACTGAAAATACCAAGTAATACATGCACAGGAGAGACACTTGTACAAAGCAGTTGATGTATCTTTCCTGTTTGACAGCGTTAATTACTTCTGCTATTTTGCTACTACTATTGCTAACTATTGTTCAAGTATGCTTGCCAAACAATGCTGCACTCATCTTACAAACATGGTGTTCATACAGTCTTACTGCTTTGCTTATAAGAAATGCAGTATTTAGACATGTAAAGATTATTGAAGACCTTGTTAAAGTCAAGATATTTAACATCTATTATTTCTCTCCTATTCCCAGCCTTATTAGCTCAAACCAGAAGGAAAACAAATTAGTTTGATGTGGGCTGCTCTCAATATATCCATTTTGTCACATCCATTTCTTTTCTGTCTTCCAGATGTTTACATATAACTTCTGTGATTATTTATTATTTGTTCCCGTATTTTTTTTTTTAGGAATTGAAGTTAAATTTACTAACATTGAATTCCCCAGCTCTTTCTTTTTGTCTTTTGTGTGCTAAATTACACTCTGAGCGAACATCTCCAGGCTATCAGAGACCAGAGCTGCCTGCTGAAAGGTTCACCCAGTTCTCTAAATAACCAAGAGCCCATCTTATGTAGGCTGTAAGATCGTATCTCTTTGTTTTTGATAACAATTGCATTAGCCACACAACTCCAGTAAACCTTTCCAGTGAATACTGAAACAAAAAAAAAGCATTATTTGTTTTGGTCTAAGGCATCTTACATTACTAGTTTTCTCTCTCAAAGTATTCAAAGTATTGAATAGTCGCTCAATCTTTCTCTAATTCATCATAGAATTTAAGTAGAAACCTAACAGTCATAAAATGAAATATTCTTTTTTTTTAATATATCTCTTAAACTGATTACTTATAAAAGATTTCTTGTTTGTCTTAATTATAACTTCTTCTGTGACTTGTTGTTTTTTATTTCTGTTCCCACATACTTACACATTCCCTTATACTAATCCTACTAATCTCTTATAATTTTCCTGTGTGACTCTTCCATGTGCTTGAGGCCAGTGTATATCATTTAGCCAGATGACTTCTTGCTATACTTGCTGTTCTTTCCCTGCTTTTGGATCATTACATTTTAAGTAACTTGTTTTTCATCAAAAAATGCTTTCTTCCTTCAGAGTTTGCTTCCATGAAATGAGATCTTCTAATATCCTGAGCTTGTTGAAGTCTGCTTTCTCGAAATCTGCTTTTTCAATTTTGCTATTTTCCCTCCTTTCCTTCAAAAGGATCATTGGTAGTTCTGTTTCATGTCCACACAGGTTCTCTTCCATTTTCACATTCTCATCCATATTCTTTTTAACACAAGGTTGCCACAGGCTGTACTCTAACCTCCCTTTTTTTCTCTACTTTCTGTACCAAAGTGCTACCAAAACAGAACAACAGAATCCCAGAATGGCTGAAGCTGTCAGGGACCTCAGGGTCCGACGGCTCCAAGTCCTGCTTGAGCAGGGATACCCAGGGCAGGCAGCCAGCACCCCATCCAGGTGGCTTTTGAAGCTCTCCAAGGAGGAGACTCAACAAGTTTTCTGGGCAGGCTGTGCCAGTGCTCAGCCACACGCACAGGAAAAATGTTCAGGTGGAACCTGAATTTCCAGTTTGCACCCACAGCCACTTGTCCTAGCACCAACACCACTGAAAATAGCATGGCTCCATCTTCATTGCATCACACATCAAGACACTCTAGGCTCTCTGTGACCTGGTATTCCCTTTTCCAGATGAAGTATTTGTATATTTTTTGGCACGTTTTTTTGTTGTTGTTTTTTTGAAGTTGTGATTTTGGGAGAAAACTTTTCCTGATCTCACAGTAGATACAGTATCCTCTTTCTGAACAAGCTACCAAGTGTACCCGTATACTCAGATTTTATTCATATGAGCCATTCTAACAAGCTATTACTAAACTACTTGAGTTGGACTTTTGTATTAAGAATTTCTGATTCTTTTTGTTTATTTGATTTCTATATTTGAAGAGACTTTCTACATGTGGAAAGACACTTGGGCTTTTGAATGCCTGCTCAACTCACCATCAATTGAAAAATTACCACATGTTCTCATGGAAATGTATTTTTCATATTTTTCAACTCAAAAAACCAGAACTTTTTCTGATGTGCTCTCACCACTACAGTTCCTTCGGGTGTCTCAGTCTGAGCAGTGTTTTTTGCTGCTATACACCATGAGATGAAAGAACAGCACCTACAGTTCAAAGTGAGTAGCATTTGCTATATAAAGCAGATAAATGGGAGGAACATACAAACTTAAAACTGGAGTTATTGTCTCTGCTCTACTACCTATGTGGATATCTACAAAGAAGAGCATGTACTTTTCATGTGCATTATATAAGTATGGCTATAACTTAAACTTGAGACTTAAACATGAGTCCGAATTAACAGGTGGAAGTGTAATCTGAGATTAAAACCTTCTTTTCTAGTGATGACAGTACTCTGGTAATGTGAACTTTGGCTATTTGTTGCTCTATCCTTTAGTTTTTAGTTCATCGGTGCAAAATGACTATGATAATAGATACCTACTTGTCTTAAGGAATATTTATAAAGCCATTAAGATCCTCGTATGATAAGCATTACAGAAAGCAAAGGAGTATTAGTAACAACGTTCACTCAGAATGGTGCTGGTATCTTGCTGATAACTTTATCCCTAAAATCACTAGAAGGAGACTTAACGGCTTATAGAAGACGCTGAAATGAGGCAAATTTTCACTCATCTCTGTAAAGCATCTTGCTGCACTGAGAGCTCCAGCACACATCTGTCATCTGGAGGCCAAGCAGGCCTTCCACAATTCCAGGAAATCAATTCCAAAGGCTGTAGATTGTCAGTTGCTTGTACACTGGAGGCCGTCCAGGCAGCAGATTAAATTGTATGAGAAAATTGTAGCAGGCTCTAGACTGCACGTAATGGAGACCTTCGGTGACCCTTCTGAGGACTTGGGAAATATGCATTGAAATTACCAGCAGGCCCTTTTGTAACACCAAAACTGCGTGCTGAACTTCTCTTACATACCACACAGGGTCATTCACAACTGAGCTATTTCTGAAGAAGAAAAACAAACCAGAAAACCTACTCGCAATCCTTTCTTCTTATAGAAAATGTGCAGGGATACCAGAGCTGCATTATTTGTAGGACAAAAAAGAAAAAAAAAAAAAGAAAAAGAAGTTGGTACTTGGGAAAACCTGTCTTTAGCAGTGTTTAATGGGACTACTGTTCCCGAATCTTTTACCCCTGAGAGATTTCAACCAAATACCCAAAATTCTGGCTACAACGAATACTGATGCAGAAGGCTAATTTAGGAATGTCGCTGTTTCAGTTCTGTTGTTTTATTCAGACCCTGTTGATTGCCCTGGTTTCTGGTTTCATTGTTTCTGGAGTACCCTTGACATTGCCAGAGTTCAAACTGTTAATGTGACCCTTTCACTGCTGCTCACTTGGGGGTTCAGGCTGCAGTGTGTAACTCTCCTTGTCACCAACAGGAATGCTGCATGCACACAAAGAACCTAATCCCTTTTGAAAATAAAGCTTTGCTACACCAATGAATAATGAGCTACATAAAATTCTGTTTATTACTTCTATCAGTCTCAGGTTTCACAAACTGGGAGGTTAGTGACACTGAATTCTACTTTCCATTTCATCAGTATCTAGGTAGGTCCCTATCTCATCCCTTAACTCTACTACCATTCTTTAGAAAAACTGCGTAGCTCAACATGTATCTGTGAGTTTGTTTGCTTGTTATGAATAGATTAGAAAATATTTAAAGAGCATTTTAAGTATATGGAATGAGTATACTGCTGGGGGGAAAGCTGTTTTTTGAATAACCCCTCTACATTCTCTATGACAGAAAAAAATGTGTTTTTTCTTTTGATCATATAGAATCATATCCCAAGCTTCCCACAACTTCAGACCTTTGTATATATCACCAAAGCAGATTTTAGGGCTTAATATTAAGCAAGTTGTGAGCCTTACAGCAAGGCTCTACAACCTCTACACGGCACGTGATCAGAGAGGGAAATGGTGAACAGGACTGCCCTTCTCTTCTTCACGTGTTTTTTTTAACTCTGTCACAACTTCCTATGTGACCTTGACCAAGTTTTTCAATCTATTTTCTAATTCCCCATGTGCTATTTTGGGTTTAATAATTCCTTATGTCAGAGTTGAGTGTAAATTAATTGCTAGAGGTTTTTATGCTCAGACTTCTAAGCAATATGCCCTCTCGAAGAAAATTACCTTTCTGCTAAAGCAGCAATTGCTCTATTGATTACAAAAGAACCTTGTTTACATTTTCAACTTTCCGGTTTATCAGAGCTCTTGGTCTGATACGTCCATATTATGTACCTTTTCTGTTTGTTTACACAGCAGGAATTTTATTCCACCTATATTTGATACTTTTACACATGTTTTGATCAGCTATAGATACTATTTTTGGTGACAAGCACTGAAAAAATCAGGCCTTCTATGCTCTGGGGAGGAAAGATGGGAAGAAAGGTATGGAGCAACAATCCTTGCACACACACAAAAAGAATATCTCTGGGCTGAATGAATGAAGGATGGAATGAAAGGCATATGAATACGAAGAGGCGACTTTCAAAGACAGTTTTAGCCACAGGCCTTTTCATGTCAAGAATCTGGTATCTCCAAGCCGTAAAAAGCAAAGCAGGAATTTCTAGGATCAGTTTCACCCCTTTGACTCATCCCCTTCCTTTTTGCTCTCACAAGACAAGTCCAGAGTGTGCAACAGGAAACCAAGCAAAAACAATACAAGAAAAACACATTTTAATTTTAGCCACACAGCTGCCTCTGGGTTCTTTAAATACACTCCCCTCTAAGTGCTTCCATACACCAAGCTATCCAAGAGCTCTAGACAGGCTGAGTCTCATCGGCAAGCTCATTCCACAACTAATCTCTGTCTGGCATTGTTACAGCAATCAACCCAAGCTGGTCCAATGCCCAACTGGGGCAAACTGAGTGCTTATCCAAGTGCCCTCTACCAGCCTCTGTTATGTGGCTTGAAGTGACAAACCACAGTCTCTGTATCCTTTGGGAAGGACAGATTTTCAGTCAGGGCTTAAAAACAACCCCTTTTCTCCTTATCCTGTCTCCCTGCACATTAATACAGAGAGTAAGCATCCAAAAATATCCTTTGAAGTCGTGCCTGAGAGTGACACCGTGCCCCAGTACGATGTGATGGGTGGCCTGTTCTCCTTGTGCCAGAACGCCTGTAGCCTTGCTGTCTGGAAAACCATCTGGGGAATTTAAGGACTACCAACAGAAAATAAGAAATCTGAAAGCCCAGCCACATCCTCAGTTCTTCATCTAGGGCTGTTTTCCTCTTCGGGTATTGAAAGTGAAACATAAGGCACCTCTGAATTTTACTGTATTTTACCGCCATCGTGTGGAGAATTTTCTACAAAAACGAAAAGTCATCTTCCCTGATTGAATATCGTTTTTTCTGCCCTTAGCAAACTGAAAAATCTAATTCAATCTTACATCTATAAAGGGCCAGCCCTGGAGCCACAAATGCCCAAACATCTGCCCAAACATCTGCAAAATATGCTTCTGTCCTTAGTACACTTTGCTTTAGGCCTACTTAAGCAAAATATCTGTTGGCACAGCAGAGCTGGTCAAGAGTGTGACAGCCTGGCTATGCTTCCATTTCATGTATTCCATTGCAGGTTTGTGGTCTGCACAACATACAAACATTTAGTACCAGTGTTATTTCATTCCAGAAAGCAATGAAACAAATGGAAACATTATTACAGAAGAGTATCTCAAATAAAATGACATAAAATATCTTAGAATCAGATATTTGTGTTTTTCAGGCATTACCACTCCCCCTCGCAAGCCTCCATTATATCAGATCACTGCAACACGTGAGGAATTTGATAACAATCCTACAACAGTTCCAGAAGGCGGTCATTTTACAGGGCCATGTTCCTTCCAATTTAAGAAGAAGAGCATTTCCACCTTTCAGGAAACTCCAAGATTCCAAAAGTTTTGACCAAAACCATTAAATTTCAATTCAAAACAGCAAAACAGAACATCACCAGGTTTGGTTTAGATTTTATTTCTTCTTAGTTTTGTACTGCAGTGATTAACATCGCACCTACTGCTGTAAAAGTCAAAATAAAATATTTAGGTAATTTTTCAGTGATGTCACAGCAATTGCCATAAAGGCTTTACTTTTGTTAAATCAATACGGTCTGTAAGGCAAATACTGTCAGAAAATCATCTAGGAGCTGTTTCTTTTCCCAAAAACACACAAATAAATGGCCTCATTTGTTGAAGTGGACAGCCCCCTACGGCACTGCCTGAATTCAGCACAACAGCAGAAATCAGCCCTGCACAAAAGTTAGAAATTTAATTGCTATCTCCTGCCCATTCTGCCCTCACTTGAAATCAGAACTGTTTCTTAGTTTCTTTCTCCCTAAATGGAGACTGGCAAAGATACCCATTAGGATCAGTTAGGTTCATAAATGATTCCAAACTAAGCACGTTCCAGTTGATACTGACCTCTGTGAGGTACAAGACCTCTTCAGAAGAGCTGCTAAACTTGATAACTATTGAAAGTTGGCCTGAAGATCTGTGAAGTGCTGCAATCAAGGCATTACCTTCTTCTAGTCTCATAAACATTCATTCAGATTTGGATACACTATTGATACGGCACAGGAAAAACCAGCACTCAGCAGCTTTAGCGCGATCTGCTCCTACAGATTTGCTTTTTTGGACACAAACAGTTCAGTGTTTCGCTTTGGCAGTCTGTGTGGTACAGACTCTTAAGCTAACGGTAAAATGGATCTCCTACCACATAGGAATATATTTCACCCCAGGAATCAGGAGCCAGTTCTACATTTGTCTTTTAAATGGTTACAATAAATTCACACATTTCACAAGTAAATTCCCAATCCTTGCACTACCAAACAAACCCATGCATAACAGCTGCATTCAGCCACCCAACTTAACAGCCATACAGGGAGCTGAGTCACAAAAGGCACAAAAGCTGAGTGTCTTGGGAAGCACGTGTCCAGTCTATGTCCTTGGTTCATCTAGCTGCACTATGAGGCACAACACATGACTACATTGGTGTTACTGCATCACACGATCACACTGCTGACTAGACGAAGCTTTAGAGCATCTAATCCTTCTACGTGCAAAAAATATTCCCTTGATCTGCAGTGGCAAACTGGCAAATGGCAAACCATTATATACTGAATGGTCACATTCAAAATTCTCGTCTGAGAGAATGAGGAACATTTGGTATCCTTGCACATAAAGTAATGAGTTCTTGCCTTTTCACTTACAAAAAGGACAGGAAGTAACAGACCAAAACCCTTATCAAAATAATATTCTCAAATACAGTTAGGTGGAAATTACAGATTTGATGTAGCATTAATTCTGCTGCATTATGCATTAACATTACCAGATTATCTTTAATTTCCCAGTGACATCTTAGGCTTTTTTCCACCAAACAATGTGCCATTCAGTGGACAGAGTAAAAAATCTTGGGAATAAATCAAAGCCAAATAGAGAATTAGGCTGTTGTAATTGTTGTCCTTGCTGTATAAATAACACTTTAAAGTAAGATTTACAAATATTTACTGTTATTCTATGTAAATTAAATAAAGCTCTTCTAATTCTGGGAGAAAAAAAAAAAACACAAAAAAACCTCCTTGATTGGACCACGTTTGACCTTTCCTCCCTACTGTAATCCAAAGAGACCCACGACACGCTGTGGTTGTCAGAAATAATGCAGGAATGCAGAAAGCCATTAAGAATGTGAAGATGCTTAGCACCATTCTCTGGTTCACAAAATCAAGATGTGGCTAGAAAAATGAAGACATTGAACTATTTACAATCCAAGTTAAAGAGTCAGTAAAGATGACCTTAACAGGATCAACATTTGTGACACGCACACCAAGACAACCCAACCCAAAGCAACAATCACCACTCAAAACACAAACTCCAATAATTTTATCTCCAGGCGAATATGACAGCCATCCTCCCATGGAGTAAGAAGCACCTCTTTTATGGCAACTGTGTAAATCCCATATATTCTCTCCTCGAAAAACAACAGTATAATGAGGAAATCTCACAGCCTGCAATGTATACCCTACAGCCTTCCATACATGCACTGGAGACACAGAAAAGAGAAAGAATCTGCCGAAGGCTATAAGAGAGCATGCTGCCTTCCAAACTACTTTGAACTGCTGAAATGCCATCCCAGCTAAAACTAGTCCCTGGGGCTTCCCAAAGGGGAGAGGGAATACCACAGCTAGCTTTGCTATCCTCCAATATAAATACAGTACAGTGGAGAGTAAAGATCACCAAAGGTGCGTGTTTTATGCATGGTGTGCTCTCTCTGTTATGCATCTGTTGTGAAATAACCTTTATGGTGCCTTCTCTTAATTTGGAGACATTTATGTTAATGATATAGTTGCAGATGGACACCTGAAGCTGAAAGGTAAGTATTCTGAAATGAAAGCATTGTTGCATAAACTTGAAATGTAGAAGGCAAACAAACAAGTGCTAAATACCTTCTCTAGAGAAAAATCTTGTTAAAAGAACTGCTGGATGAAATTCTATGACCTATGAAAACTTTAGGTCATAGTAACGGACCACAATATATCTCTTTCATGCTTTAATAAGCATTAAATAAGATAATGTTAATAAAGCCCATATGTGGAATATATTTTTAAACAGATCAGAAGGTTTAACAATGCTCTAATGTCTAACAACACACACAACACAAATACAAGAGGAAATACATTTGAGATTTGGTGTCAATCTTTTGAAATCTGAAGCAACGACTTCATATCTGTATCCATTCTTTGGTTAAGACTGACAAAAACTTAGATGCGGCGTTTCAACAATATTCTTCAATTAATCTATTAAAATTACAGAAACTAATAACAAAAATAACCAAGATGTCTGTATCAAATACTGAAGTTAGCTTTGGTTCAATAAAGTGGCATGTATAAAGCTATTTATTTGCAAGCTAATTCAATGCAACGCCTATTAAAGTGTATTTTGCCAGTGACAGCAAAATAAATCGGCAAGTGTATAAAGAAGAAAGACTGAGTATTTGTTGCTTTCAAACAAACAGCTCCTGCCTCTCCAGTTCAGACAATGTATTACCAAACTGTGCTCTTCCTCTGATCTGGCTACGTTTTACTTTCAGAGTTTGCCAACCATTTATTTCTACTGCGTTAGGACGAAAGATTATTTCTTCCGTAAGCATATATGAAGTCCACATATCATCACCTGTAACTGTTCAGCAACCACACAAGACCTTTTAATTGTTTCATTGGATAAACATTTGCTTGAGTCACCAAAGACTAATTCTACATCTTTTCCTGGAAAAAGAGATTAAAATTAAAATGCTGAAACACCTAAACTGAGCAAACATGCAGTCACAATTTACCCATACCCTTTCCACTCTTTTCCTGTTGCACGACCAAACTAAACAAGGAAGTGAATGAAAAGCTAACACTCATTTGCCAAGATGTTCACCTTTAGAATAAACAAACCACAGTGCAGCTTAATGAAAAAGGAAAATATCCTGTTGCCACTGACAGTAATCACTGAAAGCACACAGCATGTGAGACTCTGGATCAACGAAAGATCAAGAGGGAAGAAAGGGAAAATGATATAAATTATTAAAAACACACAAATTAAAGCACGATGTTATAGAATACAATGAATTCAGGTGATAATGTTCAATTCACATCTAAGGTATAATTCAACTGAATGCAGGAAGAATTCAAGTGATAGATATAATTAATTTAAGACAGAGGCTTACCTTGACTATCCAATAAAACTTCTCTGTGAACAGGAAAGTAGTTCCATACTCCTACCTTGGATGAAAGTCTGGCGTCAGGCAGTACAAACGTTCTGAATCAGCTCAACTGAAGGGCAGGTTTATTTCCCAAATACAGGTCTGTTGCTCTCTGATGAGTCGTTTTCAGACAGAACCCATGAACACTCTATACTCTGAAAAATCTGGTCTCTGTGGAGATCAGTGAGGGTTGTTTCTGGGAATATGGCAATCAGCACCATGCCTAAGCAAATATCATGATGTAACAGCATTCTTAGCATGCTTTTCCTCAGAATCCAAAACTCCAAAATGGTAAGGGATCCAAATCCACAGCCTAGATATCACACATCTCACAGTACTGTTTAGATGTACTCGGAGACAGATCTGATATTTAAATACTCAAAAATGCATTCTAGCAGTCCGTGTAACTACAGTTCTTTCACAGCACTTTGAATTGGTAGGAATGAATCCCATTCTGTGTAAGATTTTCAAACTCACAATGTCATTTCACACAGCCCCAAACATTTTGATTTGCTTTGTACATGACAGGTTATTTGCAAAAGAGGGCTGAGGCTAAAGATTCCTTTCATTTCCATTTGGGAACTTATTAGATCACATTGATCTTTTTAATAAGTGTGTTTCAGGTTCTTTAACCAAGACCACCATTACAATGGAAGCATTCATTTTATGTACTACTATTCAGGGAAATCATTGTCGTTGCTCAGCCCTTCCACACATCCCTTTTGTTTTCTCTCATGAAACTGTTTTTCATCTCCAAATGCAAAATATCCTGATAGACTTCTGGCTGCTGGCAGCGTTTAGGGGTCTTAGAAAAAAAACATCTATTCTTGCTGTAGTCACTGATGTAGAAGATCCTCCTCCTCCTCCTCGTTTGCCCCTGGCTTCCTGCAGTTCATGGAAGGCAAATCCACACACACATTCCTTCCACTATTTCATATTTACCAACCAAGGAGAAGAGTATCCTTTACTCCTCATTTGCTTATGACAGCTCTTTCACCTGCTGTGTTTTCCCTCTCCATTTCTGGACTTCTGATGCTGCCTTCCTTGCTTGCTATGTGGCTGTGCATACGCTACGTCTCTTCCTCACAGCACAGCAGGCACTAGAAAAGCCTAAACTGTCATTTGTTAGATGAATTATACTGCTCAGCACAGCACTTGGGAATTCCAGCAGCACCCCGGATTCCTGGCTCTGATCACTTGCCCAATCCTCTCAGGTGTCCAGGCCGGGCAGCTTCACCCACTTCCATACTTGCTGCGTATAGCAGAAAGCACTAGTGCTTTTATTGCGAAGGTTCTCTTTTCCGACACTTCTCTGACAGCAGCGGGGTGGATGGACCTCCCGAGTGCTTTTCAGGCATCACCTCAGTGTGCCTTTTTCCCTGGCGAGCCCCGCGTGTACTCACAACAGCTGTGAATCTACAGCTGCCTACTCCCCCACACCCGACCCCACCGTACGCTTGGGGGCCAGCGAACACGGTTTCAGACCGAATTTATTCCCGCCTCAACGCCCGAGGTGGCTGCGCGCCGCACACGGCGCCACAAAGCACCCCACTGCCCTTCCCGCCCTAACGGCCACGCACGCGCACTGCACCCGCCCCACCGACAGAGGGCGCAAGCAGACGGCCGTGCGCATGAGTGCTGAGGGAAGCGGCTGTGTCACTTTCCCTTTCCGGGGCGGGCCCGTCTAGGCCGGCGGAGAGCTTTGCGCCCCGCGGTGGTGGCGCCGCGCACGCGCGGAGCGGATGGCGCCGAGGCCGCCGGCGGCCAGGTGAGGGGTGTCGGGGCCCGGCGCGCGTTACCGCTGAGAGCGCGGTGTGACCGTAGTGCTCGGGGCGGCCCGATCTCGGCTGGGACCGGCCCCGCCTCGCCGCGGGGAGGGGCTGCGCCGCACCTCTCGTCCCGCTGCGCTCCGGGACGGCCCTGCCCGGTCCTGCCCGCGGGTGAGGCGCCGGGGAGGCGGGCGGCCGTGAGAGCGCGGCGGTGTGGGAGGCAGCGCCGGGAGCGGGCTGGGGGGGGGCTCGGCGCTCGCCGTCCCGAGCGCTGCTTGCGGGTGGGTGTCTCTCAGTTAGTTACCTCGTTAAGGGAAGATCGGCCGGCAGCTCGCAAAGCTTCCCTTGGTGGGAGCCGAGGAACGGCCTGGAGTTGCGTCTTTGGGGGGACGCCGGTCGGATGCCGGCGTGAGGTTCCGTCCGCAGAGCAGTCGGGCGTGGAGCGGGCTGCGTGCTGCGGTCGCAGCTCCAGGGCCCGCAGCTGGAGAGCTGGGATAGCTGTCTCGGCCGTAGGGTTTGAACTTTGAATGGTGCTGTGTGGAGCCGGGAGCGGAGCTCTGTGAGCTTCGTGGGTCCCTTCGATGGGGTGCCTGGCTGACAGAAGGGGTGCTTGTATTTCATGTATTGCTAGCTCTTCTTCGCACTAGCATTCCATACGCAGTGCTTTCTTAACTAATGTCTGCTTTGGAGAAGGATAGGTAACAGAAGCTGGGATCCGGCTTCTTCATTTAGCACTTGTCCATATCGCAGACATTCAGCCATGCTGTTCTGGTAGTGACTGCGAAGCAGGGTTATCTTCATAGCTTTTAATCCAGTTAAAATTCATACAGATTACAATGTATACTGATAACTAGTTTAAAATGGCAGTAATTACTGGATTTCCTGATCGTGATTCCTTGATAAGTCCTATCAGATGATTCTACAAACAAGACACAAAGCAGGAATAGCACCTAGGTTGCTTTTCCTAGCTGTAGTTCTGACAGCTCCATGTCTGTTAGCAGGTCAGCAGGTGTGACTGAAGACAGAAGTAGAAATGAGGCAGAAGACTAGTGACTAAGTTTTCTTCTGTTGAACATTCTTCTGCCTTTACAGGCAACCACTTAGCATGTCAGCAGTGTTATTTAACATACGGAATTCATTAATGGAGGTGCTAAGGCTTAAGAATTTCAAGCACAATTCTAGCCATCAAGTGTAAGGACCTTAAGGAGAAACTTACTTTTGGGGGTAGGTTATTCCAGAATATGTTATGTTGCAGTGTTACTTGAGGTAGATGTCACTAGTCAGTGCTGTTAATGGGCTCCTGCTCTGTCTGTTATGTGAAGTTCAAAGTTTCTGTAATTTTAATTTAAATATACAGCTCTAACATGAGATGAAACTTGAAAGAGTTGCTTTATAGGAAATTTTTATGAATAGTATTGGTCAATTTCTGTGTTTCATCCTGTCAGCTTTTTGTTAGCTAAAGTCTCTCCTACCTTTTATAAGAGGAGAAACTGTTCTTAGTTTTACAGAAGCCTACCTACCCTTAGGAAGCATGGGAAGGTTGTTACGAGTACATGTCACAGGAGGCCATCATGTAACTGCATTTTTCTGTTTTGTCACTTCTAGTTCCAGACTTTCAGAATTTTCATTCAGAAAGGGTATGGGGAGGCATTTCTAAGGCCACATCTCCACTAGGAGTGACTTGCAGGTATACTATGTGTTGTGCTTTTAGCAGTATGGATTTCTTCATCCCTATCTTGTTCTCTGATCACAAGACTTGCTTCATTCAGAGAGTGAAACAGACTGTTATAACAAAACCACAGCTTTGCAGGTTTCAACTGTGTTTGTTGTGTGGGCTTCATCCAGCATGGCTGACTTATTTGCAATCCAGCTCCTAGAATAGCTGTTTGGAAGACAGATGTAACCTGGGCAACTTTAATTCTTAGGAATAAATTGTTTATGAGTAGCTTTTAGCTTGTTTTGCCTTTGTAGGAAGAAAAGTGGCTCTAATATTTTAGTTGTCTATTTACATTTCATTCTTTGAGTCATTTGAGCTACCCCGAAAGTCTCCAATTAATTTACTGGCAGTGTAGAAAGAAATAAGTGACTATTCCACTTCACTCAGAAGAGCCTTGATGTAGTTGCAGATGACTACTGTACGCTATATATCTGCTATTTGATCTTGGTTAACCATCGTGCTGAACTTCAGAGCCATCCAGTAGAGCTGGGCATTGCATTTTTGCCAGTTCAAGAAATTACATTCATCTATAGGGATGTGGTTTGGTGGACATGGTGCTGATGGGAGGGTGGTTGGACTTGATGGGGTCTGGATGGTCTTAGTGGTCTTTTCCAACCTTAATGATTCTATGATCCTATTTACTAACATTTGTGGCCACAGAAGTTGTGAGTTATTGCCTCATCTGTCAGAATTTTTAGCAAAGTTAGAAATATGTACTGTGCTCCCAGAATGAATGTACCATGCACCAGTGATTTTACGTATGGAACGATTCTACTTCAGGTAATACAGTAAGATTGGCAGACCTGTGCTCTGTACTTGACTTGCCAAGCTATTGAAGGAAAGAGCTGAACAAGATATGGTCATCTGCCCTTCCACCAAATCCATGTCTGTAGTACTTCTGACTCCTCTTGGATTTATCCACTGGCAGTGTTCACAGCAATAGCGTGTTTTAAAAGAGCAATTGCATTCAACAAGAACAACAAAAAAACTGTACTGTACTTCTGCTTCAGTTAATTTCTTTATTTCTGTCTTAGATTTTTCAACATGTTTTAACCTACTCTGAAGGACCCAACAGCCACATCTACTGTGGTATCATTCCCTTGTAGTTGGTACAGGGAACTGAAAGATTGGATTGTGGGAACTTCCTTGAAACTTAAGAAATTAGCCTGAGGCAGGTGGAAGGCTTGAGTCCCAAAAGTTCTACAAAGTAATGTGATGCAAAGAATTGTGGCCTGTCTTTTCTGTTCTCTAATGTGTTATTAAATATGAATAGTTCAGAGTGTTTTGCAGGGAATAAGCTGTGGTTTTACTGACAAGTCTTTGCTAACCTAAATCTGTGATAAAAAGCAAATGTGAAGCTGGAAATTTAATAGAATTCCACAGATTGCTTAACAGATGCCTCAAAACTTTGATAAGATTTGTGCAAGGACATGCATAGCTGCTTTTGACTTATACTGTTGGATCTTTTGTTAGATTCAGAGGAAGTCTCTGTTTTGTTTTTTAATGGTTTTTATAGTTCCTCAATGGAAGAGGTGTTGAAGACAGCCACCAGCACTGGGGAAGCATGGAGACAAAATAGTCACGTATTGACACCCTCAAAAAAATACTGAGCACATGGATGGAAATGAAGAGCTTGAACCATCACTTCAGCATGGCAGCAGCTGAATCTGACAAGGACTCCGGATACTCAGGTTTAGAAAGACTGTGCTACTTTTCTTTTTTCTTCCTGTTTTCAGAGTGCTGGTGATATTGGATAAAGCTGACTCCAACCCTTTGCAGTTTGTGTTTGATTACATGGTAGGGTCTTCATATCTAAGGCAGGTTAAAAAATAATCCTACCATCAAAATTTTTGGAGTGGAGCGTTGTGTAGTTCATCCTGTGAGTTTCAGTGGCATGAGAATATAAAAATGTGCCTAACAAAGAACTGAATGGAGGAATCCTTTTCTTCAGAGTCTAGAAGTGGGAATGGAAATTAACTTTTGTTCTTTGCAGTGATCAGTGAACTATTGGATTATGTCATGTAATGTCTTGCAGTTTGACTGGATTGTCATTAGAGCCTGATAAAACTGTGATTTTTGTAACATCAGCAAAATGTAGACAGTATGTTCTGTTTTAATAATCAACAAATAATCATACAAAGATTCCCTTTAGAAGTTAAAAGTGTTTTTGTGGGAGGTACTGTGCACACTGGGTTTGTAGGTAGCAGATTTAAAAATGCAACAGATTGCAGCATGGACCTGAATCTGCTAGCTCTTTTGTGTAACAGTCTTCAGAGCTGACTTTGTGGTAGCATGTCATCCCTTGGAGACTAAATACAGATGAACAAAAATAAATAGATTTTCGTGGAGACAGTATTTGCATCAGAACTGTTGTGAAATACAAAGTCTTTTAATAAATAAAGGTCACTTAATAGCTGTCACAAAAGATCTAATTTTATTGGTATTGCAGAATTGAACTTTATTATTCACTATGCTTAATTGAAAGGGCACAGAATAGTAGAACAGAAAGGAAACAGTAAGCATGCTATATGAGAAATTACTAACAGCTGAATTCTACATTTGGCAGATGGCAGTTCAGAGTGCCTAAGTGCTATGGAGCATACTGACTCTGAGGATGTCCTGAATGCGCTGTGTTGGAATGCAGAGGATGGGCCTTGGCCTTGCCCTGTGACCACGAGCAGCTCCTTTCCTGCACTTTCTCCTATGGTTGTAATGAAAAATGTTCTAGTAAAGCAGGTAAGGAAAAAATAATATATCAGAAAATACTGCAAAAAAATTTTTTTTATATTTTCTTTTCAAAAAGGATTATATGAAGTTGATGCAGTCCAAAAAGTAAGCAGTAATTTGTAAAGTTTTGTTAATAACAACCCCTCTTTTGGAGAGGCAGCTAAAACTGCTAAGGGGGGAAAAAGATGAAGTACAGAAACTGCATTGCATCTGCTCTTTGCCTCAAAGGGATCTGCAAAAAATAGATCTTTATGATGTTATTCAAATGGCACCAAAGATCAAACCAGAATAAGTATTTTTCCATTCAAAAGCTGATGATTTCTTGGTCTAGTACTAAATGTGGAGGTTGGTGGCCCTGCATGTGGCAGGAGGGTTGGAGATTCGTGATCTTTGAGGTCCCTTCCAACCCTGGCCGTTCTGTGATTCTTTCTTGTTCGGTTTAGACAAAGGAGTAGGATGATTGCTTTTGCTTTCCACTTCTTAGATTCTAGAAGTGCTTGAGATGCAATATGAAGCCTTCATCTAGAAAGTTATAAATGAACAAATCAAATCTGTATCTACAATTAGTTTCAGTATATTTATTTGAGCAGCTTTTTTCTTAATTACATATCATGTCTCACGTTGCAACAATTACATTCCGTGTTTGTACCTTCCAATATCATATTATGTGTTACTCCTCTAGCGCTTCTGTGTGACATCAAAAAGGTCTGTAATGTGACAGAAGGTGCAAAAGCTACAAGTTTGAAGTACTGCTATACTGTTAGGCTTCTTGCTTCTACTCGTGTTGATAAACAAGGCAAAAGTACTTCAGCCTTTTTTACTATTAGAATACGTATGAGAATACAGCGAGACTGAAGAAAAAAGAAATAGATCTTCATTCTTTTATACTGAATCTGTTTTGAAAAGGAGAAAAATCTGTTAAATGCTGTGTGTCAGAGCCAGCATAGAGGTGGGTTCTTGCTAATATTTCATAGAATCATTAAGGTTGGAAAAGATCTCCAAAACCATCTAGTTCAACCGTCCATCCATCACCACCATGCCCACTAAAATGTGTCCCTGAGTGCCACATCTGCATGTTTCTGAAATGCCTCTGGGGACAGAGACTCCAACAATTCTCTGGGTAACCTGTTCCAATAATTTGACAGGTCATGCATTTGTTGGGGCACATGGTTCTGATCTGAGCATTGTGCTTCATCTTGACAAGAAGCTTTTTTTTTATAGCCATGTTCTCAGATGTGTGGAAAGAACGCACATGACTTAAAACACAAATGCCCAGGTTCTCTTGTAATAGGGAAGAGGCAAGCTTCATCACAGACTGATAGCTGTTGGTCTGGGGTTCAAGAATTGGGCATTTTGAATTCTTGATTTTGTTACAAATAGGAAGGAGAAGTATCCATATGATACACATAACTTGAATGTTGATAGTGTAGCAAAAGGAAAAAAAGATGCAGAGGAAGATGTAGATAAAATTACCAGACTCAGTTAATTGGAGCAGTTCATAACATTTAAATCTAATTATTTATGGATAAGGACAGTCATTTTAAATTGAAAATGTTCATTTCAATAAGTAAAAGCAGCAAGACAAGGTCAGAATGATGGAGTGTCTTTCTAGCTCTTTCCGCTGAGTCTTGTTACCTCAAGTAGTCATGCTGATCATCTTATTAATGTGCTCTTTTCAACACAATTCTCAATTAGGCTCTCTGGACCAAAATAATAATAATAATAATAATAATAATAATAATAATAATAATAATAATAATAATGCAGTGTCCCCAGCTACCACAGTTTATCTGTTTCAGTCTCGGTCAGCATCACCTTCTGTCTTAAAACCACTGTGTTTCTGCTTAGTGATGTTTATCTGCTGTCCTGATTTCAGAGTGCAAACAGCTAACTATGTTACTAAAAAAAATAAAGCAGGAAGTGATTCTCTGGAATACAGTAGTGCTGAGGTAAAGTTTTTAGAAGTTTATAATAGGTGAGAAGGCTTTTTAGGTGAGTAACACTGGTATGTGCAGGATGTTGACTGCAGAATTTGTAAAACTAAATGTCTCCTCTACTAAAAATGAGATTTTTGGGCGTGACAGTAAGAGCAGAACATAATGAGAATGGAAAGGACAAGAAAGTGAATAGTGGAGATGGGAGTAGGGGATAAAAACAAGAGCGTGGTAGACTGTTATCACAGTTCTTTAGGCCTCAATGAATTTGGGGCTCCAGTATGCTGGGTACTGCATAAATAACAATTTCTGAGTCCAAAGCCTTGCTCTTAAGGTTTCATGTTCTGTCTAATGTTTATATAGCCATGGTATGTATATATACCTGCCCACTCTTAATTTGTCTGGGTACCTTTCTTTTGGATGTGTTCTTTTGTCTGTGAAATAAGGAACTAATGTTAACTACTACAGAGCTTCTTGCCCACTGAACTCAGTGTCAGAGTTGGTAATTGAATCTCATCGCCGAGTCTCAATATCTGAATCAGTGGATGGTGCCCACCTTTGTCAAGTTAAGTCTTCTGCTGACAGGAGCGGACTTCAGCAAAGCATGTTAGCATTTGCCAGTTTAAATGTTCTGAGGCTGAAGAAAGGAGGCTGGATTTCAGACGAATCAAAATAGTACAGAAAAGAATGAAATATTGTAATGCTTCTAAAACTAGTGCCCTCAGCAGGCCTGCAGTAACATTCCAAATAATGGATCATAGAAATTGAAGAAACAGGAGAGAGTTTATTGTGCTAGAAGAAGTGAAGATTTTTTTGTTTTTGTTTTTCCTGAAAGAAATACTATTTTTTACCAGACCATTTGATACGTCAAGAGAAAGGTGTGCAGGACAGGAGATCTCATGAAGTTCCTCAGTAGTGTATTTGTGAAAGAAAAGGTAAAGTCTTGTAAAAATTGATGTATTACCCTACCTATATTGCAGAATGTGATTTGTGGAAGGACATAAAAACTTGAACACTTTTCTTGACATATAATGCTTTTAAGGCATTGCACAGGATTTCACCAAAAGGATGGAATTAAACTGTTTGGGGCTTAGAACAGGCAGTTTTCCTTGAATTGGTTGATAGTCAGTATTTTTTCTTCTTTCAACTTCATGATTTTAAATTTATTGCAACTGTTTATTGTACTCGTGATTCCAAGTCATACTGAGCAGCTACGTTAAGTAATGTCTGTGTTAAATAACCATTTCAAAAGCTTGCTGTAAGAATAGAAATGACAGAATTGGAGTTGCTGCATTTCAACAAAGAGGGAGTCTGAATTGCTCCTGAAGTATCTGTGCTGTCTCCAACTCTTCTGGAATATTTCATAACCAGAATTTTTCAAGTTTATTTTTCAAATTTTCTGTGTACTTCTTCTTTAGCCTCAAGTGCAGTAATAATTTTACACTAGCACTGCATGATACAAGCATGCACTGTAATTCTTATTAGGGAAAGTGTGTATAAATTGAATTGTTTTTAAATATATTCTCTATGTATGGTTTTCAGCTTTGATTTTAGTGTTACGAGTCAGAAAAGAGAAGAACAAGTTTGATAATAAGCTGCTCACAGTACGTTACCTTGTGTAGCATGTATCAATTATGAAGAAATGGCATAATTCACCTGTTTTGCTTAAGGTTTTTTAATCCTTATCAGTAGCACTGCTGTAAGAATTGTTTTTCCCCATTTATGCTTCTCAGGGGAGTTCATCCCAGCTCCAGTCTTGGACTGTCCAGCCATCCTTTGAAGTGATTCCAGCTCAGCCACAGCTGGTATTTCTTCACCCATCAATCCCACCTCCCATTAACCCTCACCCTGTTGGGAAAAAGAGAAACGATCCCACTAACTACCTGCCCATCCTGAACTCTTATCCCAAAATAGCACCACAGCCCTGTAAAAGAGATCACTCCTTCGATCTAGAGGAACATCAGGAAACCAGTTGCCATAAACGACTCTGCACAGAAGCGTCTAAAATGGAGACTTCTCCTATATCAAGGAGCACAGATTTGTCTGCTAGTCCTTTTGCCCATCTACCAGTTAGCTTTAAGGCTCCTCAAGATTCTAACCAGCAAAGTTCTTCAAGTTTGATGACAACTGGAAAAGTGTCAAATCTTCCTGGTTTACATCGCGTTTCTGCTGACACTCCAAAAGTTCCAGGTTTGGCTTCTCTTTTGCCTTTTGGAACTCTACAGACAGCAAAGTGCACTCCTCATGAGAATGAGAGTGCATCACAAACTACAATGCAGTCTGCAGTGTGGAGCCTGCCACTGATACCAGAAGAGACTTGCACTACCCCCGAGCTGCTTTTGCAACAGCAAAGTAAGTGCAGACGCTTTCAGAATACACTCGTTGTGCTACGCAGGTCAGGATTGCTAGAGATCACTTTAAAAACCAAGGAGCTCATTCATCAGAACCAGGTGACTCAAGCTGAGCTGGACAGGCTGAAGCACCAAACACAACTTTTCATAGAGGCAATAAAGAACAATGCTCCACAGTCTTGGGCAGAGCTAGAAGCATCGCTAACAGGTTCAGATAAAGCTAATAGCAACCTTGAAGACTCCACTTATCCAAACATGTAGTAAAATGGTACATAGATGTTAAGTTATTCCTGTGCCTCCTATTTCCTGTCTCAAGCTTTTACTTGAACATTCTGAGTCCAAGATGTGCAAGGTAGCATGCCATTCACAGCTTGTCTTTACAGCCATCCGTGGGACTGGGACAGCACAGTGGGATCTTGGCAAGATGACTACTCACTACTCCAGTATGACCTTGAACTCCTTGCTAACTCTATACTGTCTTGGACTTCAGAAGCTTGGATGTGCTCTGCTGGCATGCTCCCATTCTTGCTGTGAGAAGACAGTCATTTGCAGAATTCTGCAAGCAAGTCTTTTCCTATTCCCATCTTCAGATTGTCAGTTCTGAGAGTGGCATGGCAAAACAGTCCCCAGTATTGGGCTATCATCAGTTGCAGGAAGGGAGTTGGTGTGAGGAGAAGATCAGTTTGGTGGGGTGCTATCAGACTGTTGCTGACTGTCGACAGAGAGTCTTGCTTTTGGGGTTACAATTGTTTTGAATTAGTGAAGATCTGCTTGTGGTGAAGCAACATTCTGTATTTATTGCAATCTTTGACCAAAGTGACAAGAGTCTTAGGAGCCCGCTGACTTAATTTTGTTGAGTATATGTTGGATTTTGGTCTGTAAGGATGAATGAAGGAGAATTGCAAGGCTTGCACTGGAAGTGTTTGTTTCAAAGCTGTATTTATTTGCACTTCCCATTAGTGACTAAAAACTGTATGGAGCAAAAGGCTTTAGATTTTCTTGGTAGAATGCAGAGGCATTTTTAAACATTGTGCAAGAAAGACACTTGTTCACCAGAGTTAATTTGGCAAGAATAGTTAAATTTTATTTTATCTATATATCTTTGTTTATAAGGCTAAACTCTTTTTTTTTTTTTTTTTTTTTTTTTTTTTTCCTGTGAAATTGCTCCCAGTCTTGTTCAGCATCTGCATCAGTGACCTTGATGATGAGGGGACAGTGTCCACGCTCAGCAAGTTTGCTGATGATACGAAGCTGGGAGGAAGCACACCAGAAAGCTGTGCTGCCATTCAGCGAGACCCAGGCAGGCTGAAGAGTTGGGCAGGGAGGAACCAGATTAGGTTTAATAAGAGCAAGTGTAGAGTCTTGCACCTAGGGAGGAATAACCACATGCACCAGTACAGGTTGGGGGGTAACCTGCTGGAGAGGAGCTCTGCAGAAAGGGACCTGGGACTCTGCAGTGTGCCCTGGTGGCCAAGAATGCCAATGGTGTCCTTGGATGTCCTAAAAGGAGTGTGGCCAGCAGGTCAAGGGAGGTGATCTTCCCCCTCTACTCTGTCCTAGTGAGGCCTCATCTGGAGTACTGCATCCAGTTCTGGGCTCCCCAGTACAGAAAAGACAGGGATCTGTTGGAAAGAGTCCGGCAGAGGGCCGCTAAGATGACAGAGCGCTTGAAGCACCTCTCTTATGAGGAAAGGCTGAGCAACCTATGTCTGAAAAAAGAAGGCTGAGAGGGGTTTGATCAATGTCCGTAAATATCTAAGGTGCTGGAGGCAAAGGGACAAGGCCAGACTCTTTGCAGCAGTGGCGATAGGATGAGGGGGAATGGCCACAAACTGAAGCTTAGGAAGTTGCACACAAATGTGTATGAAAACTTCTTCACGGTAAGGGTGAAGTGACGGAGCACTGGAACGGGCTGCTCGGAGAGACTGAAGCCTCCTTCTCTGGAAATGTTTAAGACCTGCCTGGATGCCTACCTGTGGAACCTGGTCTAGGGAGCCTGCTTTGGCAGGAGGGTTGGTCTAGATGATCTTTAGAGGTCCCTTCCAGCCCCTACAATTCTGTGAATCTATGAAATCAATTGCTAAGAATGAAAAAAAGGAGAGAAGTGAGAGTAGAAGGGGCCCATGGGAAAACAAGTCCTCCCATCTCCCTTCCCTCCTTCTTTTTGTTACTGAGAGAAATTGAGTGAATATGTGTACTTAAAAATAACTAAATAAAAAGATGTCAACTTGGAAAATCTTGCTGAAAGTTTTATCTGCTTGAGTTTGAAGTTAAACAAAACCATTTTTGTCCATGTAACTGTGTCTCATCCCTAGCCTGCTTGACATTAAATGTATTTAAGGGCTAACATCTTATGCAGTGTTATTAGCAGACATCTGCAGTTGTCAGTTGCAAAAGCTATTCTACAGATGTCAGTTTATCTAGACACTTTTGTCAGTCCCTCCAGTAAAAAGGGTCTGTTTGCTTTTTACCAGAGGCAGGCTGTACAAACGAACTAAGAACGTCTCTTCCTATGAGGGATAAGAAATCTGGATTGATTATAGCATGTTCATTTCCACTTGAAAATGCTTTCCAAAAAGTGTGCCATATAGATTTCTGGGTATTTTGATGCTCTGATCACTTCATTTCAGATTCTTAAAAGAGGTACTTGAAATTATAGTAGAACTCTTGCTAGTTTGTGGTTAGACCCCTTCATTTTCTGATGCCTTTTGGAATTAAGATTAGAGAAGGCTGTGGAGAATGCTGTTCTAGACTTCCTAAAATACACTCAGTAGAAAAGGTGCAAGGGATTTCCCTCTAATAAGGGGTTTCCCCCTATTTAGGGAAAAACCAATGTAAAGAAATGCTGTAGATGTCTCATGTAGAGGAGAAATGGAGTCATGTTTTCCCTAGCCAGAGGCCTAGAGATAAATGTTGTGTCAGGGTTCCCCATAAAGCCCTTTATGAGCTGTAACAAACTAATAGCAGTGTGTTTCATTGTTCATCCTGTTCTCCTGCTGAACTGCTGTGCTGCTGCTCCTGTAGCACGGTACATAGGAATATACTGAGACAGATTTTTGAAGACTGTGTGGTGTTTTCACTATAATTGTGCATAATAGGATATCCCAACTTGCAGCACAGCAGTATCAAAATTGAACCAGAGAAAACAAAAGGCAGGAAAGCAGCATAATACAGGGTAACAATGTAGGACGTAACTAGCTCTTCCAGAACTGCATGTGATATCTGCATTAAATGACAATTGTTGGGTGGGTAGATATGGTGGGGCCCTGTGCCATTTGTGTAAGAATCCCAGAGGATAAGAGCTTCTCAGAGGAAGGAGTAGGAGGCAGTTCCATTGATCTGATACCTTTAATAGTCTTAGAGGTGTAGTGTGGGAAAGTGCATAGGATATCTATTCTATTTTTCTTAGCATTCTTATTCTGTCTATCAATTATAGAGAGGAATAGGAAGTTCAGAATGTGTTAATAGGAAGTGATTGTCTTCCTAGAAAACACGATGGATTCAGGTTTTCTCTAGAGATGAAAGGAGGTAAGAAAAATGAAGTTGAATTCCAGCTGTATATGATGAGTGAGTACACCGGTGACCTCTTAAATGATTCTGTGTCATTACTTCGAAGGGACCTTCAAAGATCATCGAGTCTTATCAAAGATCGAGTCTGCCTAACTGCTTCAGGGCTAACTGAAAGCTAAAGTGTGTTAATGAGGGCATTATCCAAATGTCTTTTCTAATATTTCAAGCATGGGGTATCATCCCCCTCGTAGAGATTTCCTCTAGGAAACTTGTTCCACTGTTTGACCACCCTTACAGTAAAGAATTTTTTTTTTTTTACTATTTGATCTCCTTCCTATTTCTGTTGCTCTGTTGGAGTATAGGGAATGGAAAACCTGGCCTTGCACTGGCAAAAAACTTGGCCTGGCACTTTGGCTTAGGGAACCTCTAGCTGCTAAAACTCTCTCATAGTCCTCTCAGCACCACGTACATTTTTCCCTGACGACACCAAGAGCAAGCTGAAGTGTATGCTTACAGCTGATAGGCATTTCAAATGGTTAATTTGTATAAGTATGTATTTGATAAATCTGGAATAATGTCCAGCAGCTGGTTAGAAATCTACTGGGCATCAGTGCAGGTTTAAAGAGGTTTTGCTGAACTAGAAAAACTCTTAGAGCTCTGTATGGGTAAGGCCAGGGCCCCATAGGAGCTGTATCCCTAGACAAATTTTGCTTCAAAATTTGCAGTTACCATAAAGGATTTTGAAGGCCCTAATAACAGATACATTGTCAGATATCTTTCTGTTCAGTTTCTCTTAGCTGCCTTTATTCTGAGAAGTCCTAGTAAAGCTTTAAACAGTAAGGACTTTCCTTTCTTGGCTGCAATTTAATAAAACAGCATAGCTCTGGTGCTCTTTTGAGGAAAATTTAGTTGACTGTATTAGGGCAAGAGTCGATGTTGATTCTGGGCAGGGATCTGGAAGTGGTCCAGTGGAGATGAGCAGAAACATTAACCTCTTTAATTGGAAACATGCAAGCAGTAAACTTAGAGGGCTTTTTTGTTTTGGTTTGTTTTTTGTTTTTTTTCTTTTAACTTTAAAAGTGGCAGGACAAGTTGGTCTAAAGCGTGTGTCCCAGTCTAAAAAGTCAGTGAGATGGTCTGCTGGGGCTTCAGTTCCTGCTACAGTTAGCAAGCAGGGTATCTTCATGGCTCAGACACACTGCTGTTTTTTTATTGAGGTTAAATAAACATTGGTATTTTTGATTACTTTTGCTACATATTTTTGAAGATCTACTGCTCTAGTTGGAATGTAAACTTTTTCTGTACCTTTTGAGTTCATTGTCAGCTTTGAATACAGTAGCCTAAGAGCCCTGTTATAAAACATGACCTTTTTGTTAAATCTTTACAGAAATAGACTGTGAAATATGAATCAAATAAAGTATATAGTTGAAAAATATATGGATTGGTCTAGTGCTGTTGAGCTTCCATGTCCTTGATTCCAAATCATGCTTTACTTATTTCCACAAGACCATGTTGCCCATGTGGGAAAGTGCAGATCCAAAAGTGATACTATGATTTCTTACTGAAGAGTGACATGTGAGCTTTAACAGTGTATGTGAATTAAAGGATTTCTGGGAGGAACCTGACTCAAAGTGGCCTGTACAGAACTCTAAAATTATATTGCAGTGTGTGACCATTGCCATAGATTTGTCATGAAAACTTGGAAGAATTATTCAGTTCCTTAACTGTTACTTCCATGTGATGACTGTACATTATACTCACTGTCTGTGCAGGGCGAACTCCTACACTAGCTTAATCTGCCAGCCAGATATGCGTAAGGTCTGAATTGTGAAGGGTATGGATAGTTTGTTACCAAAAGGATTACTTGGGTGAAAAAATTTAGTCCCTTTCTTGGAGGAGAATGCTCATCAACTAAATCTGTATCCCAGATTTTCAATAAAACAGGTTTTTCAAAATGTGGTTGTCTTTTCTTCAAGATGAAACTTACAGCAAGAACTAGGCAGTCATTCCCAAAACACCCAGCAACGTCATGGCTTGAGATACCGTCATAAAGTAAGGTACAGGAGGTTCTGCTTCAAGTTTTCTCTTTGAGCTAGGCGGAACAATGGCTTGAGCCATATTGCTTTACATCCAAAGAGGAGTGCCATCAATGGAGGTCTTTCTATTCACTGAGAGTGCAAACTCACTGTTTGCAGCCTTTGTTCTCCTGACAGGTATAGGTACAAGTAAAGCAGTAGATTTTTTTCACCAACACAGTGTTTCCATCTCTTCTGGCTTGATTTTTTTACACTATGAAGTCTATCTACAGCATATTAGGCCTGCTAATCTTTATTTCACTGAGGACGAGACTTGCTTCTTTATCTTTCTGATAACACAAAAGTCTGAAAGGAGCGGAGTCCCCAGCAGACTTGAGCTGAGGACAAAATTTCTGGCATGCACTAGGCTGTAGCTTGCTGTTACTGCTTTTTTTTCTCTCTATTCCGGGACAGAAATAGGGGCTCCTGCCTACACAGCTTTACACTCTTCCTTTATCTGTGTGTTAATTCCTTGCAGGCAGCTGTATAGTGTAGCCATACAGTTCTCAACTGTATAATGTGTTCCAAAGTGTCCAAAATGCATGAGACTTCTGTCTGTGAGACAAATTTAACTGCTCGAGTGTAAATTCTGCTTGTCTGACTCAGAAGACAGAAGGAAACAGTGTTTTGGCCTCCTCTATTGTGGAGTGCAGTTTCCAAGACTTCCTCAAATTCTTGTTTGAACTAAAGTGCATCTTTGAAAGAAGCATCCAGCCCTCATTTGAAAGCTCCTCACAATGAAGAATCCACCCAAGTTGTTCACAAGGTAATTACTTACATTTAAAAATGTGCCTTTTATCTTGAATGTCATCTTTCAGTATCCAGCTGTCAGAGCTTTTACCTTTTGTCTGCTAAACTGAAATGCATGCTGTGATATTGCTCTTTTCACTATAGGTATTTATAAACTGAACAAGTCATTCCTCAGCTTGCTTTGTTAAAGTAACTGTTTAAGCTCTCAATTTTTTCCCATCCTTTGTTCATCTCTGGTGCTCTTCTTCATATCCCTTAAAATTATTTAAATGCATTTTTAAGTGGAGCACTTAAAGCATAACAGCGTTGCAAAGAGTTCTGCCATATCGACTTTCCCTACTGCTACTATCTCTCATTTTAGTAGCACCTATGGTCTGAAGACGAAATCTTCTGTGGACCTGCTAAGGTTAGTGACCTCCTGTCCCTTAAGTATATTTCCGTAGTCCTTTGAATTCAGTTTGCATCCGGAAAGCAGGTCAAACTGATTTTAAGTCACCAGTCTCATACATTACTAACATCTGCTTCCTTCCTTCTAAGCTGTTTCATCTTTAGTTATAAATAATTCTATGTTGTATTCCAATTTAAAATAATATTAAATGACGTAGTCAGGAGCAAATTTTAGGCTGTTTTTGTTTCAGTGGAAGAAGGCAGTGTTTGACAGATTACTATATACAATCAAGGGACCATAGTTGTAATACATTTCACACCATCCAGTTAATTTCATGTAATTCTGGCATCAGAGTGTGTCACATAGCACATTTCAAATACCCATCAGAGGTATAAATATATCCTTGTTTTTGTCCTCCCATCAATTTCCAATTCCATTTAATCAAAGTAAGGTCTCAATTTTATTTGGCCAGTTCTATTTCTTTTAAGCTTCATTAATTTCAGTTATTTTTGCTTTATACCTGCTTAATCAAAAATTACAGGTTGTTCTAATGTTTTCTCTATGTTCTGCAGTCAGTGTTCGTTCAGATCCGTCTTCCTATCTTCTGCAAAACTGGAGCTGTATTAGATTTTCCCTCCTCTTAGGAGTCCACTGAAATCTTGCCTAGCAGTCTGAAATTCATTGCAAACACATAGCTGGTCCATAGAGCTTTTTGTTAGTTTGTGTTAAATTTTCAGTCATGACTTATTCAGACTTGCTGACTTAAAAATATTTAGCAATTGTTGTTTAAAATATCTTATTATTTTACTTTTTGAAGTGGAAGTCAAGCTGTTGTCATGATATGAGAAGAATACATCTGGCCTTTCTCTGATCACTTATTCTCTTGATTTTTTTTCTGGAATGCTTTTGCTATTCTGCACTGCAGCAGTATGATTTCCATCTTGAAATGGAGCAGTGCCAGTTTAAAGATTCCTCCTACATCTCATGCATTTCAAGAAATGGAGGAAGTAGGGCTTTTCAGGGCTGAAAGAGGAGTTTCCTCAACTTCTTCATTGTTTTCTTTTTATTGTGATTAAATTAATTGGAATAGTTTAATGGAACTGGAATGCCTCTTACTATGACCACTTAGGCAGTTTCACTTTTATTTCCACAACAGTAGCAGGGGTTTTTTTTAGGCCACTTAAATTTACCGGAGCTAAGAAATCCAATAACAGACAGAAAACCAGTGCTTATTGTTTTTTAATAGATAGTACTGCTTGAAAAATTGATATGCTTTGAATGGAAAACTCACGTGTTTTTATTGGAAATGAAAATGCACTTTGGCTGGAAGCTCAGCGTTTTGCAGCATTGGTCGTAGCATCCATTTTTCAGTGAATCTTAAGCAGTGTGGAGATGCTCTGGGAATGTGGGTGGGCAAAGATATTTCCCTTTACCTTCATCACCTTTTGAATTGTTTTGGGTTTCCTGTACAGGAAATGGGACCCTAGCTTTGAAGAATGGTTCCATCACCTCATGCTGAAGAAGCAGAATCTCCTGTAGCAGGTCTCCTGAGGTGAGAATAAAACTGCACCTCCTGAAGAAATTCTTAGCTCAGCAAATGCGATTTTTTGCACAATGCCCCTAAAATGTCTAATTTTAAAAAATGAAAATAAAATAAAGGGTTTTATTTAGTACAGAACACTGCCATACCAGACAGACCTTGTGCTATACTTCACAGAGGCAGTTTAATGCAATGAGAATTTTGTGAGTTTTGTGCTTAATGTGTAGAGTAAAATATGAGTAGGTACTAGGAAAATTATTTTTACCCAGAATAAATGCTAACAATGCTTATTATGTTGTGCTACAGTTGCTTCCCACCCAGAAGTTAACAACAATATCATCAGCAGTTTTTCAAAAAGTGAGTCTTGTGTGCTACAAAATATAGTGTCAAATCAGTTTTGATGCAGTCAGGGTATTCTCAAGGCTGGTGATGTGTTGTCAAGACAGCAGCATTTCAACTGGAAGGGGGCTGTTTTTGTCTTGACACGCCAAAAGAGCCCACAAGAATTATGGTATTTGGTATGTATGGTATGGTTTTGTCACTGAGAAGGTGATCGTGACTGTTGTAAGGCTGCAGGTAGCAAGGCAGCAGTCTGACTGATACCAAGTAGGCTGTCAGTGTTACCTGCTGGACATGCATATAACAACACATGAAATACTATGAAGTTATAAAATCTCAATTTTATTCAAGGTACCCACTAGCATCCCAGTTCTTAGAAGTATTTGATCCTTTGAAACGTGTTTTTGCTAAAAGTTGTCTCCCATGCTAATGCTAGTGCTATGCAGCATGGCCAAACATGCTCGGAGTTCAGGAGAGGACAGCTTTTATCACACTGAGCTTGGCTTTCCCATCTCATTATTCATTATTCTACCCCTGACCATGCTTGCAACAGTTCTTGCACAATAAAGCTTTCTGAGTTCACTCTGAAGTGGGTGGCTGACATCAGTTACATGAGAAAGGGCCAAAATGAATTCCCAAACATTTGTTTCCACACTAATTGCACAAGTAAGGCAAGTCTGGACTTGAAGATAATCATTTGAATGCTAAAAAGGCTCCAAATGGATAATGGGAGCTGCAGCCAGTCCAAACTGGAAGAAAAAGAGAGGTGACTGTGCTTGAGGTTTCATTGCTGCAGCATTTGTGGTCTGCAATGACAGCGCATCAGTAGAGACTGCCACAGTTAGAGAAGCAATGCTGTTCAGCATGAGGGGGTGTGTGGAGGCACCAATGGCTCTGACAAGCTTGTAGCAGTTAAAAATGAAGCTGAGCATTCAGGAGATGCACCTTCTGGCCACAGCCATGCGGTTTACTTCTATGAAAATCTATGAGATGCGAACTTAAGGCTTGCTTGCACATGAAAAATGCTACCCTGCTCATTTTTTTCTGCTGCCAAACTTGAAGCAGTGAAATTAGGCAAAGCAGAATGATGCACTGCCTCTGTCTGATCCTGAAGCCAGCAATGTTACAGGAAGCATCACTGCAATTTGTAAGGCTTTCTTCTTTCAAATTCCATCGCTTATCCAGCACAGTTAACACCTTCCAATCAGAGATACTGCAGCCATCTGATGTGAAAGCCCTGAGTTTATCGGTGTGCTTGGCTGGGTGACTGGAAGCAGGTGAATGCCAATAAAATAAAGATTTTGAATTCCCAGGGGTGAGATTACTTCCTGATAGCACTTTTCCTGTTCTCTGTCATTATAACAGCTGTGCACGGTTGAGCACATATGGGGAGTACCTGTGCGATCAGTTCGTCTAGATGTAGTGGCAGTTAGTTCAAGCACTCAGCAGTCCTGCAAAGAATCACCATTACCTCTTAAAAAATAAAGACAATAACAGCAATAGGCCACTGCCTGCATCTTGTATTAATATGGAGAAGGGAGGAAAACAGTTTGTTGTTCCCCAAAGTCTAACTTAACTTGGGAATATTTCCATAATTCCATTATTGCTCCCGGTTCTGATGTGAGATCAGTTCTTAGCACATCATTTTTCAGTAGATGGGATAAATCATTTAAAATATAAATGTGACTCAAAAGAAGTCTCTGTTTGCCTGGAATTGTTTCTGCTTGGAATGGAACCAAATATAGCAGCACTCAATTCTTGAACTCCTTCATGCATTTCCATGGCACTCAAGCTGCAGGTCAGAACTGCTTTAACCCAAACGTTCATAGCATTCATAACAACATGAAATTGATATTGGCAATTATGTGCATACTTACTGTCCAACAGGTTGTACCATTAGCACTGACATATCTGACGTATACTTTTGGGCTTTTTACTTTTTTGAGATTTCCCTGGTCTCTATTTCAAAGAAGGTCTTGATGTAGAGGTGGTATTTATGATGTGTAATATCAGGTCTCAATCTTGTTTTAGTGATTGGGATAACAGTGCTCTCAGTGCACTGTAATTTTCCATTCCTTTTTCCATAGTCTAAAAAATTACATCAGGTAAAAGATAAAATAAGAGAACTTTGAATGAGGAACTGGTCGCCATATGGCTGACGCCCAAAATCTCAGCAATTTGAGGGGATGGAAGCAGAAAAAGATGAAGTAAATTCCACAAAATTTGTACCATAAGTAGGTGGCAGCTGCTAGAAAAGAAAAACAAAAGCAGAACGGAAAAAAACACTGATAAGCAATGCTATGAGGATGCATGAAAATAGATCTTAAGGTAACCATCTACACGTAATATCCTAATCTTTTTACCAGATTTCTTATTAAAAAATCGGGTCTCTGTATTTTTTCCCATTTGATCTGGATTTATAAGCTGAAATATATTTTGATGGTGGAAATGAACTCACTCGCTGCCATCGCTGGTTGCTTGTTGTTCTCCCCTCCTCTTTTCTCTGGCCAAAGAGAATGCTGTAGGCTTAGGTTCATGGCTTAAACGCTGTGAATCACACCCAGCTCTAAAGCACCTGGCACCATCGTCACCACTGCTGCATGGAATAATTTAAACAACAATATATGATTGGAATTGAGATGGTCTAAGGCTCTGTTCCTTCTATCCTTGGACAAAGCACTTGGATCTTCTTAACTATAATGTAAGTATATCACTAAAGAAAAAACAACATTTGTTTCTTATTATAAAATCTTTAAATTTCTCTTGTAAGAATTGCAATATTGGTATTTTCTCCAAGTCATGGCTGTGGGCTGCCATGGTTCTGGTACTGAATTTTCTAAATGCTGAACATCTGTGTAGTTGTACTAACCTATAATTTGTTTCATTTTAGTGAACTAAACTATATGGCTGCTGGGCTAATTTCCCCTAATGCAATTCCACCAGTGAGTATAGAAACTTACTCCTTATGGAAAACTGAATGGAAGGTACATGGAGACTAAAATCTCTTTTTGTATGCCTAACAAGGGAAAAATTTTAAATATCTCCACGTTGACAAGGCTATGGGTGTAAAGAGAGTGATAGCTGGCTGTGTTGCATACAAACCCTCTCCAGCTTTTGTGGTGTAAGCAGACATCTATCTTGCCCACACACATATATTAATTTATGCCTACACATGTCTTTTTCCTCCCTGGTGTGTAAACTTGTTCAATAAACTGTAGTAATGCGACATGTGAAATAGAGGTCAAAAGCCTGGAGGCTTATCAGATGTTACATTTTCTTATCTAAAAAAGTTACAGTGTTTTAAATCAGAAAAACATGTTGATCTCAGCCCCGGAAGGCACTGAGTTCTGCAGCCAAACCAAGAGAACTTAGAAACAAATGACTGAAATGAAAGATGCGAGTAGTTCAGCTGTAGTTATGGGACTACGACTATGTTTGAAACTCTTTTCTCCTATACTGTGTCGCTCTGCAACTGGTAGGACTGAGAGCATTTTCATTATTGTCTTTTCATGCAATGATCTTCTGTCCTGATTGTACATGCCTATTGATATTGTTATCACAATATTATATTAGTATTATTATATCTTATATTAATAGCTGAGATAATTAAATGTCTACTTTCTCCTTTTGGATACTTCCCAAACACTGCGCTGATTTCCCATTCTTCTACTCTTTTCCAATGAGCTGCTATGTTTTCCTGTATTAGAGAAAAATACAGGAAAAATATTTTCCTGTGTTAGAGGAAAAGTAAACTGAAGAAAGGAAAGAAAGAACATCCTAAAATGATGTCAAAATTCAACAACGATCTTAAATCTGTTCTGACATCACGCATTTCGTGTATTTATGTAGCTGCTCTGTTTAAGGATCATGTTATTGCCAGAGGTTTTTAATTGGCAAAGTTTCCTATCTGAAAGCTGTATTATAGGAATTGAGCATACCTAACGGTATGGAATGAAAAAGATTCCTTGTTTTTGTTTTTGTTTTTGTTTTTGTTTGTTTGTTTCAAGTTCATTTGCATTCTGAAATGCTGTCATCTTATTCCGCAGGCTCATACAGAGTTTGTCCATCACACTATAATTTGTAGTCTGGATTGGCATACTCCTTCATGTGTTTCACACTTTCCTACTCTTTCTGTTAACATAATACATACCCTAATGAGCACCCTCCCTTCCCCCAGATTTATCCTTTCCCAGAGGGTGCTAACAGCTGACTGGATGGTGCCGAACCAGTTTTCATCAAATCAGTTCAACAGGAGCAGTCACTACACAGAGCCAAAGGCAGATCGTTGGGGGAAAGTGTTTGCTTCCAGCCTGATTACAGAAGTTCTTGTATCCCAAACCCACATCTGGCAGAAAGCTTCTGTGATACATGACAGATTTTTATCTGAGCTAAAGGGTTTTTGATGTGCAGCCCAGGCAGTAGAATTTCTGAGCTGATGGTATTTCCTGCTGCAGGCCATCAGCTCTGCCCAGGCTGACTGTGCCTGCCAGCTGCAATGGTTGTATGGGCAAATTTCTGAAACCCCTACAGACTGCATAGCTTCCCTGAAGCAATGGGGTGATGTGAGGTGGTGTTTGGTTGAATTCATACACACTGAATATGCTCCAATTCTGAGAACCAGAAACTGAGTCTTATTATTTGCTTTGAAATTCCAGTTCTCCTGGCATTAGAAACACATGAGCTTTTTTGTTTGTTTTTATTCAGAAGTTAATGGAGATCTGTTTCCACAAGCTCTGAAAGAGATTTTAGATCTCCTTAAACAACATGACTGATAGCTTAGTAGAGCTTCATTACCACCTTTTGCTTCTTGCAGTCAGTCACTTTATTTCCATATCCACAGAGAACATCTAACAGGAGTCTTAAATATCAAACTCTACATGAAAAGTAATAAGCTGACACTTGAAAGTTGTTGGCAGGAGGGACAGTTTTCCCAAGATTTAAAGGAACTTTCATTGCTCAAAACATTGATCATAGCATTGAGTATTTGGTAGTCTTTATCTATTGAAACACTTTCTGCTTTATGTAATGGTGTTTTGAGTTTTTTCTCAATGTGTTTTTCTTGCATCTGGACTCAGGACCTGCTTGATTTTGGCAGGTCATATTTAGACCCACAAGGATTGATTATGTTGTACTCATCAACAGTTTCCTCCCAGCAATCATAAGCCACAGGGAGTCCTGACTGATGATGTTGGACCTGTCCTTTGTTTTTGCTTCCTAAGGCTCACATCCTTCCCTGAAAACAGCCTCTGTGACAAGGCTGCATCCAGAAGTTGCTTGTTAACTCTCAGGACATTCTAATTTGGGTCCACTGTGTTAACTACTTCACTACTGCAGGTTTAAGATTTTTAAGGGTACACTGTTGGAAAAGCCTATTTATTGCATTTTCAGCAATCTTACGTCACATAGGTACAAGTCTTCACTTCTTATCTAATATAAACAGCTGAGAGACTGACTTAACATCTAATGGGAACCTTCCAGTCAGGCATGATGAAAACCTGAATCTGGGAATGATTGGTGGCAAAAACAGAGAGAGAAAAGCAACTAAATAACATACTAGAGACTAGGCATCCCCCTAAGCCTGTGGATAAACAGCAATAATAGGAAATTCAAGTTGCTAACTATTCAAGATCAAGACAGATTAACAGCAGCGCTGAGAAAATCAGTAGCAGACAAATGGAACTTTCCCATCCCCACTGATCACAGGTGAGTATTCTCTTGTACATGCGGAGCTGGTTACTGCCATTCACCCCCTTCCATTTTCAAAGCAAATTGTTGCAATGTGTTCCATGTATTTTCAATTCACATCAGTTCTGGAACTGCTATTAAGGTGTCTGCCAGAACGTTAAATGAGGCACTGTGCAAGGTACTTGACACCAGCACTTGGGAACTTGTATTTTTTCTTTGTAAACACGTGAGGAGACTTGGAAAATGCTGACTCTAAATCCTTAAGGGCCATGGGACTGTCCTGCCTGAGCACCATCATCTCTTGGCAATTAGATCCTGAGGGAAACCCAATGCTAAGACCTCTTTGGTGTGGTGAAGATGATGCTGGCAGAATGCTTCCAGAGGAGATCAGAAGCATTAACTAGTCCATATTTGCTGATGTGTGGTGTAAGCTCCAAGATCTCTTTATTCCCTGTGGTTTCTGGAAGAGAACTGAAAAAGCAGAGAACCCACATTTGGACACGTTGTTATTATTATATAACATTGTTATACCATCATACTATTTGTTAATGTATGTTGCTTGACATTATGTTTCTATCCGTGTAAACATTTAGAAGAGCAGAGTCTCCTTAGATGCTTTAAATTCTCTTCTCCGTTTACTTATTCATCTTGAACAAGTAGGTCATCACTTTATTCCAACCATGATAGCTCTGGTTGGTCTCTAAGTAACTTGAAGAGGACTGTTACACAGATTCTGCTCTTATGACTTAGGACTTCTACTCATTGAGCACCTGCTGATAGCATTATTTGTTATTCAGCTGAGAAAAGCCCTTTGAGTTCTGCTGGAGGGTTTTGAGAGGTTTTGTGCAGAAAATTATCAAAAATCTGTTTTCTTAGACTGGGCTTTCTCCATGTCTTTTCAGTCAACAATCAATGAAGACAACTTGAACTGTGCTGTCATACCTCCTATCGCCTGCTGGATGTTGGTGCATCATCCCTACCAACATAAAACCACTTCTACTCTTACTGGGAACACATCTCTGATTGCTTTCCACTGAGTGTTATAAAGATAGCTGCCCTCATCCCCGACCTTGGCTTTTCTTTTCCTCGCTACAGGACTGCCTGTCCTCCTCCAACTATCTTCTTACAGCTAATGAGTCCACTCATTCATTTATTCTGTCTCCTTGCAAGTATTTTTAGACTGTGATCATCTCCCTTGAGTTGGCTATTTCTTAAAGAAGATAAATGCTATTTCACCTCATCTTTTCTCATCTCTTCCCCATGCCTTATTACTTCAGAGTCTTCATGTTTCAACTCTGTGTCCTTTGAATATATTCAGTGGAGACCTTTTGCATGCAGACCTGAATGATTGCCCAACAGTGTAGTATGTATGAAAAAGAATATCACCTACTTCTTATTTGTATAAGAGTTTCGCTATATATAAGAACTGATCTCTACTGGTTTATTTCGCATTTACATTCCTCAAATTGTTTTCCATTATTGTTGCAAAGGCTTCTGAGGCCTTACAGATGGCACTATTTTTTTCAGGAAGCCACTCAGTGAAAGCCTGTGGTTTCTGTGGCAAGGAGTTGGGCAACAGGGAGCTTTTCCCCTCAGCCATTATCATTACTGGAGAAGAAATTATGGTCATCTGATTTTCCAAAGCACAGAGAAGCCCTAGATGTTTTATATTTAAAATTGTTAGAAATACTTAAACATTGTCACAAGAAATCATGTTCTGAAATGCTTTTGCTATTGCGGCTGCTACTTAATAAAATGCAAATGGTAAGCACTAGCTCTCTAAGCACAGAAATTGGGAAGCTTTTATTTACCCTTATAAAACTTCAGAGCCATCAAATGGATTTAGCTGAGATTTTGTGACACTGCTGTTGAGCTAAGCCCTCATTTACCGATTCATAGCTAAGAGCAAAGGCTCTATTCAGAGCTGTTGAGCCCTGTTACATTTTCTGCCCAAGGATTTCTACAAGTGAATGCACAGGTATGACTGGGAAGGGGTGTCAGGACAGCTGGATAATCAAAGAGCTGCTTTCAGCTGTTCCTGCAGAACTAACGATCTGCCCCAAATAGGGCAGTCCACGCAACTGGGAATGAGGAGAGAAATAAGCCAATACAAGGAGTCACTGTAATGTTACATTTTTATAGCTCTTTTCATCCCAGAGGATCATAACTGTAAAGACTGCATACATCTGAGAGTCCCACCACTTCTGCCGACATCCAGCTGTTTGCTGCAGGGGAAGCATTTCACTGCACAAAATGACAACGTGATGGTTTGCAGTCAGAACACAGATGTCTGAATAAGTCATGGGGAAGAACAATTGGGTGAAGGATAACTGTGGGGAGCCATGCTGTGGTTGCTCAAATTGAGATCCCCCTGGGCTGCAACATGGAGAAACCTTGCAGCGAGGGCAGACAGCTCTGACTGGCAAAGGGCAGGCGTGGCCCAGCATCAGTGAGCAGAGATAGCAGGCTCTGGGGGCAATTAACATCACTGCCTGCACAGGACTGTCCTCACAGGCAGTCCACCCAAGCTGTGAGCTGGCTGTGCCTTCCCCACAATGCCACCCCCAAAAAGCTCATGGCTTGGCAGCAGGCCCTGAATGCCATGAGCTGCACAAACTGCAGCATTCAAGCGCCAGCTGCAGAGGGTAAGAACATAATTTCTACTGATGTAAAACCTTGGGAGCCCTTTGCCTGTGGAGATATCTGATAAAAGAAGTTGTTGCATCAACTGATTGTTGGGACAAGAATAATTTTGGAGCCTGTCCAAGATGAGGCGCATGGCTCCGAGTGCTGGCTCAGCTGCCAGCGACAAGGTGACTGTCTGCTCACCTTGGTGCCACCTCACCAGTGGGGAATAATTTACTTTGAGATGCTGTTTGTGGGCAGTGATAACACTCAATTTTCTTGTAGCTTTCCACTGAGGTTTGTAGTGTAATTTATAAATAGTGATTAGAAAGCGTCTCCAAGTTGCCTGCTAGATGCATTTTTAGATTGGTCATTACATTAAAGTAGAAAGGGTGAAAAGACTTATCCAAAATGTTACATTGAATTACTGGCAAATTGATAAACATCTTGACTTTTTCCTTCAGAATGTCTGTATGCATGAGGTAACAAACGTAGCTTCTGTCACATACAAAGACAGATAATGAACTGTTAAAAAGCATAATACAGCCACCATAAAAAGTCAAAACACTTTTTATTGTTCACAGTTAGTGCAAATACAGATTATTACACATTGCAATAGTAGTGCATTCATGCGAACACACACAGTGTGGAAGGGTTTGTATGCTACAAGTTTTAATTATCCAGTTAGGGTTTTTTCAGTGTATTTTCATGGTTGCTTTGCTCATCACAATAGACTTTATTATTGATCCAAACGTGTATACAAGTGTGAAGCTATAGGACTGTGTGCCTCTGCTGTGGTTCATGAGGAATGCAAGGATGTGAGCACGTGTGCTTCTCTACCTGGGATGCATAGAGAGCATTTTTGAGGAAGGGAAAACACATTTTTCACGGCTTGTCAGCATATTCCCCAGCTTATTAAAGAGAAGCAATGGATTTCTGCCCAGCCCATATAAGCTGATGCAGTTTGCCAAAACAACATCTTCTTGTTGCAGGTGCTGAGGAGCCCAGCACTATGATCCTGGTCAATGTTGCTCATTCTTTCTTAAGGCACCTATTAGCATAGCATATCTGCACTGATCTCAAGGGCTGTTGCTGCAGCTGGAAAACAACTGACACGTTAGGCTGATTAATCCCTGTAGTAATTCCATTAACCTCCTTAATGGAGTTATAACATGGATGAATTTACCCCTCTGCAGCAACGTGAGAGGGAAGCGTTGCTCCAGAGAGCCTAAAAACATGGTGTGGCAGGGATGTCCGAGGTAAACATTTTAATTTTAGTGCAAAGCAAAGTGTCCTGATCCACTGAAACTACTCCTGTTCCTGGCATTCAGAGCCCCTCGCAGCACCAACAGTGTCGGTGCCCTCTGCAGAGTGTGGTGCAGGGGGACGTGGGCACATCCCTGAACGTGCTCGTGTCTCTGTCTTTCACCCAGCCTGACAGTACATTTCCTCAGACACAGCTTTCCATTCACCTCTGCATTGCCTCTCCCTTTGCTCTGCCTGATGCTGATTTATCTGCTTGCTGCAGCTTTGTCTGTGCTGCATTCCTGGACAAAGGGCTGCTGAAAGCATGTGGCAAAGCTGCAGTGTTGGCCTGTCATTGCACAGGGAGTGGGTTGCGACAGAAATGGAGAAATACTGGATTTCTCTCTGTTTCCTTCCTGGTTTTCCTTTGCCTTTTGAGAGCAGATTAATCTGCTGCCATAGCCGTGTTCACAGCCTGCTCCTTTGGAGGCTTGATTGCATTGCAGGTCTGCCAGGGAGGGCTTCTCAGTGCTGTTGCCTCCAGAACGAAAGGGCCAAAGGCACCTTGGAGGCTCCAAATGAGCAGATGTCAGTGTTGCAGCCTATCACAACAACCCAGGCTCTCAGGGAGCTCCTGCTGTAGCTTGTTTGGGGACATACAGGTGGCCGAGGGCAGGGAACTGAGATCAGACTAATCCTGCTGCTAGTTCAAAGCCTGTTGCCATGTATGCAGGTGCAGTGATGCGACTACTAAGCTGCAGTATCTCTTCCTCTACATGGTTTGTGATCTCTGCATTAATAGGCTAAATTGATTCTCCTGGATAGCCGGTCCCATCCTCCTGCAGAGGCTGCAGTCTCAAGGGATGAAGTAGCCAAGCTCCTCACAGTCCAGGAGCTGGGGAGTGCTGCCCGCAAGGGATGCACATGCAGGGTTTTTATTTCACTTTCTGCCTGCGGCAGTCACTTCCCACATTCAGCATGGGGACGAGAAGCCCCAGCAGCCATCTCTTGCCGAAGACCTCCCGCAGATTCTCCCTCCAGGGCCGGGCTTTCACCACCATCCCCTTCCGCACCTGGTACCGTGTCTGACCACGCAGGATCAGCAGCAGCTGGTGGCAGCAGAACCCAGCACAGGCCAGCCCAATCCCAAGCCAGAGGTAGAGCATGAGGATGACAAACATCTCAGAGCTGAGCAGAGCCCCTGCACAATGACAGTCAGGGGAGGGGAACAGCAAAAGAAAGAGTTTAGGAATCTCTCACATGTCAGCATTGAATGCAGCCCTGAGGGCCTGGCTGGCCACATTGAGCAGCCATACAAGAAGTGAGTGAGGAGAAAGGTAGGGTGGTGAATAACGACATAAAATTTCTTTCCTTGTAGTGGCCAGGCAGTGCATCCCTTTCCTTGTGGTGCCCCAGGCATTGCATCCCACTGGGGAGGTACTAAAATGGTGGCAGTCTCTGCAGAGTTCTCCTTTTGTTGTTAATGTGTGGTCTGGATTTCAGAGGCAGTCTCCAGAAGTGAAAGCATTTGTATGACTGCAGCTCTATTTTGAAGAATATGAAATTATTTCAGCACCTGCCTCTTAAGCACAGGGACTCAGAGGTTCCCAGGCTCCTTTTGGAAGGAGATGCAGTTCTACAGCATTTAGATGCTTCCAGAAACCTTACTGTATGCATTAATACCAGGCAGACAGATCTGGGGCTCATCACTAGACATACATGTGCCCAGAGAAGCTGTAGATCCCATCCATGTAGGGGATTGAGGACAGGATCGATGGGGCTCTGGGCAGCCCAAGCTGATGGGGAGCAGCAGCTCTGCCCATGGCACAAGTTGGGACTGGGTGAGCTTTAAGGACCCCTCCAACCTAAACCATTCTGTGATATGTATAATCACTGAACTATAATATGTTTTAAAAAAATGAAAAATCAGTAATGCCTTTCCTACCATTTGACAAATACAGCTTTCACATGAATGCAATAATCTGAAACAGAAAACTTTCCCAAATGCATTTCAAGTTTCTTTCTTAAAGTTACTACTAGAATACTCCATCCAACCTATGGTCCCTAAGCCCAGCCTGCCTGGCATGCAGGGTGGGAGCACAGACTTGGCACAGTCTTGCACCATGTGCTCAGACCTGGGCTCTGCCTGCAGGCCACTCTGAGGGCTGTTGGTGAGGGTGCTGCTTGCAGCCCCAAACTGTTGTATCATCCTTCTAAGAAAAGGCACCAGAGTTGTTCTGTGCTCTCTTTAATTGCAGCATCATCTAACGAGAAATCATTAGATCCCAGTGGGCTTCATATGTCATGCAGCAAGGAGAGAACAGTGGCCAGGATGATGAGAAATCCCCCAGACCAATTCTATTAGAATAACTTAGGGGACCAAACTGGAAGTGCAGAGCCAAATACAGGTTTTTCTGCTCTTCTGCTGGACCTGTATGACAGGCATGTGTTGCCTTCTACAGCTGATTTCAGATGGGATGGAGCAGAGGAAAGGGACTTTCTTCTGAGCGTTGGGAAGACAGCTGCAAGCTTTGTTTCTATGAGCTGCTGAAATTCAGCATCAAATAAGTAATTACACTCGTTTCCCTTTGCATTTATTCAGCATCTCTCAGCCATATTTTCCAGATGTGTGCATTTTTTAACCTTATTTAAAAATGCACTTATGCATTTTTTGTGGCTGCCCACAAAAAGCATTTTCTATCCATTCTTTCTTGGATCTGGCCTGACCTGTATTTATAGAAGTGCTCTTCATTTGCCCCTCATCATTACAGTCCACTTCAGTCTCGGGTTCATTTTGCTCTGACTGACCTGACATGGTCTCAAGCTTATTACCATACGTTATCTATGCCAGAAAAACTGAATCACAGACTGAAATTACAGACTCTGGGTCAGACGCCAAAATATAAGCTTGAGCACGGTCTGGGAAAATGAGCCAACCAAAAATTTTCCCAGCATGGAAGCAGGAAACACTGAGTTGAGCCTGAGATCAGCAGATTCAACTTCTGTCCTCTCCCTCCTCCCCAGCACCAAGGGCACTCTGGAGATGAAGGGTAAAGTTGTTTGGTTTTTTTTTCCTGTTATAGCAATGCTCAGTTTGGATCCCACCTAAGTAATGGCTGCATAAGAACATCGGGTGGGCAGTCCTTCTAGTCCTTCTAGTAACTAACTATTCCAGGTCATGTTTCTCTTTCCTGCATAGGAGGTAAATGCACTGATGGGAGCCCAGAAGGCCCTTCCTCCTGAGCAACCGAGGCACCTGCATGTTACTGTGTGCTGTCACTCCAGCTATGGCAGAAATTCCATGGGCTCATGTTTCTGTGATTCTGTTGACTCCTGTGTGCCCAAGCCCCCAACCTTGCCCTAAGCCCCTTCACATCCCATTCACACACTGCTGTGTGCCAACCTTGGCATTGTGGGTGCTGACACCAAAACTGGGGCACTCCAGTGTCTCTTCAGACATGTGCCAGGACCCAGCTTGGTGCAGATGAATTCACAGAATCAGGGAGATAACTAATTCCTGGATAATCTTCTCCCACATCCCTGCTTTCCCTTCTAGGCTGATGTGCTGAGGAGAGCTTAGGCACCAAGGAAAAACATGCCAAGTGTTTTTAATGCTAGTGAAGCTCGTGCAACACTATTTACAAAAATTCTTTTGCATGGAAAAATGACTCCATAAAAATGTCATGGCAGGATTTCATGTTTATAGTCTCTCAGTGATTACCATGACGAATCTGTTCATTTGCCAAGTAGAGATATTTGTTTGTTTTCAGATGGCAACCCTGCAAACCCAGCCTGAAATCTGAAAGCAATCTGGGGTCTTTCTGGCTCTTGCATCACCAGCAATGGAGATCCCCCTATCAGATAATGATCAACAATTCTGGTGGCAGTGCACAAGCCAAAACAGACTCCAGGCCCTTCTTACTGTGCTCAGTTGAACCTTCAAAGCTAAAATATGTGGAATATCTATTTTAAACTGATCTAAATGTGCTCAGCATGAACTGCATGTGGGGAAAATGGCATTTTTCAGCTGTCAATTTCAGAGCAGACTGCTGTTTGCAGAGTAACTTGCCCCAGATCAGGTTTTATCTAGCTCTTACATTTAGACGGAGAAAGGGAGGATGTTGGAGAGTTTGAGAGCATGGTGAAAGGTGAAGAGACAGGGCTGGCAAAGTGGGGGAAAAGGCACAGGAACAGAATGAATGGGAGGGAAGGAGAAATCCTGGGGACATTTACAGGAGGACGGGAAGAGAAGGGAAATCAGGAAAAGCAGAGGGATGAATAAGGGATGGTGAAAGGAAGACAGAGGTTTGCTTTGGGTGCAGAGCTCTTCCAGAGAGCAGGAATGGATAATTTGTCTTGGCTTTCTGTAGAGCTGCATCCCAGACTAGAGTCAACAGAGAGGTGTTTGATCACATTACATTAACAAATTGCTTGATTTCTGAAACATGAACCTAAATTCTCCTGTGCTAGAATCAGTAAGTTTGCTCTGGCAGGAGGCAGGAGGTGGAGTAGGTGCATGAGCTGGATGAAGAGAATGGTCATATCTCCTCTGGGACACTCTCCGCATCTGCATGTAAGACTCCCCTCACCTGTAGTACAATGAATAAAATCTCCCTTCTCTGTCTAAATGCCTCATGCATGACCGCAGCCCTAGACCATCTCTGGCAGTCTGGTTACAGAGTGTTTTCCAGAGTACAACACATTATGAATAGGGCTGTATCTGTAACCTGGAGAGGGTCCCAGTCTCTGAAGCCTTTGCCTTTAAAGGAGGCTCTACCAAACACAGACAATTCTCCCCATGCCTGCACCCTCCCCCCACCCATCCTCACACACAGCCAAACAGCAAAGACCATGGCCACTATCCTGGAGCCCTGGAAGAAGAATGGGCTCCTCATGGCCAAGGAAGGATCCTTACCTGAGAAGAACTGGCTGATAGAGTGAGGCAGAAGTGTGAGGAAGGCGAGTGGGTTTGCAAAGGACATGGAGAGTGAAGCAGAAATGTAAGCCATGCCTGCCACCAGAGAGTCGAGGCAAGCCAGAGAGGTGTAGAGGCAGAACATGATGAAGTTCCGCATGTTCCTGCTCCCAATGCAGTTCCCTGTGAAGAAACAGTGGTGGTCATGCCTCTGGGTGACTCTGGCACACAGTCTACAGTAGTGAGTGCTGGGCAAAGCTGAGCCAGGGGACCTGCTTCCATCCAGCCAGTCCGCCACCATTTCAGCTCCTTCGCCCAAGTTTAAGCCCTTGCCCAGTTCCTCAGGGGAGCTCTGGATCACGAGGATGTAGTTGCCCAGGGCATTAGCTGAGAGGAAGAGGAAGAGGGCCCCATGCAGCAGAGCAGGAGAGAAAAGTGGGGTGGTGGAGGGGTCTCTGAACATGCTGGGGATGAAGAGAAAGATCTGGAGGACGAAGGTCACTAGGGAGATGCACAAGAAGTAGGCTGGAGCAACAACATTGAGCAACCTGAGAACTAGCATTGCGGATTACGTTCCTGCAGGGGAGAGCAAGGAGAGGACGAACATCACCGCTCCGGCTGCACACTTCATCCTTCCATTTCCTGCCGGGTCCCCGGCCCCGCTCTGCTCCGGGAGAGCCCCGAGGCGGGGAAGCTCTCTCTCGCCGCCGCCCCACGGCCCCGGCGGGGCTCGGCAAAGGGGACCCCCGGAGCAGCGCCCGCTCCCCGGCGCCCGGAGGAGGCAGCCCGGCCCCGGCGTCTGCCTCAGGGGAATTCGCAGCGGTGGTGCCCCGGAGGGGCTGCGGAGGCTGAAGGGGAAGAGCTGGCTTCCTCGGTGTGCCGGCGGTATAGGCACCGCTTCGCTCGCCTAGCAGAGTCCCTCTGCCAGGCAGGGTCAGTTTTGGTATTGCATGAGAAGAAAAAAGGTGGTGCTGGAGGAGGGGGGAGTGAATTGGAAGGGAAGGGGGGAGGAGAAGGGGAGGGGGGAGAGGTTGCTCTAATCCACTGCAATACGGATCAAATCCAATGCTCTAATTTATCCTTTAAAGCCACGGATCTACAGATTACCTCTCTGACCGCTGCCCTGCTGTGCACGAAATTAGAAAATGCACAAAACAGCTGTTCAAGTGCTGTCCGGATGCAACCTGCGGCGCTGGTCTACCAAGCCGGGCGGCCTCGCAGCCGCAGCCGCGGCTCTGACCGGCTACAGCGTATCGGCACCGGCCGGGCGGGCTCCCCCGGCTCTCTTTGTGCTCCCCTTGGCCCCGGAGCTCAGCCCGTACCGTGGGGACGCGGAGAGCCCGGAGGACCGAAGGCAGCTCGGAGCCAGTCCGGTCGCGGCGTGGCTGCCCCGGCACCCCGATCACTCCTCGCCGGCAGCTCCAAAGAGCTCCCCGGCGCCGCGGTGCCTGCAGAGTCCCGGAGACTGTGGGCGGTCGGTCCCTGTGCACGCCGCCGCCCTGCAGCCCTCTTGTTCCTGCTGCCCCGGTACCGTTCGTCTGGCACCTTCGAGCCGCCGTTACCGCCTCCACTCAAGCCGAGACCCCCGCGGCTGCCGCGTCGTAGAGCAGTCCGACCCCGCGCTCCTTCTCCTCCCTCCGTCTCCTTTTCCTTCTTTCCCTCCCATTCTGTTTTTTTTTGTCGTCCCACACTGTTCGGCCTTGTCCCTGTCCCCTGTCTCTGTCGCTGCCCCTGCCCTGCCTCTGCCCTTGTCGCTCTTTCTGTCTCTCCCCCCCTCCTGCCTCTCTTTCAGTTTTTTTCCTATTTTTCTTCTCCCTCTCCCCCTCCCCAGCACGATCCTCTCCCTCTCCCCTCCTCACTCCACACCCCCGTCCCCGTCCCTTCCTATCCCCCTCCGTCCCGCGGACCCGGAGCTGTCCGTTCAGCACCACCGCACGCCCTTCACCTCCCTCCGCGTTCTCACAGAGGCTCCGAGGAGGGACAAGCGTGTGCTCGGGGCCTTGAGGTGTCGCCGTCCCACGAGGCATCTCCTGCTCGAACCAGCATCTGAGGCAGGGGGAAACCGGGGGACAGTCTCTGCCTGGGTGGTTAGTGCTGCCCTGTGCAACAGCACGTGTGTAGGAGAGGGTTTGGTGTATGAGCAGAGGTGCTTGGGCAACATGGCGGGCTGGTAGAAACCGTGCCAATATGTATTCCCCTCTGACAGCCGCACGACCTCTACCCCACTGCCCACCTACGCACTCTCACACTGTCTACACTCGTGCTATGCACAGCCTCTTATTCTCCCACACATCTACGTGCTGCACCCACTCAGCTCCAATGAGAAGCATCCCTTCTCCCTCCACAGACAAACCACCCATGGCAGAGGAAAGGGAAAGAAGAGGACTGCTGGCCTTAGCCTTACCACAGGCCCAAGGCTTAATAGCCCACCTCAGCACACCCAGCAACAGATTGCCTCTCCCTTTGTCTGAATACACAGAGCAAAATTAAAATGTGTTTCTGATCTCTTCTTCTAGGGAGAGAGAACTGGAGCAGAGGGTGGCTGTGCTTATCACTGACACTTGCACCAGCATGGAGGTTGGTGACAGCAACCAAGTTCAAGGGTTCTTTATCAGAAATGGTTTTTTTCTTCCAGATAACTTTCATGATTCAACATTTCTGAGAAAAATGGAGGCAACGATACTTGTAAAAGAAAGTGCAAACTAAGCCTGTAGGCGCTGGGTCTGCTGTGACAAACAACTAAGAGACACCTTCAGCAGAACTGAAAGGAGAGCTGCTCAGAACCAATCTAGCTTTCACTCCCACCTCCCTCATTCTCCTGTCATGACTGCTGAGAATAAAAATCCTCCAATATTCCCTCAACTCATCAATTTAAAGTAGACTGAGCCTTGCAATAAAGACGCATGACCCAGTGAGAATTTTATCTTTAAACAATCAGATATTGTTTCCTCCATATTTTAACAGCTTACATCAAAATAATAAAAACTAAAAACAAAACAAAAACACACACACACAAAAAAAAAAAAAACCCACAGAATTCTTTTCATATAATAAGAGACTTTTAGATTGAAGGGACCGTATCTCATGAAAGATATTAACTCTGCCTGTACAGGCAACATAATAAGCAACAGCCAAAGTGGAGGAAAGGGGAGAGGAGAGGAGAGGAGAGGAGAGGAGAGGAGAGGAGAGGAGAGGAGAGGAGAGGAGAGGAGAGGAGAGGAGAGGAGAGGAAAACAGTAGGGCAATTTATCCCACACATTCTCATTAAAATGCTCCTGCAAATTGCTGCTTATGATTTGTCACTGTCAAAATACTGGCTGCATATTTTAGAATAGAGTAAAAAAAAATTCCTCCTTCAGTGCCATTGTGTTGATACGATGAGATGCTGACAGGATAGGGAAGCAGTTATCTATGGATGAATTTGCCTATTCATGTACAAGTGTATGCATAAGAGAGAGGTCAGTAAATAAGGAAATTAACACAATGAGTAAGTGAATAGTGAGAGCAGCAGCTGATCTGGAGCAAGTAGCAAGATTTTCTTTAGGAATTTGAATTTTTTCCATTATAAGATCATCTACATGAGATAACTTGAATGTGCGGCACAACCCTACTCCTCTTCTGGGGAGATAGCTTCCCTGGACAGATTCTGGTTGTGACCCAGGAGATGGAGTAGTTCTCCATCCTGCTTTCAATTGTAGATAAATTATTTAATCTATGTATTAGAATTTTCCTGTCTTTGTATAGGGCAGGTTTCAAGCCACATGTCTGCCTCTGGAAAACCATGACAAGTGAACATGAGGAACACCAATAGGAGCAATCTATTGTTGTTATTACCTACTGTGGAGATGTTTTCCAAAAATTAGCATAGTACATTGAAATAATACTCGCTCTCATTCCAGTGTTAACATAACTGAGTCTCATCATGTCACTTTCCCCTGCTCCCTGTGTGTGTGTGAAGTGGGTACTGTTCCCCATGTGTGTGCAGGGGCACATTTCCCAACATTTCCCAAGCAAGGGAAGTGGCATAATCTGTACAGTTGTCAGCCAGCTGACGTTCTCATTTTCTAGCTCAATAACATAGGCTACACTTGGTCACAATGACTGACAGATGAACATCTTGGTAGCTTATTCCCCGGATCCCTTTGTTCCCTATGCTCAGCCATTTTAAGCAAAATAAAATGCAGTTCTAGTCAATTCCATGTGCTGATACACTCTGCTCAACCTCTTTCAAGACCTTGTTTTAAATTGCATCACAAATAATGTATCATTTCTTCCAGCTCAAAATGTGCATTACTTCATTCAGATCCATTAGTCTAACATTCAAGATACATCCTGATGGTGATTTTTTTCTGAAATGAGTGAGTTAATATCTGCTGTTTACTGTGATAGCTTGGGAGAAATGAATGCTCTCTGTGGTAAACTCATTGCTGCTCGTCTTAAATTATCATTTAAGTACAAACCTTATAAAGTTCTTGTGAGATTTTTTCCTTTTTCCAGCTAGTTAACTTTCAAAATTTGAACACCCACAATGTCTGGAGAGATTTCCTGTTTGGTTAGGTGAAGTTGAACAGCCATGAAATGTAGTAGGTGAGTCCTGATGTCTTCAATTTAGCAACAAAAATTATATAGCATGGTTGGCAGCAGAGCTGCAGGCTTTTATGCTGTCCAGCTTCAGATCTACATAGGTGGAGACTTGAACACTGAGAGGAAAAGAGAGCTCAGTCCCTTTCTTACATTTGCCTATGCCATCAAGGGACAGATCTGAACATCCTGAAATAGGACACTAACACAAAGTTTCTACTCGAAGTGATAAATGATCGTCAGAGGCCAACTCAACCACCTTTCCCACTGCCTCTTTCTCCTTGACCCAGATAAATCCATCCCTTGCAGAAGAGGGTCCAACTAGATCCTGAATATCCCTGCGGATTCTCCACTACTCCAAGGCAATTCATCCAGTTCTTTTCCGCCTTTTCAGATTTTCCTCCTATCTGACTTGAAATTCCTTTGCAGCAATTAAAGTCCTTAGTCCTTATTTCATTCCCAGTGGATACAGAAAATTTAAATCCTTTTCTCTCTGTGATGTCTATGTGCTTGAAAATGGTTACCATATCTTCTCCAGATGAAGTCACCTCATTCAGTCTTGTGCTGTGTTTTGGAAACCTTTGATGAAAAGCCTGAAGGACCTGGGGTATTGTCTGTTGCTCAGGTACCTGAGTGGAGGGGCAGCCAGCACTGAGTGCAGGCAGCTGTCAGTGTAGATCTCCATAGCCAGATTTTAATGATTTTGACTTAGATTGCCCATTGTGCTGCATCAGTTGTGTCAGGGGTTTCAGTGAAGAGGACACTTATTAACAAAGTAAGAGGTGGGAACTAAACAGCTGAAAAATAGTCATGGCTTTAACACACTGCCAAGTGCATGCTGTATCTGAAATTATTACTTAAGCATTTCCATATCTTTTCCAGTCCCCATCTGGTCAATCTTCACCTGCTCTCACTTTCTCCTTCCTTTAAGGACAATGTTGAGAGAGGGTTTTTCCTTTCTGTCTCAGTGTGACAGGTTTTCTGAAGGTTAATTTGGCTGCAGTTTTCTCACTACAAACCTCTCAGCTTATCACTTAGTGTAGGAATAAGCTAGGAGATAATTTGAATTGTGCAAGGTATTTAGGCAGGGACATGCTATGATTCAGATAGTGTCATATATTGAAAAGACTTCTAAAATAAACAAGTAAATTATCTGCCACCTAAAGACATATCCATGCCTTGCTGTGTCTTTGTATTTGAAAGAGATGTTTTTGGGTCAATAATCCATGCAAGTGAGGAGAAATGGAAATGAATAAAAAATGCACCTAGAACCTGACTCATTCAAACATGCCTGATCTCCAGCTTCCCCTGCAACAACATCCTATAGCAAATGGGTTTCCAGCACTTAGGAAGACAGAGGAACTGTTTATTGATGAAGGGTCAATTGCCTCCAAGGATGAGCTACTGAATAGGTTTTAACAGATGTTTTATGTCTTTTGAGCAAAACCCACCATCAGAACATCTGAACAAACCGCAGCACATTTGCTGTCACTTCTGCCACGGAGTCCATGACTCAGGCAGCCCAAGCAGTGTGAGCATCAAGGATATATTTAGACAAGGAAAAAAAATGGCTGCTTTCTAAGACGTGTCAGCTGGTGTCTCCTAACCCACAGGATTTAAAGCAGGATGCAGTGTCTTAGGTACAAGGACAAGTCATTCTTCAAAACATTAGCCTATTTGCTTTTTCCATGCTCTGCATGAGTTGGTGCTGGCTGCCTGAGACTGTTTGTCCTCCTACAGCCAAGAAACTGCCACAATGATCACATTCCTCCAGTATCAGGTGTGATGACAAGGAGAGTCCTGTGAGTGCAGAATACAGGCTGCTTGCAGTCACTTAGCAAGGAATACTGAGCTCTTTCCACAAAACATCAGAGCAGTCACCAACACTGTCTTCTCCTGTATGAAACTCCTTACAATTCTTCCTGCCTTTCCTAGACAATCTCCTTCATTCCTGGAGTCATATAAACATCTAAACATCTTTTGGGAGAAGCAGAGGAAAAATAATGCACAACCAACGATGTTCCTCCAAAGGTCTGGGCATCTTCTGAATGTGTCCAGGTACTCTTGAATCCCCATTATCCTTAGCACTCTTCAGTACCTGACAGATAACACAGTGTCACCCTGGGTCTCCATGGGAATCCTTTTCTTGCTTTTCTTTCTAGCAGGCTCACAGGAAAAATGCACAATAGTATGTCTCCTGTTTAAGCTGACTGATGTGAAGCTCCTGAGCAATAAAGCTCGAGTCAAGCCATAGATTCCCTCCTCCCCAGGTGAATACCACAGCAAGTAAAAGCAGCTGGCCCAGCTGTGCTGTGCTAGGTCATTCCCAGACAGGGCACTGTAGGAGCATATCTTCTAAGGAACAGAGAATTAAAATAATAAACATGAATGGAGGCAATCCAAACCCAAATTCACTGACACAAATTCAGTGGAAGTCTGCTGTCAGCAGGAGCAGTTGCTGCTCCAGAAGAGGTGCTATTCCCCTTTTTATAGGGGCAGCATTATTCTCCCCAGCCCCAAGCCAGTTGCCTGGGCTTCCTCTCCTATGGTCTCTTGCTGTTGAGCACTGTGTCAAATCTGCACATCTAGGGAATCATATAAATAATAAACAGTATTGCATGCACATATTCATAACCAAGTCACTGTTTACATAGTGAATATTCAGCACCCACCAGATGGCTCTTCTTTCACTACCTCCAAAATGGAAATGACCAGTTACTAAAGATAAAATATTCTTTCCCCGTTGCTGCTTCCCTAGGGCTCCTACTTGTTGTTCTCTTGCAGAACTGCTGTTCCCCAGAGAAGCAAGCCTTTCAGCCTTGGAAACAGTGAAATCAGATCTGAAATATGAAATGCTTCAGCAAGAGCTGCAGATAAATGAACACAATGTTAAATCAATTCCAGAAAATAGACTTGGATTAATCCTGCTGCCTGCTGCGGTAGTGTTTTGGGAGAAGAGATCTTGCTCCCTGCTGTCACATGGCTGCTGTCCTGTCATGAAGATGTTCCTCCAGTGCATCTGTGAGAGCACTGCAACTGCAGATGCAGATAAATTAAGGCTCTACAAAAATGCTAGCTATCGACTGGGCCACTACATGCACTGTACATAACTGCAGTCATATTTCATACATGCAATCATATTTCTAAGCACTGCCCCAGCTACAGCGCAGGTGGTGATGATTTTAAATGAACACTTCCTTGCTACATGGATTCTCTCTACTTAATTTCTACCTGCTCCAGCATGTGCCTTTTCCTTTTAGGATTCATTATGCAGAATGTTCTAACAGCATTGGAAGCAGAAACCAGATCTCCAGCCATCCATATACCAGGTCAAATGCTGTCTTGCTTACTGCAGTGCTCTGTCCCCATATACCACAGTGTACAGCTGCCTGAGTCCAGTGAAGGGCCTGTCTCACCCCAGGCCATTGGTGCTTTTGTATGAAAGACCAGCCTCTGGTAGATGCAGAAGAAGCTGGATCCCATGCACTTGGCCTTGTGAGCACTGGGTTTGGTGCAGAAGAATCATAGAATGATTAACATTGGAAAAGACCTCTACAATCATCTAGTCCAACCATCCACCTACCACCAACATTGCCCACTAAACCATGTTTCTCAGTACCACATGCAGACATTTCTTGAACACCTCCAGGGATGGTGACTTCATCACCTTCCTGGGCAGCCTGTCCCAGTGCCCAAAGAAGAAGGGCCATTACCTTGTCATTCTGATGCCCACTCGGAAGGGGTTCCTACAATAACCCCTGAGTAGGTTGAGGTGTTCCACTGTTCATCCCCATCACCAGTCTCTGTGCACCTCAGTAGCTATTACTGATGAATGGCATATTTTCCTGGAGTAGATCTGGCTTGATACGAGGAGCCACCTGATAAATCTGGTAGCAAATGAAGCCCTTGGTGCTGCGTCGACAAGGCCCAAGGTCAGGCTGATGGCAGCACATCAAGGACAGCCACACACCAGGCCGCCTGAAGCAAGGGTAGGCTCCTGCCAGCTGAAACCTGCCCTTTCAGGAAGCAGTCCCTGCGGCAACGAGACTCGGGCTTTCTCCAGGCACTTTTCCAGCTGCCTCCCTCCGTCTCCTGCCCGGTGGGGTTGGAGTATCGCCGCGGTCCCGGCCGCCCCCATCGGGCCGCCCCCATCGGGCCGCCCCGCTCCCCGAGGCGCACAGGCGCGGGGCGGCCAGTAGGTGGCGCTGGGGGCCCGCCGAGCCCGCGCAGGCCCCGGGAAGCCTCGGCTGGGCCCCGGGCTGCTGCGGAGGCGCGTGACGGAGCTGGTGCTGAGCAGCTCGCAGCTGTGCTGGGCTGTGCCGTTGTGCAAGGCGCCGGATCTCAGGGGAGCTTAGGCGCACGTACAGGAAAGGAGATAGCAAAGATGCTTTTGTCGAGTATTTTGCGTGTGAGGCATCCTGGTTAGGGTTAATGGCTCTAGTGGCATTCAGAAAGGACCATGCTGCTGAATCTTCATTAGCTGGGCGCCTGGCGGCTCGTTTTAGCCGGGGAGAACATCAGTGCATGGAGTGCTGGCTGCGTGCTGGCAGAATGGCCGGGCACGACCCTGTGTGGGGTCACATCCTGCATGCAAGGCTCTGTGCTTGGCCTGAGCTCTAATATGGCTCCTTACATCCCATGCTGGCTCTCCTGGCTCAGGCTGTCAGCTCACATCTGCCCCCAATATCCATTGACATTCTCATTAAAACTACCGTAACTTTTCCCTGCTATCTGTGCAATCAATCTCTCATTGCTTGAAGCATCATCACAAATGCCATTTCCTGATTCAGAAGGTCAAGGACTCAGACTGGATCTTCTTATCCACCGGGAACTAGTGCTTGCAGCTCTTAATACAGAGGGGATGTTTCTCTTAAATTTGTAGGAAAGATTTGGCTCTGATCGGCAAATCACAGAATCATTAAAGTTGTAGTATAACCATCAGCCCACCATCACCACTTGTATGGGAACTGTTGAGTCATGGCCTGAACCACTGATTGATCACCTGAGTAAAGGACTGAGTCAGTTGCGGGAGCACAGGTGAAGCCAATAGACTCTAAACCCCATTTAATGGCTGACTGCCCCAGGGAAAGGATTTCTTTCTGGAGATCTTTCCTGTGAACCTAGATCTTTAGATACAGGTGAACATTCCTTCCCTGTTTGTATTCCCATTTTCACCGTGGTAATCTTTCTAACTGTAACACCTGTCTGTAAGAGCCACATCTACACTTTTCTTGAATGACCTCCATTTCAGGAAATCTCTTACCTCTCTACAAGCTGTGTGTAATGTTTATTCTATTTCTCTCTCAGATACATCTGTCTAAGAGAGGAAGAAGTCTTTTCCAGAGAATGAGCAGATCCAGCTTCACAATGACACACATTACCAGAGCCACAAGTAAGCAATGTGCATACCTTGGGCATCAAGGCACAAGGCCAAGTCAGTGCATCTGAGTAAAAGGTGAGTGGCAGTGGGTCTGACCCCAGGGCAGACTTTTCTCAGGGAACGCATGAGTGTCTGATGAACAGAAGTGCAAGCCTGCAGGTCTAGGTGCTGATCTTCCATTTGTCTTCCTTCAAGGGGTAAGTTAAGTGTTCAGTGCTGTAAAAGGCAGCACTAGGGAGGAAGATGGATTGGTGAGTGGCAGGATGCTGGGCAGGAGATACACTACCTGCTTGCAGGGGCAGGAGAGCAGGTGGGACCCCCAAGTGATACTGCTGGAGGCAAGGATGGCTGCAAGCAGGGTGGCTGGCATTCATCATTCATCAGGATGAGCAGATGTGTTGGAACCATAGCAGTGGTTTGGATGGCTTGAGCCGCCCATGCTGCTGTGCTGCCTGTTGGTGTGGGGCTGTGGTGGTGGGGTGGCACCTCGGGAGCGCCTCGCTGCTGAGGGCAGCTGGGAAAAGGAGGTTGAGAGCTGGGGAGAAATGCCACACCTGTAAGCATCGAGGCATGCTGTCCCATCAGAGCAGCAACTGAGGAGAGCCAATTAGCATACTTTAATGTAACTGATTAGTGCCTGGTCACACAGCCCGGTTAATGGGTGATGTTTGAAGCAAATTTGAAATTACAAGCATGCACATAGCAACCCATGAGGGAGCTGATGGTAGGAGAAATGATTTCCTGTCTTAGCAGCTGTGGTCCCCATTTCTCTGTTATTACCCATTGAAAGCTGCCTTCAGAGAGCCCTGCAATGGTCTGGGGTGAGCACTTGAAAATTAAGAAATTAACTTTCTTAATTAACGCAGCAGAGGTGGCTGGTGTGACTGCTGGGAGGTGCAAGTGGGGAGTGACGTGCTGTGTTCAGTCTCTGGGATTAACACAGGCCAACAGAGGCTCTGTATGGCTGTGCGTGGGACTGGCACTGCCATAGCCTTGGGTGCACATCTCAGCTCCCTGGGAGCCCTTGAGGCTGCAGTGCTGGTACCCAATGAAAGAAGCTGCTGCCTGCAGGAGCCCTGTTTCCTTAGCTACTGCAGCTGGGAGGTGTTTCTGGAAGGTGACAGGCAGTACTAGGAAGGGAAAAGGCTGGGGAGGATCAGGGAGTAGCCTCCTGCGTCCATCCAAGGGGCTGCCTGAGGTGGGATTCAACAGCACTTGCCTTGTGTGGTTACTGAACTGCTTGGGCAATACTTGCTGGGTGTCTACTCAATGCTCTGGAGCCCAGTGTAAAGAAATGCTGAGCACTCATGGCTGTGATGAGAGTGAGTACTGCAGGGCTGTGTGATGTCAGCCTCAGAGAAGGACCACCCAGCACTGTGTGATTGCAGGGTTAATTCCCTCAAGTACAAGCTTGCTTCTCTATCTGGGGATAGCCCCTTCTTGGTCACCAGGGTGAGAATAAACTCCTGCTTATAAAGGATAGACACCATGTAATGAGAAGAAATCCTTCCAGTAACATAACTCTGTCTTTGAAACAGTTTGCAGGCAAGGAGCAGGGGTCTGCACCCAAGGCTGTATAGAGGATGCTCTAACCTAGCACCACATGCAGGGCTTCTCTGCCTGACCCATGGCATGGTGAGAGACTGCACAGCAGTGCACCCATGCAGGGTGCCTCGTAGGGGTTGGCTACCTCTCTGCCTGCTCTTCTTCCCCTGGGCTCCAAATCTAAATTCTGCTTTTTCTCCTTCCACCATCTGCCTACAGGCAAGACCCACTGCACCCTACTGGGCCAACCTGACAGGGAACAACCAGCACATGAATGTCCCAATCCTTGCAAAACCATATTCATAGCGCTCTTCATCAGTGTCAGGGTCCCAGCTGAGGAGGCCAGCTCTACTCAGGAGTCAGTGCTTCCCCATGGCATTTCCCAGTTTAAATGATGGAGCATCTTGCTTTCCAGCTCAATGGACCAGAGAAGCCATGGCTTGTGAATAATACAGTCTGTACTCACTGAGAAATGGGAGTCTTGCACTGGGGAACCAGAAGCAATCCACTGTCACGAGTGATTTTAGAAAACCCCATCAATTTGTCTTTCCCACAACCTCTGCAGCTCAGTGTTTGCAGAGCACATGTTGTGCAGCCTGCAGAGTCCTGACACAGCCCATGTTACCTGCCACAAGGAGCTGTCATGGCCTCAGAGCCTGAATGATACTGTAAGACCAGTGCTGGCTCACTGGGAGTGAGTGGGCAGCTGAGCAACTTCTCTACATCACAGCTGCTGCTGGGGCTGAGGGAGATAGAGAGAGAGGAATGGAAGTCCTTGTCTGTTCCAGTGTTCCCTGATGTTAGTCGCATTTCTTTAGCTATGGGAGCTTCTCAAAGCCACAGGCTGGGGACAAAGGTCTCACTGACGGTATAACGTTTTTTTGGTGGACATCCAGTTATATCCTGCTTTGCTCTGCACCATCAGCAGTTCTATGCCAGGGCCACAGCCATGAGGAGGTTAAAGAGAAGGAAGGGCACTGTGGGAGACAGCTAGTTCTTCTCTTTCCTTGGATCCCCACGGCTCAGAAGCAGTGCCAGCATGAAGGGAGGCTCCTGACTGCCTGCTCACTGTGTTCTTTGGTTCCCTAGTGTAGCGTACCTTCATGGCTGTGCACATCAGGCTTTAGCTCCCCTAACAGGCAGGGGCTCTGTACTCGTCTGCGCTTCCTCAGCCCTAAAGCGACCCAATGAGTCTAAACGAGTTTTTAGAGAGTGCCTCAGATGCTGTTCACTCAGCACTACAGCCACGTGTGTGGGAATTGGGCACCCCCATGGGGTGGCAGCAACGGGACGTCAGTGGGACCTCTCCGGGGTCACCCTTTGGTGGTTGCTCCCGACTGCTGGCTGGGATGGGAACCGGGGAGGCCGGGAACACCTGCAGCCCACCGTGCTGCTGCTCCTTCGGCTTTTACTGCTGGGTCGGAAGGAGCGCAGTGGGTACTTGGGGGAGAACGGGCTCTCGAAGCCTCTTTTGCACCCTGGCGGCTCAGGCCTCCGTCCCACCCTACGGCCGCTCGGCACCGGTAGGATCCCCCGCCAAGTTTCTCAGCTGCCGCGCATCCGCAGCAGAGATTCAGCGAACGCCGCTGCGTTCCGCAACGCGCGCCGCGCCGTGCCGCCCTGCGGCTCCCCCGGCCGGCTGCCGCAGAGGCCGCTCCGCGCCGCCCGGCCCGCAGCGCTCCCCCCAGCCGGAGCCGCGGGGCCCGGCGGGCCCGTTGGAGCGCGGGCGGCCCCGGCAGCGCAGGCCCCGGCTCCGAGCAGCGCAGAGGCGGGGAGGGGGGGACGCCGCAGCGGGGCGGGCGGCGGGGCGGGGCGGCCCCGACCCCCTCCTCTTCCCGTGCCGGGGCCGGGCACCCGGCGGCCGGGCGGCGGGCCCCGAACGGAGCGAGCAGCGGGCAGGTCGGTGTCGGGCGCGGGTCGGGGGAGGCCGACACGGCCGCGGGAGGGGCCGGTGCTGGGCGGTTGGGAGGGGAAGGAGCCGCGCCGGGGTTCGGCTCGCGGCGGACGCGCTCGTGGGATCCGCCGGGAACGTCGGCGGCGGACGGCGGTGGGATGCCGGAGAGGCCGCGCGGGTCGGGGATGCGGGGATGTGGCCGGTTTGCTGCCGGAGGAGGTTTCTGGGTACTTCTCGCGGGTGAGGTGCCGTTTCCCGCCCTCGTGCTGCGGCGTGTACCGGCGTGGCTCTACGTCTGCACCTGATGGATGGGCGGCGGGGCACAGCGTGGTGCGGGGCTGCACCGGGCTCCTGGAGCCCTCAGCGGTACAGGGAGGGAGGGAGCCCCAGGGCCGGGCAGCTCTCTGGGTGCCTGTGCCGCTGCTTCTGTGCCAGCCGAAATGTCATCCCGTGGCTGTGTCATGCCACAGCTGTACTCAGTCCCCACGTCATCCCGGCCGCACAGCCCACCCGGGGACCACATCTGGAGGGGTGCCGGAGGGGCCTCTCCCCGTTCCGCCCCCGGCTTTGGGCAGTGATAACCGCAGCAGAAGGGGCAGTAGGGTTGGGGTTGTGTCACTGTCTTAGCTGCTCTCCCTCACTGTTCTTCACCCGGCTCTGTCTGCAGACCGGGGCCGTGCCTTCTCCCTTCCGCACTTCATGTCCTCCCGCGTGGCAGCGGTGCTGCATAGAGGTGTGCAATGCAGAGATCTCCCTGCCACAGTGTTATCCAGCAGAAAGAGGCACCTTTGTTTGGCTGAGGTTTTTTGTGTTGGTTTGGTTGTTGGTTTTGTTTGTTTGTTTTGTTTTGTTTTTTGGTTTTTTTTTGTATGAAATCTTTTTTTTCCTTTAACTGCTTTCCTGCCATCTCCAGAACGGATCTGTGCTGCTTTCTCCTCTTTGTGAGAATTCAGTGGGGAGAGGATGTGGAGACAGGAGGGGAGGAGAAGGCTGGGCGGGCAAGTGGGTGGGGGCGATCACCTCTCTCCGTGGAACCCTGCCCCGTGTTGCACTGTGCCTTACAAGACTGGTACAGGGCAGGCCTGTCTGAGCAGGGGAGGAGGCAGAAAGTACTGCTTGGGATGGAGGGGGATGCTGTGGTTTTTGTTCAGAGGGGAGTTTGGGGAATGTGTGGGAGAAGTAGGAGGGAGCAGGACCAGGTGCTGCAGGGGCAGAGCTGAGTCTGCCCTGCTGGCCCTGCTGCCTGCAAAGCGGTGCCGGTGCTGAGCAGATGGAGAGGGAAGCAGGGGCAGCTCTGTCAGGAAGGATTTGTCTTTGGTAGCCTGGCAAACAGCCCTCTGCAAACAAATGAGTAATAAATAAAAGCATGGAGGCTGTCTGACCCCTGCAGCCTCCGACTCCATAGCACATATGGGCTTTTCTGGCTTCCCTGTAAGCTTAAACCTCTGCCTGCTTGCCATGGCAGCATGTTGGCTCTGCTCTTCCCATAACTGTCTCAGTCTCTTTCAGTGCTTTCCCTTTTTTTTCTTTTTTCCCCATGATAGCACACCAATCCCTCTGTCCCTGCTCTCCAAACCACTCCATGAATTGGCAGGCCCACACTTTAGCCACTGTGGCCTGCTGGGAGCATGATGCCTACTGCTGGCCACTGCTTCTCTGCTATCCAATCTTGTGGCCCCAGGCACGGGAATTGAGGTTCAGCACAGCTCCAGAGCCAGAATTTGAGGAGTTGTAGAAGTAGGAATGTCTGCTTTAAATATTCCTCGCAGGAAATACCCATCTTCACAGGCCTTGATCACTTCACTAAAGCAGCAGGGAGAAGGAGAAATGTTTCTGACACCCACTAGTGAATTCAGTTGTTATTAAACTAATCAATCACCTAAACTCACATGAAGATATCAGTATGCTTGCTGTGCAAGTGCTGACTCCTCCATGAGTCCTGCAAACACCAAAGCCTTCTGCAGTCATCACTCCTGTGCCTGATGAAACAGCTATTCTTACTTACATAGCTTAATTGCTGTAAATATATTTAGCATAGTTAGCCAAAAGTTTGAAGAAAACGTTGCATTGCTTATGTACTGAGCTCAGATCAAAAGCTGTTTGCTGTGAGATCATTTCAGGGAAAGCAGTGGAGCGTATTTGTTCTTTTTTGGTTGGTTTCTGTGCAGCAGCTCCAGCCCCAGTTTGCCTCAGCTGTGGCCTTATTGTGTTCAGTCCCTACCCAGCTGTGAGACCTCCAGCAATGTGATGCCCCGGTGCTTTTCACGACCACTCTGGTATCTACCTACACTTTAAAGTGCCTAAATGTCTTTTAAAAGCTGCTTTAAGTTACTGCTTCAAATGCAGCTCAGCCTGGTAAATTTGATTGCTATCACCCCTGTTATTAGGTGACAACAATGGTGTGAGTTTACTCACACCATTATGACAACAATGTGATCAGCTGGGGCCAGATAGCTGTGCACAGCCCTTCCCATGCCAGGGCATGGTTGTTGGTGCTTAATGGGTAAGACAGGGCCAGGCAGATCCCACAGGATTCCTCCGCACAGGTGGCAGGAGGTGGGATAGAGAGGCCTCGTTCATGGGTTCTCCTCTCTCATCCCCCTGCCCTGCTTTACCTTCCCCTCTCCAGCACTTCCCTCCTTGTTGGGTCTAGTTTGTGGCTCTCTGTGGTGGTTACAGAAGCGTCAGCATGGTCCCACCCTGCCTGCCCCGTATGGCTCTCTCAGTGGATGGCTGTACAGACTTAAGTGCTGCATCCATGCTGAGGGCTGCAGAGCAAGCCTCTTTGGCTGGGAAATCACATTCCTAATTGAAATTACTGTAATGTTGCTCAGTCTCCAGGGAGTTTAAATGCCACTGTACGGAAGCATTTCAGCACCAGGATCATTTGTGCAGCTCCCAGCACTGTCCCCATGAGTCCTGCTTTGGCTAAGGAGGGGCTTCTAGAGCTGTTGTAGTTTGATCTCAGTGACGGTATATTTAAATTGGAGAACCAAAGAGGAGACATAGTGCTTCTGCTCAGTAGGAACATGTGAAAGCTTTAGGTGACCTGATGCCCTTACCCTCAGCATTCTTGTCTTGCATCTTGCTATCTGCAGATAGGTTGGGTGAGCCATGGGGAAGGCTGAGTTGAAGTGAGCCAGGCTTCTCTACACCCCCAAGTGCTAAAGAGCAGGGTATGAGAGGTGGGAAAAACATCTCGAGGTAATTCTGAGTTCCTCCTAAGAGAGAGTAAAAAAGGGCTCTACTAGGGACTGCTTCATTTTGTGCTAGAAGATGGTAGTAGGAGACTGGAGGTGCTGAGAGGTTGAATGAAGGCTGGCAAGCTAAGGTGGTGAAACACTGGACTTGGAAGTGGCTGGCCAAAGATCACAGGGTACCGGTGCAGCTGGGATCCCAGCTTCCAGTGATCCTGGGCTTGGGACCGTTGGGCTGGAGGACCTGTCAGCAGCAGGCCAGTGTGGGCTTGATGTAGCTCTGGTGTGGAGCCGAATCTCTGTCATTGGAGATATTCACAACTTTCTTGGACATGGCCCTGATCAACTTCCAGTAGGTAACCTGCCTTGAGCAGGGAGGTTGAGCAAGATGGTCTCCAGAGATACCTTCTAGCCTCAGCATGTCTGTGATTGTTAGTCGCATCTTCTGAGAAATTTGGTCGCCATGGTGTGATCCCCAAAGTAGTGTCAGAGAAACAAGCAGAAATAGGGGTGGTTGTCTAGTTCCCCCGAGCCTGTGTCAGCAGTCTCTACATCAGTAAGAGATTTCCAGGGCTCACAGGTTCTGGGCTGGGAGTATACTCAGTTCCTTTTGTTTCTGGGCTGCTTTCCTCGAGGTGAGGACACAACTCGCAGAACTACGTGGAAATGGCAGAAAAAAGGCAGAAGAATGAGCCGTGCTTCTTAGATTCAAGAGTAAATTTATCTGTGCCTTGCTTGCTTGGCTCTCAGCCTGCTGCTAAATAGGATGGAGGGGCCAAAGTCACGATTTAAATGAATGATCAGAAAGCGCTGATGTAATTGCCTAGCTGTAATCTTCCTGTGTTTATGGATTGCTGCTGTTTGCCTAAGGAGCAAGCTGATTCTTGGTGATGAGTATAAGTTGTGGTACTTCTGGCTGAGCAGGGCGCTGCACTGTTCTTAAGTGAGTGAGGTGACAGCGTGACATGCATTTGTTTCAATTCTTAATGCCTGTAGTTCTTATATTAGAGGATGGTGAGTGACACATTTCCCCATTAGATTTCACTTCATTATTTATTATAAATTCGTTCCAACTGTATTTCAGTGGAAAATGAATTTTGATTCCAAATGTCAAGAGCGAGCATTTGAAAAATGATTCCTAGTTAGCTGAATGAAACTGCTTAAAATCTGTGTGCTTTAAAAAAAAAATACATTATAAAAGCATTATTTGCAAATACAGTGAATTTAACAATAATGATTCCACAGTAGGAACAGAATTTTATTAGAATTCAGGAGGAATAGAATATAACCAGGATATGACCTGACTGCTTTATGAGAATTCAGAACTAGCAGAGATTTTCCTTTCACACTCATTTTTGTTGGGATTGGAAAGGGAAGCAGGCACTCCTGCTTGAGCTCACTGGAATTCTGTGAACTTTTAATAAGCTTATTTCTGTACTCAAATAATTGATTATTTTTTTTTCCCCTCCCTCTGCTTTTTTCTAATAAGAAAAAGTTTGCTGCTTATGTAGTTCATCAGGTTTTATTTCCAGCTGCTCAGCCAGTGAGCACATCTCTGATAACAAGAACACACCGTGTGCGTTTCTACCTATTTTTTCCCAGATTAGAGTGATCTAAAGTTTTAGCATGTAGGTTGTTACAATTTCAAGTTTTAAATTGGTTTTCAGTTCGGGCAACATTTGATTACTTTTTTGTCAGATATGTGCTTCAGAAAGTCATAATTCTTTTATTTGTTCTGCTTCCAAGTCCTCTTTATTGCTTTTTTCCTTTCATATTGCTCTGCTACTATTCTGATCAGGCACTTTCATTGGATTTTTGTGTTGGGAGCTTTTCATCAAGTTTTTAATTCTTTCATCCAAGTATTTAATTTCTTCTGTTTTCTTTCATGACATTTCATCAAATTCTTCCTTGTTCAGAAGCAGAACAAAAGTGAATAAACTAGGAGAAGCTAGGATGGTTGTGCCACCTCCTGAGAATGTTACATTTTAAGGACTTCCAGGTTAGCTCAGTTGTGGCAGGGAGGTCAGGGCATGATGTGTTTGTGCACAGAGTTGCACCAAGCTGTACAAAAACAAGTAATGGGACTTATAAAGAATATTGCTGAATGTTGCCATGCCATAATTACCCTGCTATCTCTTGTATGTGTGTACTGCTATTGCCTACAGCTGTCCTAGTGTTCCAAGGTAATAGTTAGGTTTCAGGGTTAGTTCATCCCAGCAGTTACATGTGTGAGAGGAATTTCTTTAACTTCCAGTTTATTCAGACAGCTTCTGCAGCTGAATTTCCAAGGTTTCTTTCCATCCAAAACAATGAGGTAATTTTAAGGCCCCGTTGAAAGGAGTGTTGCTACTGGTTTCTGCAGAGAGATGATTTTGCCCTGCATGTGATGGGGTTTGGCCAGAGGACATCCCAGTGGCAGGGAACATTTCCACATGTCCATCAACTTCATCTCTCCAATCCCAGGCAGCCTTTTTCCAAGGGTGAGTTGTGCTCAAAGCATCACTGATCCTGGCTTTGTGCTGCCCCTCTTGGCCCACACTTTCTCTTCCTCCCCATGCCTTGTCCTTTCCCCAACCTCTGTATGCACCCAGATGTGACACTTCCTTCTTTCCCGTAAGGGAAATGAGCCCTTTCTCATGTTTTCCTCTGTCACATCCAACCTTTGCGCTGGCTGTGTGGCACTGCTGGATGGTGGACATGGCCAGAGAGGCATCTAATTCCCCTCCCACTGCCTGGGGTTTATTTTTGATACTCTGAGGCTGCTCAGCTCCTCATGTCCCCTCTGGGGGGAAGGAGGAAGTGGGTTGAGGAGGTGAGGGGCTGCCTGCCCTGCCAGGCCGTGCCCTACCCTGCAGGGGATACGTGGCTGTGGAGAGGGGACAGGTGGCAGGAACGAGCCATCTCACCATTGCACCCATGACAGCAGGAGGAGGCTGGAACAGTGTGTACCTTGCAGAGCCTGCAGCTTGCCTGGAGAGCAGCCTCTCTCCACAGCAGCCGCTTCCCGCTTCTCCCTCTGCGGGCTGCGTGGGCTGCAACAAGGCTGGGGGATGAGGCTGGGAGCCTGGCTCAGCATCCACCCTCTTCCCATTCAAGGACCAGATTTGCTTGCATGCTGGGGAGGAGGATGGCCGTGTGGTGGGTCCCCACAGGGTTGAGAAGCTTTGGGGAGCACCTTCTATCCCTGTCTTCCCTTCCTAGGCTGCTGTGCCCACAACCAGAGGCTTCCCCTTCCCTTTGCTGTATGCTGACCCAAGGCCCGGCCACAGCCCTGTTATGTAACCCCTTGGGTGAATCCTCTGCAGTGCTGCCAGCTCCCACACACCGGGCGGTGTGATTCATCCTGGTCATCTGGTGTTACCCAGTGCTGCTGGAAGCCTGGCAGAGGTAGGAGGAGAGCTGTGCTGGGGCCACATTTGGTAAGCGATGTGTGTCTGTGGGCTCCTGCTGCAGCCTGAACCTCACTCTGTGTTCCTGGCACTGAGCTCAGGCAATGGAAAGTGTTCCAGCACTGCAAATGCTTTAAAATTACGTGTGTGTGTATATATAGTGTTATAACCACCGCTTGCAGGAAGAATCTTTCGTGCTCACCAAGAGGTGAGCTGGGCAGGGCAGGAGGATTCCTTTGCTCCAGGAGCTGAGCCAGATGCAGGGGTACTGTGGATGCTGGAACCTCAAGGGCAAAGCAAAGGGAGATGTCTAGCAGAACCTTAAGGAAAGACTCGGAGGTCAGGAGTAAGGTGGGAGGCTGAGGAGAAAGAGCTGCACTTGGCGGTGGCAGGGCCCGGGAACTGGAGGGGAGCCCCAGCCCATGGTAGGGGCTTGGCTGGCTCCCCTGCTCCTGGTTTGGGGGACTGAGCACCACAAGCATAACTCTAGCCTGGTCCTTGCCCTGGGGAAGCCCCCTGCACTGCCCAGGGCTGGGCTGGGCAGAGCTGTGCTGTGCTGCAGATAGAGAGGAGCAGGTGGCTGCACACCAAACTCCCACTCTCCTCGCTGCCTACCACTGCTCCTGAGTAGTGAGAGGGGCCTGGGGATGGAAGAGTTGCTCTCTTACCTTCCCTTTTCCTCATTTGTGGAGCCCACAGTGTTTCTGGCACCTTCTGCTGGTGTGAACTGCAGATGTGACCTGCAGTGGGCTTGTACAGAAATTGCGAGCAGCCATGCCTGTGTTTCCAAGATGTAGGGTTTATCCCAGAGGAGGCAGCATTTCTCTCTGTGCTGGCATGGCACCCTGCTCTATGTGGGCATGTCACCCTCACAGGGGAAACAGCTGTCTGGCTCCAGGTGCTTTCCTGAGCCTCTGATACCAAATAAAAGCAGCACTTGTCAGCCTTGCTGGTGTTGGTGGGTGTTGGAGATGAGATGATGCCTGTTGGTGGGACAGCTGGCTAGCAGTGGTTGAGGAGGGCACCACCACTGCGGGGATGTACAGGGACAAGAGACATCGGCTGCTGGGTCCTTGTCACCTCTCTGTGACATGTCTTGCTCTCATGTCTTGCTTAGTGATGACAAAATGAGTCTCTGAGCACGTGGTTATGCCTGATAGGGGTCATCAGCTGCTGCCAGGTGGTCGTTTGTTTCCAGACTTCACTGACTCCAAGGTCTGATCAGCAGGGCAGGTTGCTGTTTCTGATGTGTTTCTCCCTGTTGGCAGGATGTCTGTTTTCTGGCAGGCTAATAGGACGGAGCTGGTACATGTTCTCTGACCCAGTATCTGTCCTGAGAGCTATGTCCTGGAGGCAGTGCCTTGGGGATGGTGTCCTCAGTATCATACCCACTCAGGGCTGGATGTGGTATGCAGCATGCCTGTTCTGCTGTACACCAACCTGCAGGGATGGAGAGGTCACCATGCCCTTTGGTGCCTTGGCCAGGCTGTGCTGAGCTCAATGCAGGGCCTGGATCAGACTTCCCAGCCCCAGCCTTGTGCTGTGCTGAGTCAGTGGCAATGTCTTATGTTTCCTACCCTGCCCCACTCACTGCTAGCCAAGGCCAGGTGCTGGAGGTGCATGGCCAGGGACACAGACAGGCATGAACCTGATTTTCCTGTTACATCAGTCCTTGTTTTTCCCTCTTGCTGCCTGGCTCCTTGGGAAGGAAGAGAAGCACTTGTGTAGCGGGATGATGGCTTTCCAGGAGACATTAGGCAAGCAAATATCTGGTTTTATAGCTTGGCTTCCCTGCTGATCAGAAGCAGGACCAAGTCCCATGCCACAGCTGCTGACCTGCCACAAAAACTAGTGAGTCTGTTCTGCCCAAACAGCATGTGGAGGCTGAGCAAGCACTGGCATTTGGAGGAGCCCAGCTTAGTTATCTGAGCTCTCCCAAAGCTTTGTTTTGGTGTTTTGCTACTCTGGCTTTCCCTTACTGCTCTAACAAGTGAGTTTGCTGTCAGAATGTTTAAAGGGAAAGACAAATTTTATAAAATTGTGTCTACGAAAAATAAATGTTTGATTTTTAATTGGAAATCTGATTTTCTGGATTAGTGCCCGCCCAACCAGAGAGGAGAAGCAGATGCTGGTGTATAAACAAAGCAATCAGGGCACTGATTATTTAAGGCAAACCTCACATGCTGCAAATGGTTCATAGGAATCATCCAACAAATAATTTCGAACAGTCAGTCTGATAAATGCACTGCCTGTTAACAGCCATTGCAAGAGGAGAAGCAAGTGCTTTTCTGTCACCCTGCACCTTTCCTAACCCTGTATTAGCATATCTCTTGTAAGACCTTAATGGGCACGTATTGTGATTCCTGCCTGTCTGTTACTGCTTCATTTTCCCAGCTGCAGCCCTGCCTGTTCTGCATTTCCTCACGTGGCTGCCACTGTCACTGCTAGGGACAGTGCCTGCCCAGAGGGATGCCTGGCTGTGACTGACACTGGCCATACACGCTAACAGGGAGCTCTTACGGCACCCCTGGATGTGAATTCACCCACCTGGCTTTGTTATTTACAACATCATTTCCTCTGCTGCCCCATAAAGGTCAGGAAAAGCGCAATGGCAGGAAGCTTCCCTGCAGCAGCGTGGCAGCAAACAGGAATTGCTGTGCTGATTATGTGCACTTGGTTGGACTTCTCTGTGCTGTTAACGGAGTATTGCGAAGTACTGCATTATCTCATAAACTGATGTGAAAATGTGGCTTAGGTCTTTTGGCAGCAGCTCTCTATCTGACTTACAGTACCCATCCAACCTCTCGCTATGGGGATCTCTGCTCTGGAGGGAGGTTGCCCATGTCCTACAGGTCTGGGCTCAGGCTGTGCACAGGAGCAGAAATCTTCTCTTGCCATTTCTGTGCATGTGCTGTTCCTATGCGAGTTACCTATCTGGTTGTTTCCAGCAGTTTCTGGTAGTGCTGCTGCTATGAGATTTGCAGAAGTTCTCCTAAGAGAACCATAAGAGTTGGGATCAGATGGAAAAAATGGGCCAAAATGGCACTGGTTTGGGAATCTGAAGGAACTGGTGAAAAGGCAGGAAAGTGAGCTTGAGATCATCTTCAGAGGAGTTGTGATGTGCTACAAGCACTATGTTACAGGACTGAGCATGATGGGATGGCTTCTTTGGAGCAGGAGGTGCTCAAGAGAGGGGGGACAGATCTGGTGGTTTTAGGCCTCTCTTGCTCCTTAATTGTCTCTGTGCAGGAAGGCTGACATTGATGAAGTACTGCTGGGTGGAGAAACAGGGACTGGCAGCACTGGGTAGGTGAAGGCTTGCATTTGGGAAGCCTGCAGGCAGGAAGGATTGGAGTGACAGCAAATACAGCCCGCTATTAGTGAAAGATGGTAGCAAGAATGGCTTGATAGGAGAAGCCAACTCACACCAATCCTCTCACCAGTCCTCTCACCCTGTCATCTTGCAGCAGTGTGTTCCCCCTATGGACATGAGCACAGAGCCTAGAAACAAACTGCAGGATCCTACTGCTGGCTGCTGGATTGCTGGTGGCAGAAGCGACTCAGAGGTTGCTAAGTCTCCTTGATTATTTACTGAAGGTCCAACAGCTCCCTCGGCCAGAGACACTCTCTCTGTGTTAACAAAAAGGCAATGAATTATTTAGCAGCTGGAAATGCCAGATGGTGATGGCTCTGCTGTTTACATGGGGAGGGGAGGGAGGAAGACGTGCACATGGAAAGAACAGATTGAGAACATCTCTGTAGGAAAGTGCTGACCCTGGCCACGGGCCCTGATGGCCTCACAGTGGGCAAGAGGCAGCCTGGCTGGAACAAATGGCTGCTGCTTGCTTGTCCCCTCACACACCCAGCTGAGGCTGGGTTGTCTCCAGATGCCATGAACTGGCCATGTCAGTGCATATATGGCTGCATACCTTCAAGAAGAACTTAAGCTGAGTGATCTAAGAGGAAGAAACTGAGGCTACAGCAGTGCACATAGATGTGCATGCTGCTGTAGTCTCTCATCTGTCACACTGACACATCTGCAGTAAATGTTTCTCAGCAAAAGCAAATCCTTGTAGAGCTCAGGAAGATCCCCTTTCTAAGCTGAGGTATTTTGTGTATGCTCTCCCTGTGATCCCCAAGGACCTCTCAATCAGATTTCCTTTGGTGTTGAAGCAGACTTTGTCCTGTTTGGTTTTGATAGGAAAAAATGCCATAAACACTTTATATACCCAGGTCTCTTGAGGTGCTGGCTGCCTTTGTTTGCATCCTCTGTCACTGCTTAATCAGTTTGTGGCTCCTGCTTTTCTTCATCTGTCCTGTCCATGTGGTTGAGGAGCATCCTGCATCAGTGATGAGCTGGGGCTGAGTGGCTGCAGGGGCTGCAAAAAGTCTCTGTCTGCAATTTAGGCAAAAATACAAAGCTCGCAGAGTCCGTGTGAGTGGGTGCAGTGAGGTTTCACATAGCCTCACAGGTTGTGGTCGTAGTATCTCTGCTCAGTGGGTCTGCAAGACAAGGAACTCATTTAACTCCATAGAAATTCCAGGCAGGCTGGAAGGTCACCTTGTCAGGAGCACAAGTGCCCAAGAGTAGAGATGCAAAATAGCCAAGGTTGGAAGGGACCGCTTGGACATCATCTGACAAAAGCCCCTGCTCAGGGTATGATCAACTTCAAAATTACTTTTGGTTGCTCAAGGCCTCCAAATACAGTGTTTTGTCTGGCTGTTCCCCCTCATGTCGGTAACCTGTCTGTCCCTAAACAGAGAGGTTTTTGATCCTCTCCTCCTGTGCTTCAGCAGCCATTTGGCACCATCCTGGCACACAAGTCTGCAGTATCCCTGTTAATAATGATCATGCTATTTTACACTGGCTTCTGTAGGATGTTTGTTCACAGGGTTCCCAAACACTGCGGGTTTAGAGAGGATCCTCTCCTCCAAAGCACAGTAGTAGAAAAGGTTTGGAAGTAAGAGACAACCTTGACTGTTAATGGCCTTTAAGCATTTCCTACTGGCAGTGACTGTAGCCTGCACCATCAGCTCCCAGACAAAGTGGAGGAAGTCTTGGAAGGAGTGATCCTGGTCTGGTGGGAAAATGGAAGGGTAGTCCCATGACACTCAAATCACGCACACCATGATGGAGAAGGGAGGCCTGGACTGCATCCCACAGCAGCTTTGGCTGTCAGGAATTAATGAAGGGAAGCCCTAGCAGCCCCCTTGCCAACATCATCATTTCTTTTTCTCAGAAACTCGAGCAAATGCTTTGAGTCCTCGTTCTTACCTGCTGACTGCAACAGGGTGGCCATGGCTGAACTCAGCTTCCGAGACTGAGTGAAGAGGTGGTGAGAGACCTGTCTCAGGTATGATAGAGACAACCAAATAGCATGGGCTTTAATGCAGGTAAGGAAAAGAGTATGAGGTAACTGTAAGACTTCGTCAACTCCCTTCTGCCCTGTGTGCCACAGCCCTTCCCTTGTAGCTAGTAGGATTGGGGAAATGGCTCTCCCTAGAGGTGATCAAAAACTGTGGAGGTACGGCATTGAGTTACATGGTTTAGTGGTCATGGTAATAAGGGTTGGACTAGATGATCTTAGAGATCTTTTCCAACCTTAATGATTCTATGATTCTGTGAAAATGTAAGTTCAGCACCTAGCTTCATTCCCTCCCTGCCCTTAGCAAGTTCCCGACCTCTGTGAAGGACCGGAGGGAGCCATGACCCTTTTTCAAGCAGCAGTTGCTTTATCCTCACCCTGGCCCTGTGTTGCAGGGTGAGGCCCTGTGACAGCACCAATGGAGAACGTGTACTCGGTGGAACCAGCGCTGGATGGAGCTGGCCCCACCTCACTGGACATACTCAGCTTCCTGGACACCCTGGTGAACAGCACTGAGGAGCAATGCTTCAGTGCCCGCTCACGCAGCACCGTCCTGCAAGGGCTGCCGTTTGGTGGCGTGCCCACTGTGCTCGCCATCAACTTCATCCTCTGGCTGGTGAGCAGACCAGGAGGGTGCCGTGTCCAGAGGCTCCTGGGAGAACATGGGGGTCAGGGCTGGAAACTCAGTTTGCTGTGTCCCAGCCCCTAAAAGGATGTACCCCTGGGAGATGAGGAATAGCTGTGTCCTAAAAGAAACCTTGTTGCCACATCTCACCCATGCTGGAGGCAATCTCCTTGAGAAAGGAGATTAACCAGAAGATGTTTGGGTCCCTGTAATGCCCTGTTACTATGATCTGTGTGGGCCAAGTAGCTGTGAGGTCCTTCCAGCCCTTTCCTCTGATTCTGTGGGACAGTCCTTGCTGTGTTGGTATTTGCGTAGCCAAAGATACATCTGGTAGATGTCCTCCCGTGGTGCTGCAGGTTGGTGCTTTGCAGATGTAGTGGGAATGGAACTGAAAACCCCTGTGCACATGGGGACTTTTTCTGCCCATCCGAGTAATGGTGCTCAGCCAAGGCCCACAGTGAGCTTCACCTGGGATTACAGGGAAGGCTGTGGATATGGTGGCTGTGAGCACAGGTGTGTGTTACAGATGTGGTGACAGCCACACATGTATGCAGTTGTGTGCTGGTGCTCCCTGCTGCTTTAGTCACGCAGTTCTGATGGCCAAGAGCCTTGCACACTTTGTGGTGGATAGCAGATAATGCTTGAGCAGCTGCAGAAGCAGCAGTCACCAGCACCTCAGGGATTGCTGCAGCACTGGGAAATAATCCAGCTTCAGGGGTCTCTCATGGTGCACATACACTCAAGGCTTCAGGCTTCAGAGACCACTTGTGCTGTGTCAGTGTCTGTGATGTTACCTGCAGCAGCAATGGTGAGGTTGTGGAACAAGAGCAGTTTGGCTTGCGGACAGTATTATGTGAGCTCATCAGCAGGAAAACAGGAAGGAGGGAGATGGTGAGATCCTGTGGCAAAAACCTTCACTGTCCCTTCCTTCCTCCTCCAGCTCCTTCTCCTGATCTTCTCCTGCCTTCGGAAAGCAGCTTGGGACTATGGGCGCCTGGCACTGCTGATGGACAATGATAGGTGAGCAAGCCACAAGTCTACTGCCGGTGATAGGCTTCAGCCTCTCTAATGGGGCTGTGGTGCAGCCCACAGAGGAGTCCTGAGAGTGCTGCTGTTTTGTCCAGGCCAGAGGTGATGACCTGGCAACGAGGCCAGCACTCCTGGCCAGGGGGAACACAGGCATTGTCTGCTGCAGGAGAAGTGGTTACATGGGGCATGTGGTGACATGGCTCTCGGTGCCATTTGGGCAGGATGCACTGCCTGAACAGTGCAGCAGCTGGGCTGCTGAGGAAAATCTCAGTGTGGTTTCCCTGTGGCTGCTCTCCTTCTCTTTTCTGCAGCCTTTCCTGTGCCTCACTCACTTCTTTCTTTTTCATCCATCTGAAGTTTGACATCACTTTTCTACGGGGAGCAGAGTGAGAAGGAGAAGTCCCCATCAGAGAGCAGCCCCCTAGATGTCGACAATAAGGACATGGTAAGTACACAGCAGCTATGGCAAAGGCAGTCTGCAGCTGCTCTTGGCATTCTCAGCAAAGCCATTTTGAGATGCCCAGGACACTCACTGCCAGAGATGCCATGAGGGCACCCAGAGCTACCCTCACTACCACTCTACCACTGCTGCAAATGTGCCTTTTTCTCGTCTCGGTGGCATTAGGCACTAAACAGGCTACACTAGAAACAAGCACAGTCCAACCCATTTTGCTGTCTCTTTCTGTCTTTTGATAACAAAAGTTCAAAAGTCAATTCGTGTTATAGCTATTAAAAAAAATGAACTTATTTAAAAAAAATAACTAGGCAGGGAAAGTAGAGGAGCAAAATAATTGCAGGTGGCAGAATAACTATTTAAAGGCATCATGCTGGATATTGTGTACAGATGTTTGTTACTCATCAAAAATAAGGGAGAAAAAAACGAAAGGAAAGCCAGCATGGCTAAAAAGCAGATTAAGGAAGATTTACAGATGTTAAGATTTATAATTTAACCTTTTTAAAGTTAAGCAGTTTCCAAATGAGGAAAATCTGAACTCTGGCAGGTTAGGTGTAAAATGCATTCCAGGCAAGGGGTAAGAGGAGTTTGTAGGAACATTTGTAGAAAGCTTGAAAACAAGTACTTAAATTATTTTTCTGACACTTAGAAACAGGAAATCTGCCAGAGAGCTTGTGAGGCCAACAAATATTGGCAGTAGTAAATGAAATGCTTGAAAGCAGAGTGTGGCAGGAGATCTACGTAAAGTCACTTGTGTCTGTGTTAAGTGAGTAGTTTTATCTTGGGTAAAGGTGAGGAGAGGAGTAGCAGGGACAGCTCTCACAGGAGGAGAAAGGAGGGCATCCTACAAGGCTCTGCCTGCAGCTCCTTGCATTCAACGTCATTATAAGCCCCCACAGAAAGGGGACAAAGCAGAGGAGATAGAGCCCTTAGGGTCCCCAGGGTCAGCTCCATATTAGGGCTCTGGGGGTGGTGGCCCTTACCTCATCTTGTCTCTCTCTCCTTCCAGGGATTCTGCTCCTGGCTCCTTTCTATCTACCAGATGAAGTAAGTATGTACTGTCAGTGTTGTGGCCATGCTGTAGGGAGCTGGTCCCTGTGGATGGTGGTCCAAGAGCTAGAGCAATGGAGGAGAGCTCTGCTGAAGTGCCCCCAGGGGAGAGAGCAGAGGCTCCTCTCTCTCTGTCCTCCACTGCTTTGCTGACCCCAGGTTCCTGCCCCAATGGACAGGGCTTCAGCGTCTCCCAGTAGGATCCAGTTTTACAATAGGATGGCAGCCTGAGGGCCCATTGGCTCTGTGCCCAAATCCCACGTGCTGCAGGCAGAATGCCATGAGTTTTCAAGGGCTCTGTGGGGCTAGAGCAGCTCCATTGTGAGCCCTAGTGTCCCCAGAGTGGGTATGGAGACAGCGGACCACAGTGGTGGTGACAGTGGTGGTGGTGACATCCCCAGCACTCACTCCCACTGCTCTCTCCCAGGGATGAGGAAATTCAGAGCAAGTGTGGGATCGACGCCACCACCTACCTCTCCTTCCAGCGGCACCTCCTGGTCCTGCTGATGCTGGTTTGTGTGCTCTCCGTGGCTGTCATCCTGCCTGTCAACTTCTCGGGGGACCTCCTAGGTAGGTGCATCCCAGTCTCAGGGTGGCACAAGCACTGCACTTTGAGGTTGGAAGGTGAAAGGATCCTTCTGTCAGTTATGGTTCTTCAGGGTGGTGGGGGCTTACTGGGGACCTGGGAGGTGGGAGGACAGGAGGAGCAAAGAGGGCCCACAGGCATCGTTTGCCCTGCAAGCATGAAGATGCTCTCTGCACCAGATTCTCATAAACTTCTGCTTGTCCTCTTCTCCTGCAGGACACAACCCCACTCACTTTGGCCGGACCACCATCGCCAACATCCCAACACAGTATGTAACTCTGGCATTGGGCAGCTGCATGTGCAGCTGCAGTGCTGCAAGCACCCAGATGTGCTTGCAGTAGTGCATTGTTCTGGGGCCTGGCCTTAGTGAGCAGCACAGCACATGTGGGAGGCTGTGTGTCTGTATGCACCACATGTGTTCTTGGCTTAGGTCTCCAGCACTGGCAGCAGGCTCAGAGGGTTCTGCTGGTTGGCTGGGTGGCTATGGCAGAGTGCTAAATATCACACTGGTCCATTTGCTGCAGCGTGAGCTGATGCAGTTCTCTCCTTCTCCAGAGATCGTCTCCTGTGGCTGCACAGCATCTTTGCCCTCATCTATTTCATCCTCACCATCCTCTGCATGGCTCACCACTCCATCCACCTGGAATACAGAGAGAATGAGAAGGTGAGCTGTGTCCTCCCCACAGCCACCATCCCTGCCTTTTTCAGCTCAGATGGACAACTCTGGATTTGCTGTGGTGTACGTAAAGGAAGCTTTAGAAGCAGCTCAGACCTGGACAGACATGAAAAGACAAGGTCATTTTTCTCCTGCTTCTAAAGAGAGTCTGGAGGCAAATGTTCTGCTGCCTTGTCGCAGAGACTGGATCTCAGCTGTGTCTAGCTGTCAGAAGCTGGCTGTCCAGCCAAGCCCTGAAGCTGAAGCCCTGGGGCTGGCAGTGGCCCACAGGCTCTCCTGTTCCTGCAGCATGCGGGAGGCCAGCAAGGGACAAAGGCTGTGGGTTCTGCAACTCCTAGTGCCTCCACCTAAGTGCACAATAGTGTCTGAGCCCTTTCCCTTAGTGCACATCCCTTCCCTTTCTGTCCTGCAGAAGATATGACCACAAACTGCAATCTGGGCTGAACAAGATAGCAAATGAATGGTCCATGGACCCCAGCCCCATCCTCTGCCTCTTCTTTCCTAGGTCGCCCGGACATTGATGGTTACTCACATTCCCATGGAAATCACAGACCCTTCACTTATCATTAAGCACTTCCAGTGAGTAGCCTCATCTCAGCAGGGTGTCCCCATCCTACCTGGGCTTCCCTGGGGAGGAGAGAGAAGTTTGTCTCAATTCCTGTCACTGTCCCCTGGTGTCACCATGTCCATGTGCCCACAGTGAGGCCTATCCCAGCTGCACTGTCACCAACGTACAGTTCTGCTTTGATGTGCGCAAGCTGATGAAGCTGGATGCAGAGAGGTGAGTACATGGGGACCCTGTACCTGTCTGTCTGATGGAGGCAGAAGAACTGTTCTATCTGTTTCCTGGCAGGCGTAAGGCAATGAAGGGCCGGCTTTACTTCACCACCAAGGCACAAAAAGAGGGAAAGATCATGATCAAAACCCACCCTTGTGCCCGGATCTTCTGCTGTCGCTTCTGTGGCTTTGAGCAGGTAGGAAGCAGAGAGTTGGGCTGCAGGCAACGTGGTCCCAGTGTGGGCAGAACTGCAGGCAGCACAGTAGCTTGCCCATGCCCCAGCCCTCGCTGCTCCCACAGGTGGATGCTGAGCAGTACTATGGGGAACTGGAGGAGAAGCTCACAGATGAGTTCAATGCTGAACGCAACCGCATCACACTGAAGCGGCTTGACATGGCCTTTGTCACCTTCCAGGATGAGCGTATGACAGCTGTGTGAGTGTCTCTTGGGCCTGCTGGTGCGAGCATGACCTGGTGGTGGTACGGGATGGGGCCACCATTTCTGGGGACAGCAGGGGCACTTTGATAGCTCCTCCAGCCAAATCCAGGCAGCCAGGCTGTTTTTGCCTGCCTGGAGCAGCAGGGAGAGACTCATGAGAAGCAGGGGGAATTCTGAGCCTGTGGTTTGGACCTGACCCTGGGCTTCCTCCTGCAGGATTTTGAAAGATTACAGCCACATCCATTGCCGGAAGCATCCCCAGCAGTCTTCTGTGACCACCGTGGTCAAGTCACACCAGTGGGGTGTGCGCTACGCTCCAGCACCCAGTGATATCATCTGGTGAGCTGCCAGGGTGGGAGGAATGGAGAGAGGAAGGGCCAGCAGTTGGGAAGGGAAAACCATATCCATAGCTATAGAGCACCTTCCCAGGGTGACAGGGGCTGTGGAGAACCTTCCTGTGGTCATAGCTGAAGTTACCTATGGTAACTGGAACAATCGCTTCATAGGTTGCAGGATCAGACAAGATTTGGAGCGATTGCCAGGCTGTGACTTCTCTAGCCTTACTCCAAGGCATCCTTGTAGCACAGGCCTCACTGTGGTCATACTCAGATCCTGGGATCTCTGTATCTGCGATGCAGCAGCATAGGAAAGAGAGTGACGGTAGGCTTAGAGTAAGGGCTATGGGGTGGTTGGTGTGGGGAGCAGGGCACAAAGCATTGGAGGACTGAGACAGAAGACCCAAGGCACACAGTGGTGTTTCCTCTGCACTGCATCCAAGTTATATTTTCCTCTCTTAGGGAGAACTTGTCAGTCCGTGGCACATCCTGGTGGGTGCGATTCATTCTCCTTAATATCTGCCTCTTCATCCTCCTCTTCTTCCTCACCACACCGGCCATCATCGTCAACACCATGGACATGTTCAATGTCACACGACCTGTGGAAAGCCTCAAGGTAGTCCCTGGAACACAGTCCTGAGCCCTGAGCATGCCTGAGCTTTGGTGCCTATGTTGATGGGGAAGGGCAAGTTGGTGGCCATGCAGGAGAAAAGGGGTGGGAAGAGCTCCAGGAGATGTCAGAAGCTGCTGGCGGCACATTGCTTTCCTGCTTATTGACATGGGAGCTGTTGGAAGAGCACGGGAACTTAGCATATTTTCGTGATGCCTTTGGCTGTCCTCAAGCTCTTGCCTCCTGGAACATGTCCCTGCTCATGGAGGAGCTGCTCCATGTACACCTGCCCAAGGAGCTGCCTGCAACATGATGGAGCAGTGGCAGTGTAGGCAAGCACAGCCTGTTGCTCCCTGGAGCTGGCAGAGTCCTAAGAGGGTGTCCACCATCTCTCCTCCTGCAGAACCCAATTGTTACCCAGTTCTTCCCCACGCTGCTACTCTGGGCCTTCTCCGTCTTCCTGCCATTCCTCGTCTACTACTCAGCCTTCTTTGAGTCACATTGGACAAGGTAAGGAGACCCCCTGCTCCTCTAGGACCGCTCAGGGCCATGCTGGAAGAGAGGAGCCCCATTAGCATCATCATGAGTGGTGTTCCCCAAGGGTCGATGCTGGGGCCCTGTCCTCTTCAATATCTTTACTGATGACCTGGATGAGGGCATTGAGTACACCCTCAATAAGTTTGCAGATGACACCATGTTGACTGGAAGTGTTGGTCTGCCATCCCTGTCGATCTGGGGGTAGTGAGGCCCTGCAGAGGGATCGGGACAGGCTAGATAGCTGGGCTGAAGCCAACGGGATGAGGTTCAACAAGGCCAGATGCCAGATCCTGCAATTTGGCCACAACAACCCTAGGCAATGCTACAGACTTGGGGCAGAGTGGCTGGAAGACTGTGTAGAGGAAATGGACCTGGGGATATTGATTGATGCTGGGCTGAACATGAACCAGCAGTGTGCCCAGGTGGCCAAGAAGGCCAATGGCATTCTGGCTTGCGTCAGAAACAGTGTTGCCAGCAGGAACAGGGAAGTAATTATCTCCCTGTACACAACTCTGGTGAGGATGTATCTCGAGTACTGTGTCCAGTTTTGGGGCCCTCACTGCAAGAAAGGCATTGAGGTCCTGGAATGGGTTCAGAGAAGAACAAAAAGCTGGTGAGGGGTCTGGAGCACAGGGCTTATGAGGAGTGGCTGAAGGAGCTGGGATTGTTTAGTCTGGAAAAGAGGAGGCTCAGAGGAGACCTTATTATTCTCTGTATCTACCTGAAGGGAGGTTGTAGTGAGCTGGGGGTCGGCCTCTTCTCTCATGAAACCAGTGATAGGACTAGAGGGAATGGCTTCAAGCTGCACCAGGGGAGATTCAGGCTGAATGTTAGGAAATACTACTTCTCTGAAAGAGTGGTCAGGCACTGGAATGGGCTGCCCAGAGAGGTGGTGGAGTCACTGACCCTGGAGGTGTTCAAGGAATGCTTGGACATTGTGATAAGGGACATGGTTTAGTGAGAACTATTTGTGATAGGTGGATGGTTGGACTGAGTGATCCTGTCCTGGATCCTGGACTGGTGATCCAACCTTGGTGATTATGATTCTGTGATCACTCACACGGAGTGCAAAGTTCTCTTTTTCTTCCCTTTCCCCAGGTCAAGTGAGAACCAGCTTACCATGCACAAGTGTTTCTTCTTCCTGGTGTTCATGGTCATCATCTTGCCCTCACTGGGACTGACCAGGTACAGACCAACCTGCAGCCTGGGCATCACACTGGGGTTGTCTTCTCCCCACAAGTGAGCCTGAGAGGGCTGAGGGACAGGAGCTGCTTCCATCACAGATGACACATGGCTGTCCCTGGGAAGGAAAAGGCTCGTGCTTTAGTGATGCCAAGCTGCACCCAGATGGGCACAGACAGAAAATACACCCCATAAAGTAGGTGAAGATCTGTCCCAGGCTGTCACAGCTAGCCTAAGTTACTATTGGTGCCTGTCTTGTGTTGAGTCCTTCAGCAGATCCAAGAAGGACCAGGTCAGGTATCTGCATAGTCTTGGCTCCAGTAAGTGTGATCTGAGCCCAGGGCAAGGCAAGGCGGGTGCAGGCTCTATGTCCCCCACACTGCTCTGTGTCCCCTTCCTGAGCTGCCCCTTTGTTTCTCCTAGCTTGGATCTCTTCTTCCGTTGGCTCTTTGACACCCACTTTCTGGACCAGGCTGACATCAAGTTCCAGTGAGTAAAAGCCTTCTCCCCAAAACTTGAGAGCCTGCAGAGCAGAGCCCAGTGCCAACTCTGCCGCCCTCTCACCCTCCCTGTCTGTGGGGCAGGTGTGTTTTCCTCCCAGACAATGGCGCTTTCTTCGTCAACTACGTTGTCACCTCCAGCCTGATTGGGACAGCCATGGAGCTGCTGCGCATCCCTGGCCTCTTTGTCTATACCACCCGGCTCTGCCTCGCCAAGTCAGAGCCTGAGCGGCTCCACATCAAGCGGGTACAAGGCCCCGGCTTATTCTGAATACACGGGTGATCCTGTGCACCTGGAGAGGCAAAGACAGTAACAGTGTTGTTGGTTGTGTCTCAGAGCCAAGCTTACCAGTTCCAATTTGGGTTGGAGTACGCGTGGACCTGCTGCATCTTCTCTGTTGTCATGACCTACAGCATCACCTGCCCCATCATTGTCCCCTTTGGTGAGTATGGCCCCACTGTGTCCCCATCCATGCTGAGAACAGCTTGTCCCAGCTATCAGTAGCAGTGTGGAGACTTCCCATGAAAGGAAGGAACAGCCACCAAAGATCCCCTGTCTTTCCAACAGGTTTGCTCTACATGCTGCTCAAGCACATGGTGGACCGATACAACATCTACTATGTGTATATCCCCACCAAGCTGAACCAGCGGCTCCATGTGGCCGCCATCAGCCAAGTTGTGGTGGCCCCCATTCTCTGCATGTTCTGGCTGCTCTTCTTCTCCGTCCTGCGCCTTGGTAGGGACAGCTTGGGACTGCCCCTTGCTGCTTCTCAGGGTCACCAGTCTGAAGTTCTGGGGGATGAGCTGCACCCTTGAGGGATGATGGTGTCACCTCTGAGTTAGACACAATGTAGGGAGTGGGAAGAGGGATGGGAAGACGTGATGAAGACCTGAGAGATGCAGGAGTATCAGTGTTTGGAAGAGGGGGATGAGAGCTCAGAGCACCCCCAGCATACGCCAGCCTGAGGCTCAGTTAGGTGTACAGCAGGTCCTTGGAGGTTCGCGTGTTGACCTCGTGTCTCTGCCCCAGGTCCCACCCGCCCTGTCACCCTCTTTACCTTTGTGGTCCTCCTCTCCTGCATTGTCTTCTCCTTCTTTGGCCTCTGCTTGAAGAAGCTACAGCCACGGAAACCATCCAGCTACCAGGTGAGCAGGGGCAGCTGCTTCCCATCTCCCACTCTGTGCTTTACTTGGGTGCATTTGCAGTACAGAGTCAGAGAGTTTGGCTACACCTGGATCAGAACAAGGGCAGGGATCGGTCCTGGCTCTGGCAGTCAGCTCTTTGGTACCCATGCAGGAGCTCCCCATTTCCAGACATCAGCGCTGGGTGATGCTGTGGTTGGGAGGGTCATGGCCAGCATTTCTAGCGCACTTGGTTGAATCCTATTTTGGCTGGGATTTGGACCCAGCCTCGGTGAGGGATGTTGCTCTGGCTGGAGTGTCCCAAAGCTTTTCCCCTTGCCCCTGTGCGGCTTCCTCCTGTCTCCCCTCTGCAGATGTCTGATCAGTCCGAGGGTACCTTCACTGATGCCGAGCGGAGCAGCGTCTCCTCCACTCCCAACTCCAATGTGAGTACATCTCCCTAACCCTGCTGTGGGCCCCCAGCTCACTCCCAGCCTGGGACAACATCCCCTTACATCCAGCCTCTGATCCCTGACCTCACTGCCCCTGGGGCAGCTCTTTGTGGCCACAGTACTGCAGGAGCCTGAGCTGAGCCTGACACCGGCAGCTTCCCCAGCACACCAGTCTTATGGCACCATGGGCAACCACCTGGAGCTGGTAGAGGATGGGGAGGACTGTGGTCTGCAAAACTTTGAGACAGAGCTGGAGACGGTGGAAGGCGAGTACAGGACCGGCCCCGTGATGGAGAGCCAGCCCCGCTACCAGTGAGCATCTTGCTCCCAGGGTGAGAGCCAACACCAGTGGGCGCCCACCTCGCTGATGGACCCACACATAGCTGATTTTGGAGCAGGGGGCATCAGGACTTAAGTGAAGGAGGGACTTCAGCCCATGCAAGGCAGCGTGGCCTTGCCACTGCAGACAGGCTTGGCCACCCTGCACCCCCGCAGCCCCATCTGCCACATCCAGTCTGGGATGGGGAGGAGAGGTTGCAGGGTTTTGGGTTAAGGTCTCCCTAAAAGACTGTACTGCAAGGGGAGGAGGGAGGCCCTGCCTCTGGTCACACATCCTCTCTGCCATGACAAAACTTAGCTTGCCCATCCATTGCTGCAGCCATCCTGCTGCCTCCCATGGCCCTGGGTGCTGTCCTCCCCAACCCATGTAGTGCTGAGAGCACTGTCCTGGCAGGGCTTGCCCTCTTTGTGCCCTCCCTCTGCTGCTGCAGTGTGCTTGTGCCCTCGGGTCTTCAGGGACAGGTGTATTTTGTGGCCATGACAACAGCTGCCTTTCACTGGTGGCTCCCATCCTCCCACTCTTGCAGCCCATGCTCCCCTCACTCCCCTCGGGGCTGCCTGTGGGGATCCGCACAGCTCCATCCCATTGCAATAGCAACAGGGGGCTGGCAGCACTCCCTGGGTTGTCCAGGAGCCTCTGGAGCATGAATGCTGCTGCACTGGGTGTGTGCACACCACCTGCTCCTGCCCAGGCAGCATCCTTGGGCTTTTTGGGCCCTGGATGCAGGAGCAGGTACTGCACTCCCAGCCTTGCTCCCGCAGGGTGAGCGCACACAGTTCTGCTTTGCCTGGGTGGTTTCCTGCTGGGGTAAAGCCATAGCAGGCAGCTGATAGCAGAATGGTTATGGTGCCAGTGGGGGACCGACCCATCTGCTACCTTCTGAAAATGCAGAGGTGGGGCTCTTGAAATCCTGCCTCTTCCCATGAGTCATCCTCCTGTAGTTGCCAGTTGCTCAGGAACGAGGCAGTGCTCAGGCAGTTTCTCCCCACTCTGTGCAATGCTGTAGAGGTAGGGGCTGAAACCGGTGCCTGGCCATGGGTGGTGCCCAAGACCTTAGTGGGATGTGAGAGAGCTCATCTGGGTCTTTCCCTTGCTAGGGGGACATTTGCATTGCACTTCTGGGAGGGTGCCCTGCCTCAGTCCTTGCTCTCCCCAGGGGTGATGGAGGGGTCTGACTCCAGAGAACAGCACTGCAGGGATGCCCTGTGCCACTTCCCCTGCCCAGCATTACTGAAGCTGTTGGGAGTGGGGGCACAGTGTGTAAATCCTGGGGCACCCAGCAGTGAGTTGGAGATCTCAGCTCTCAAGGCTGGCAGCCCTGCTGCTCCCTGGCTTCTACATGCCCAAGTGGTGGCTGTGGCAACCAGAAGTGACTCTGAGGGGAAATCCCAGCTCCCTACACTGGTGTCCTGTAGCCACTCATCTTGGGGCTGGTAAGATGCTGGTGGCCCCATCCAATGACTTGATGCTCCCTTTCTGGGGGGACACAAGTGCCTGCGAGTGGCACTGAGTCCTGCGGAGCTCAGGCTTGGATTGCCCTTGTTTGCCACACTGTAGGAATGTGCCAGAGGTCTGTACCTTCTTGTTATTTATCGCTATGACCGTGCCTTGAATAAAATGACTTCACCCACCTGCTGCCTGCAGTCATCACCTCTGCGCGTTACTCCTGTCTGGTAGTGACGGCCATTGTCACCCTCTGCCCAGCTACAGACCCTCTCCACTGTCTATCCCTTTTGTATCCAGCCTATGGCACTGTGGCAGCAGCACAGCAGGTCAAGAAAAGGCAGCAACTGGAAGAGCGATCTGGGCTGGAAGCACTTCAGGGGTAAGGGGAAGATGCAGGAGCAGAAAAGGTGCAGGGGGAAGAGGAGCACCCAGTGGTGTTACCTCAGAAAAGCTGGTATAGGGTAAGGGATGTCAGATTAGGTGAAGAACTGGAACATTTAAATCTAGCCCAGCAAACCCCTCTGTCATCCTTTGTTAAGCTTGCTTAGGCCTCTCAAAATAAACAGGCACCCCAAAGGGCAGAGACTCTCGATTGTTCTTTATTAAACAGTACACCTGGGTATAAGAGGCACACAGACTAGTTTGTTTCCCCTAGGAATTACACAAAACATGGCACAAAAAAGGAGTGGAAGCCAAAGGACAAAGGGACCATTTCTTGCAGTAGCACACAGTCAATTCCTCACACATGTGGCTATGTGCCACGCAGGTTCAGAACATTCCTGCCTGTGGTGCTGATGCCCCAGATCAGGGCTGTAACAGGAACTGCCCCATTCCCCGCCTCTCCTACTCTGTATCAGACTGCAAGAGCACAGCCTGGTATCCTGGGGAAGATAGCATGCATGGCACATACAGCTCTGCCCTGACACCACTCCCCTCACAATCAGGGTCCTTGCTGTGTGCTCAGCACAGCCACCAGCACCACAGGGCAGGGGACAGGGATGGTGACACATCTCATGGATTGCCCTCCTGCTCAGAGGGAGTATAGGTCAGCACAGGAGGGACAATCGCAGCCCTGAACACTGGCCTTCTCCTGCACTGAAGAAGTGAAAAAGGGCACTGGCTGCAGATGAGCATTTGCTCCTTGTCTTTACCCTGGGATGACTTCCCTTAAAGATGACCTTCTCCATCGAGATCAAGTTCAGCTCCCTTGGAGCACATGGGTTCTGCCTCCCAGCCATTTCATTGGTAGCTTCCTGGCAGGTGCTGTACTCCTGCCCTAACATGGCCCTATCTGCTCAGTGTTAGCCGTGTGCCTTCTCCCCTCCACGGTGACTGCGTCTCAGGTACGGCGGAGTTATTTCTGCAAGGTGAGGAAGCTCTGCAGATGGGCACTGTGTGCAGATAGGAAGCACTCCAGATCCTACCCCCGTAAGCAGAAAAATTACAGCCATTCTTCCCCTGGCCAAGAGCCAGCATCATTTCCAGAAGCCGTTGCCATGACATGATTGCAACTTCCATTGTTATTTTAAGACATGATTTCTTGTATTTGCTTCATTCTTCTCAATACAAAACATTAAATAGCCACTGCTGCTGGTGCACTTCAGCCAACTCTCACACATTAAAATCAACTGGCCAAGTCTACAGGAACCCTTCTGGGCAGCAGCCTACATCACTGAGAGCAGCCTTACCTTGGTATTAATGTGATCCCCCACCACTGGAAACACTCGCAGGGAACACACTACACTGCGACCAGCCTCACACAGGAGAAGGGCAGAGGCGCACCAAGATCACTGCCCATGGTGATGCTGGGTGAAGAGAGCAGGATGAGAGCTCGCTGTGGGGCTTGAGAGGCCCTCACCAGCAGCTATCTTATGGGGATGGGCAGCAAGAAGAGGGTAGAGAGCCAGCAGAAGGCCAAAGCACAGCTACAGGTGCTGGCACACAGGAACCTGGCACTGGGAAGTGGTGCTGTGCTGGACACTCTGGGCTACAGAGAGATACCCTGTGGCCACCAGGAAAGGCAGGGACATGGCAGCATCAAAGCAAGGTGAGATCACGAAGAGAACCCAGCACATGTAGCTGGAGGAGGTGGGCTGGTGCATAGAGACAGACAGGTGGAGAGAGGCAGAGGGGTGAGTGCTCGTCCTGTAGAGGGCCAGGCCTAGGGCTAGTCCCCCTCTGGGAGGACCTCCCAGCCACGCTGCATGGCTTTCACCACCGCACTGTAGAGTTTGATCCAGGCCTCCCTCGCATCCGGGCTGAAGGCAGCACCTAGGCACTTCTCCAACATGTACAGCAAGGACTCGCCAACTGTCTGCAATCCAAACAGAGAAGTGTCAACTCAGTGCTGGGGAACAACAGGCAGATCCCTTCCCTCACCCCCGCACCACTTTGGGTGAGAGACAATGGTGCACAAAGCCATCGCTCTCTCCAGGTGGAGAAATCATAGAATCACAGAGTTGTTAAGGTTAGGAAAGACCACTAAGATCACCTAGTCCGGCCATCAACCCAATGCCACCATATCCCTAAGTGTGACATCTACATGCTTCTCGAGCACCTTCGGGGACAGTGACTCCACCACTTCCCACCTGGAATGGGCAGCCCATTTCCAGTGCCTGACCACTCTTTCGGGATGAGGAATATTTCCTAATATCCAACTTCAGTCTCCCCAGCACAACTTGAGGCCGTTCCCTTTCATCCTATCACCATAACCTGGGAGATGAGGCTGACCTCCACCTTGTCACCTGTTCAGGGAGTTGCAGAGAGCAATAAGGCCTCCCCTGAGCTTTCCCTTCTACAGACCGAAAAGCCTCTGAAATGCTTTGCTCCCCTCTGCCCTCACTCTCCAGGCAGGAAACAAGGGGTGCTCAAGGGCTTCCCAGGCCAAGCCAACATCTCCAGTGGCTCAGAATTGGAACCATCAAGGATTGCACAAACAGCCATAGTGGGATGGGAGAGTACACCTCACCGAAAAGGACTCAACCTTCACACCAACTGCCTGATGCTTCTTGCCGAGGTTGCAGAGGTATTCTTCCAGACAGGGCAAGTCCTCTAGGTGGCTGACAGCTGCATCAATCACCAGCATCACCTGGGGGAGCACAGCAGCTGCACCACATTTGTACAAGGCCAGCCCCTCTAGCTCACCCTGCTCAGCCCAGCAGCTACCACCACCTCCCAGCACAGCAGAGGAGCTGTTGGCCTCCCTTCCCAGAGGAGAAAGTGGAACCTCTGGAAGTTGCCAGGATAGTGCAAAAGCATAGGAGACAATGCTAAGGTAGGCCAAAGTATTTTGAGGGGAGTTGGGGGAGAGCCCAGCCAGGAGATCTGCTCTGGCAATGCACAAATGGCAGCGGGCTCCCAGAGGGATGAAGAGTCACGTGGGAGCAGAACAGAGTTAATGAGGGATGAAGGGAGCAGACAGAACAAGTTAGGAGAGATTAAAACCTGGGCATGGTAAGCCCAGCAAAGGCAAGAGGTGATAGAACCGTACTCTATAATTTCAAGAGGCAAATTATCTCCAACTAGAGCAAAGAGCTATTTCAGCTTAAGGCAATAAGAGCAGAAATAAAGATGGACGTTGCTTGTTCAGTAAGCAGAAAATAGCAGAAAGCCTGCAGCTATCAAGAAAAGAGCCTCTCACAAGGAACAAGGCCAGGCGAGCAGGCGCTACGCCACTTTAAAGATGGAGGTTATAAAGGCTGGTTTGAAGATGGAGGTTATGGGGTTACGAAGGCAGCACAGGCTGCACTGTGTCCCAGCAGGGCTGCTCCTCCGGGCTCACCAAAGGGCTGCGCTGCGTTATTCCCAATTCTTCCTGTACGCGAGCTCCCGCGAGGCAGCCTCAGCACCGCTCCCTCCCCGTCTCGGGGACACAGCAGTCCTCCCGCGCGCTCCCATCGACTCCCGGCGGTCCCGAACCCACCCGCGGATTGCCCCGACCCCTCTCACCTTTCGGATGTGATCCAGGAACTCGGGAGCAGCCAGGCACTCCTGGGGGCTGGCAAACTGCTTGCAGTTGTACTGGAAAAGGGGCAACAGGTCAGGGTCCAGATCGAACAACCTGCAACGGCGGGAGAGAGGCCCCATCTTCTCTCTTTGTTGGCTCCATTCGGAGTCCCGCTCACCCGCCGGCAACGGCGTCGCAGCCCGTAGGGAAGACGCTGAGATGCGCACGGCAGAGTTCGGCTCGGCTCCGCGAGCTCCTGGCCGGCCGCAACGCGGGGCACCGCGCGGGGCAGCCCCGCACCGCCCGCCGCCCCGGGGATCCGCTCCTCCGGTCGAGCACCCCGGGCGCGGAGCCACGCTGCTTCCCGAGCCCCAGCTCACCTGGAGAAGAGAACGACGCCGTTCTGCACCGGGCTGCCGCTCACCCGCCGCCAGCTCTCCCGGATCAGCTCCTGCTGCGTGCGAGACAGCATCCCGCTCTCCATAGCGGGGCGGGGAAGAGCCCGCCCGGGGAACCTGCCCCCGTCCCCGCCGCCCGAGGTTCGCTCCGCACGCAGCGGGGCCGGCAGAGAAGCGGAGCCCGGAACGGAGCGGAGCCGCCCGCCCTCCGCCCCCCGCCGTGCCCCCGCGCCCCCCCGGCCGGGCGGTACCGCGCCGAGCTGCCCCTCGGTCACCGCTGTGGGCAGGTGCCGCTCCGGCGTCGCAAAGAGCCTCTGTCATTTCAGGGTAATTAACGGCTGAATCCTGCGAAGGTATTGGTACACAGAGCGGAGACCGGCTTTGTCAGACAGGTTCAGGGTGCCCAACTTCTCCTTAGAGAAGAGAAGGCTCCGGGGAGATCTGAGAGCAGCCTGTCAGTATCTAAAGTATCTAAAGGAGGTGTAAGAAAGAAGGGGACAAACTCTTTAGCAGGGTCTATGGTGATAGGACAAAGGGAAATGGTTTCAGACTTAAAGGGGACACTTAGACTGGGTAAAAGGAAGAAGTTTTTTTTACAGTAAGAGTAGTGAAGGATTCAGGTTGTCAGTAGGTGTGATTGGTGCAGTTGAGGTGAGGCTGGATGGGACTCTGAGCAACCTGATCAGCTGTAGACATCCCTGTTCAATAGAGAGAGCTGGGCTAGATGGCCTTTTAGAATCTCCTCCAACTCAAGTGTTTCTATGATGCAATGAACTTCTCCTTATTGCTCAGATAAAGGTAAATGATGTGTTTAATTTAGCCCAAGGGAGCACAAAGGAAACTCAAAGGAGTGTAAGCAAGCAAGGGCTCAAGGAGCGTAGCAGAACCCAGGAAAGAAGAGCAGCCCTATGGACAGGAATTGCAGAAGCACCAATGTCACTGAAACCTTGCCCCACTCTGGAATAACAACCGTGCCAATCTTATCTCACATCCTGCTGCAGACAGTGGCCTGGACCCCAACCCAGATGCACCTTGACCCAGAGCAAGCAGAATGGAGGCTCTCTGCTTCAGAGCACCACCATCCATCTTTGGAAGGAGGCACAGCACCATGCCTCAGCTCAGCTCCAACACCCAGGGCTCTTTCTATTAATGAGGCAGCCCAGTGGCAGGGCCATAGAAGGCAGTTCTGGGACCCAAAGTCCTGCCCTGCTCACATGGGCTCCTGGAGCCCTGCAGCCTTAGGGCAGAAGGGACACAGTGCTGGGTACAGAGAGCTCCAACCTAGATCCAGACTTTCAACTCCAGCAAACTCACAAGGGAACCAAGCTCCTCAAGGAGACTCCGGCTCTCTGGCTGAGGAGCCGAAAGAAAACCTCAGTTCTGCTTTGAATGTCACTGGTGTAGCAATTGACCAGATCAATACAACGAGAAAATCATTACAACAGAGGTGTGATGACAGAAGGACCAGCACACTAAAAAGGTGCTATAAAGGAAGGAAAGAAAATTGCTCACCCATATCAGAAGATTCCAGATTCACAGGGGAAAGCTTCACCAAGGAGGAATCTCCATAAAGAGATCCTTCCCCAGCAGCAGTCAGCCTTGAAATGAGGTCTCAGAGAGGTGCAGCCAGGCTCCACCCCTTCTGGTCACACAGCTGAATTGCCTTCACCTGTGCCCCCAGGGCTGACCGGGTTCTTTCCCCAGGTGCTCAATCAGTGGTTCAGGCTGTGGTTCAGCAGTTCCTGTGCAGAAGGGAAGCACCTAAGGCAGGCTGCTGGAGCTGAGGGATCAGCTGATGAGTGAGATGGGCACAGGGAGTACAAGGCAGGAGATGAGCATGGTGAAACAGGGAGACAGCCTGGGAATGCTGCCTCAGTTTTGGCTGGGACATGGGACACCTTTCCTTGGCTCCACGCAGGCACTGTACAGCTCACACCCCAGAGCAACAGCTCCAAGTGGAAGGAGCATCTCATATGGCAGCACTAAATGCATGACCACGATGGCAGTGGGAAATGACAGCTCATTTCCCCTCATTGTACCTCCCTCCCTGCCATAGACGGTGGCCACCTGCTGCTGGCACAGAGCAGACTTTTGTAGCAGCAGCCCCTGCCCAGCATGCCCAGCCCACTCCCATTGAAGATGGAGGTGCCCCAGGGGACAGTGAGCTGGTAGGGCTGTAATGTATTGCTCAAAAAAAAAGTAAAGTAAAGTAAAGTATTAAATGTAAAGTATTGCTCAATGAGGGCTAAGAATGAAAAGGAACCAACCAGTTCCTTATCCCTCAGTACTGGCTCCCTTAGGATGGTGTGGGGACACATCCAGGAGCTGTTCCCTGCCCTCTGCCCAGCAAATCTGTTCCCCAGCATTCTGCTCTACCTATTGAAGGGTCTCGAGAAGACAGCAGTACTTTTCTCTACCAGCATACATCCTCCAGCACAGGAGCAGGGAGCTGTCAGGAGGGATGCAAGGTGGGAGAAAGGAGGGACTTCAAGTCTCAGAAACATCCAAACATCATTTGCATGACTTAAAGTGAGGGCCCAGGAGACACAGCGCTGCTTCTTGCATGCAGAGCAGCTGCTCCCTCACAGCTCTGGGGCTGTCAGAGGCGTTTCTGAAGCTGCTGCAGAACCACAGTGCTGCCAGCACAGGCTGAGTCCAGGGAGGATCCAAAGAATAAAAAAAGAGCAGGAAAGCTCCCTCCTTGTTCAAGTGGTTAGCTAGTCTTGTGGCATAAGGAAGCCCCAGGATGTGTCCAGAGGCTGAGCACTACAAACACTGCCATGTCTGTGCATTTCCTGCCATGGTCCCAGCTCCCTGAGCTCTGTGCAGCCAGCCCAGAGCTCAGCTCTTTCCTGAATTGTTCTTAGATTCCTGCAAGACCTCCCCTGCAGCTGTGAAGAGTGAAAAAGAACCAGTTCAGCAGCACAGGCTGCTCCAGTCACCATCAGGGTGCCTGCAAAACAGTGAGGCAGATGGCTGACAAGGGGCTCTGACCTTCAGTAGAGCTCTATTGTGCTTCAGAAGACTATGTTTATGCTGTTTAAAATTTGTGATGGGTCTCTATCTAATTTACAGTCCCCTTCAAAGTACAGTACCATCGCTCTCCTTGCCAAGTGTCACTGCCTCGGTTTACCTACAGGGCTACTGTGACACCACTGTTGCTGTTGTAACAAACCCAACCCCTCCTCCCCCTCCTTTTGGGCTCCTGCTCATTTCCAATTCCTCACCCATTGAGTCTTCATGAATAGTGCTGCTCTGATCCCTCTACCCTGGGCTCCTCACTCACCGTGCAGCCAGATTCTTGGGCCTCATTAATCCCCTTTGCTACTCTTCTTTCCCATCTCGAACCACAGAGCCCATAGTCTCCTCCTCATCCCACCCTTCAGGCAGGAGCAGGAGCCATGCTATATTTCCAGCCATCTTCTTACACTGTCCCTCAAGCCACACAGCTCTGTAGCAAAGCAAACCACAGAATAGTTACATAACAAGAAGCAAAAAAGACACAGGAGAGAATAATTTTCCCCATAAAATGATTAAGGCAACAGCTGTAGAGCTTGCAGGCAGTGCTATGCCTGCGGGGAGAACAGGGCCACAACCCTGGCCTTGGAGATTTCAGTTGAAGGAAGGGGAGAGACAGAGAGGAGGAACAATGCGTGGGAGAGAATGCAAGAGCAGAACAAAACAGAAACATGCTTCCTGATGTCCCTTTGATACTGGGCATCCTCAGGTTCACCCCAGATTGCCCAGGGCCTGGCTGGGGAGAAGAGTGTGCAGACAGGTGAAACCCAACCAAGGCTGACACACAGACTGCGCAGATCCACCTGCCTGAGCACTGCTGACTTCTGAGGGGTGTGGGCAGGTCTGGCTCCTGCAGGCGCAAGGACCTACCTCAGCTGTTAGTCACTCACCCCCTTGTTAGCACCACTGATAACCCCGAAGAGCTGCCCCACCACCAGGCTGGAATCTCACCAGAAACACACCTGGTGGCCTGGCAAGCACGACAGTGCCAGTAGCCACCTGGCTCCCATCCCACCAAGGGACAGCCACAGGGGCATGGGCCTCCACCTGCCACCCTCCCACCTGCTCTGGATCACCTACAGTTGCTGACACCAGCTTGCTGCAATGAGCTGCTCTCCCTGAGGAACTTCCTCTATGCCCTTCACTGGGCTCACTCCTCTCAGTAGTGCTGTCGGTGTCAATATCTGAAACATTTGTTGATCGTCTCCAGCCTCTGGTCTTTCCTTCCTTCTTGCAACTCACATGGACACCACTGACCGGGGCACCTCCTGCCCCATCTGTCCCACAACAGTCTTCCCTGAGCACAGCGCTTTTTGCAGTGATTTATTGAAGCAGACATTTTACATTAGTTGCATCCAGCCTTCATGCGGGGCTGTGTGAGCGTCATCACCTTTCGGCTCTGTGCTCAGCCATCTGCTTTCAACACAAACCCCATGTGTTGTGGCTTCTGTGTGTGCCACCCCTCTCCTGAGGATCCTTGTGGCCTTCCCCTCCCCACCTACCTCAGCCGTTCCAGTTTTGGTCTCTGTCACAAATGCTCTCTCATTCAGTGAGAAACTTTGCACCTGCAAACTGCAGAGTCAAAATGTGCGAGTGCTGATGAAATACTTTGGTTCTGTCGTTAAGGGAATTATGTAGCTGTGCCGCATCATGAAGTACTTTCCAACCCATTGGGAACTACGTTGGATTTTGAACAGCCATCATTAGCAATCCAGACTCAAGCCCAGCAGGCACAGACAGCCTGCACCCATGAGTCCTACAGCTCTGCCTGAGGAGACCTCCAACCTACTTGCATTGCTATCATTTAAAAAACAATAACAATTGGAATAAACAGAAACTTCATCAGATTTACAGAGAAGAGAAATGCATTAATACTCCAAGAGGTCAAACAGGATGATTACAAGAAAGAAACCAACTGACCTGATAAAAACCAGCACAGAGAAAGTAGAAAGCTCAGTGGGGAGGTTATAATAAAAGCAGTTGTGGATGGGTGCACAACTTCTCAGGGATCTGCCTGTCCATGCCTTCTCCTCTCTGCCAAGCAGTGGTCTAATTCTCAGTCCATCTCGTACTACTTACAGTTCCTTCTACCTTTGATGCTCCTCATTACACCCCCTTCTGTGAAGCAGTCCTCCCCCTTCCATATGACACCTTCGCAGCCCCTAGTAGCACAGCAGTTGTCACTCTCTGTACGCTTCTGTCTTGTATTTGAAGTCGATGAAAAGCTTCTCTTTGGCTTCTTTGGCACTTCCATCCCACGCTTTGCTCTGGGATGGCCAGCACTCGTGCTCCCGTTACCCGTTGTTTAAATCTCTCTCCTCAGAATTGCTTCCCATGGGATTTTGCCTGGAAGTTACCAGATTATTGAAATTCATTTTTCTTCAACTGCAGTGGCTTGTTTGGGTTGTTCTCAAACAGTTCATATATTTTACAGAGATTCATCATTTCACGTATGTTCTCATTCCCACCTCAACCAGCCCCTCCCTTTTTGTCAGCTAGATTCCTTCTTTGCTTTGTAGCCATATAATTATCGTCCCTAAAGCATTCCAAGGGATCAGTTGCAGACACATTCATCTGAGCAAGAAAAAAACTCTTTCTGGTTAGTGGAGAAACAGACACTGCTGAACTGCCTCATCCAAAACTACAGTGAAAAAATCAGACAAGCAGAGCCCAAGAGCTCCCTTTTATCAGCTGCAGGGCTGCAAGATGATGAGCTTAGGGTGAAATCTGGGGCTAATACAATGGCTGCAGGAATGGTAAACATGGTAAACAATTTCCAGCAATCACAGCATCCAATAGACTATGTCTATTTAGATACAGCACAAACTTTCTTCTTTCAGATGATGTATTACATGGGCCAGAACGACATTCAGAGATGGCATATTAGAAAACAGAAGTATAAGGATATATACGCCAGTACTTGGATGTAAACCAGGAAGATGGGGTCGGAATCATGAAGATTTCTTTCAGCATATGGAATTTGGGAGTGCGATGTTGGAAGGCATTGTACAATTTGGGAAACCATATGGGTAAAATGAAGAAAATGAGAAAAGGGGTACAGGAGATTAGAGAGACAGAGAAAGCAAGTTAAAGTTTGCAGTACAAGTTTCTATATTTGGTTAGCAAAAACATTAAGCAAAGCTTGAGGATCTAAATGAAAACACCAATTTATGGGGGAAAAAAAGGTTTGTTCACGTTGAGAACCACATAATGGGAAAATGGCTGTAATTTAGAGACCCAAGAGATTCCAAACATGGTATAATAAAAACTACATACAGAGCATTATACAAATGCCATCAAGCATCCGTGCCACCCCCGTGAGCTCACTCACCTGAGGACAGAAGCCATTCTTTTGCAGGACTAGGAAGTAGAGTTCTACCTCAGATGTAATCAGCAATTTCTGAACACTGCGCATTTCTCTTCCTTATTCACCCTTATTATCCCTGCACCCCAGTACAGCTCCTGTATCAGCAGCCCTTCCTTCCAGGATGAGAGCCCACAACCAGCTTGAGCTTTCTGAAGCAGCACAGAATACCACCGGGCCTTCCAGGAGCTCTGTCTGCCTATTCTATCACCTTGTCAAGGCAAAGTCCAGTTTCCAGCCGTCCTGACTTTACTTCAACAGCCATTGGATGAGCTCTAAGCAGGCTGGCCGGCTCTCCTCCAGCACTGATTTGGGCATCACTGCATAGCTGCACAAGTAAGGCTGCATTTTTCCCCCTTCTAGTTCCACCCCTTGCAATGCTGTACTCAGAAATGCACGCTGCTCTGTCACTACAGCCTGGCACAGCTCCTGATTTACAACATTCCAGTTTTATTACAGATTCTTGCATTTAGTTCACAGCAAGGGCCTCATTTGTACACGATTGTGCGTTGAGCTGATGTTAGGGATACTACACATTCAAAATAAGAATGACTCATACATAAATGTTGATTTCTTGGAAAAAGTGCCCAATCTGTCAAGTTAGATGTCTGAAGGCAACCTACCAGAAGCCTGATGAATATACCCATTAAACAGCACGTATTACGTGTACTTACAATTTAACACAATTTCAACATAGAGAAATAAATCCACGTCAACAGATAGTACTTTATCCTCAGCCAATGTAGCTCCACTTCTGCTGTGCTTACCGGTGCATTGCTTGGACTGCAGCAAGACTTAACCTCCTGGAACTGCAGCCCAGCAACATTTGTATGCTAAAAGCTGATAAAGCTGATGCTGGCAATGGTTTCTGTATCACCACTGCCATAAGTCAAACTCTCCAATGGTTCAATTTCAAATCCATGTTGGTACTTCAGTTGTGTGTGGGAGGGACAGGGAGGAAAGGGAGGAAGAAGAAAAAAAGGAAAAAAAACCCCACAACCACAGAAGAATGCTTGAAAGAGGTATTTATTACAAAAATGAATTCAAAATCTACCACATTTTCCACATTTCTCTGTACAAAATATATTCATAGCTCAAGGGACCATTCTCCCACATTCTCTCTGCACACTGTACAGTGCAGTAATCCCATCTCAGAAGAATCAGAAGACAGATCACGGACAGGTGCTCACACGTGCATGTATGCACACACACGTACAGCAGCATTAGTAAGAAAGGCATGGAATACAGGACAGGATCACATAAGAACTCCTGCTAATGTCCTAACAGTCCACATGTTTTTGCTTTCATAACTGGTACTTGACCAATGTGGGAGGGCCCCACCTGATTCCAAGTGCAGTCCCTCTGCTGTAGAGGGGAACACCCTTACCTACGCTCTGCAGCTGATGGAGATGCAGGCTCACAGCTAGGGAGGTGTTTGCACTGCCATCAGTACCTTGAGAGGAGGGAATGGTGTTACAACAGCACTTGTCAACAGAGGGCCAGCTCAGAATCCATCACACAAGCTTGGCCAGCAGAAGCATCTAAGCACAGCAGCAGAGGACTTCAGATAAATGTCTGCGTTTCTAATGTTGACAGCTAGTTCACTCTCAAGTCCCTTGATGAAGATTCTCAGAGTATACAAGAAGGGCAGTTGGCAGAAAAAAATCCTACCTATGAACATTTGCTTAGCTTTCCATTAATTGGTATTCATTTTGCTCTCGCTGCAATAGCTACTCACTCACTCAGGATACTACAGGGTGCCCTGTCTTACTCCTTGTTCAGACATGAATGGATGCACAGCCTAAAACATAGAGGAAAATGACACTTCCTGCAGTTTGGGGAAGAAACAGAAGGAGAGAGAGATAAAAAGGAGGATCCTATTCATGCTCTCTGTGAACCAGGAACATTCAATCGAGATGCAAAAATAAAACTGCAAACGAGAGTGGTACTGGCTGTCCCACTCTGTGAACTGTGAACAACAGCAGTAAGCAGAACATGACACGAAGTCCTCTGCTTGAACCAACAGTAATACTGGCAAAGGAATCTCCATTTAAATCCTTCCCAGAGTCAAAGCCCTGTCTTGCAGCGTGTGTAGCTGACCTCCTGGAAATGGGGCAGTCCCTCCTGCTGGAATAGGGGTGTGCAGAGGTGTGTAGAGGAAGCTGCTAACACGTTTTAAGATGAATGGCATGTCTAGGATGAGCCAAATGAGTCAAGAGGCCTTTTATTTACCCTCCAAGGACTGAAGAGGTGAAAATAGCTATCAGATTAAAACAAAATACAAAAAAAAAAAAAAAAAAAAAAAAAAAAAAAAAAAAAAAAAAAAAAACCACCATAACAGGGAACCTGGAGATCTGCAGCTTTTTGTAGTCTGACTCTACAGACACCATTTGATGAAATACTTCACTAGGGATAAAAGCAGCCCTGTCAAGCAAACTTCAAAGAAACAGCTGCTCCAGAGAACAGCATCTTCTGGCCCTGGAAAGCACCACAAGCTATTTTCCATGTGGCTGAGGAAGAGGACTGTGATAATCAGCCTGCAGGATGAGCCTGAACTTGTTCACAAATACAAAGGGAAGAACAGAACTGAAACAGCCCGAATTCTGTCCAGAATGCAGAGTGCCCTGTGCCCTTTGCCTTATGGCTGCACATCTTTTTATGTCAGAGTCAGTAGGAGAACCCAAATATATTTTTATTCACAAAATTTTGGTTACTATACTGTTCCAGCTATTACCAGAGAAGGTGCATTTTTGTTTGCATGCTTGTTTTTGAGAAGGAAGTATTAAATCAAATACTATTTTTTCAGTGTTCTTCAACAGAAAGAATACATCACCATCATTTCAGTTACTTGAAAACCCATCCCATGGAGCCCAGAAGTGGCAGATGTCACGTGCTCTTTTTTCATGTCTGCCCTCTAGTCTTCAAACATCAACCTTTTAATGTTTTTAAGTCCAGATTAAAAAAAAAAAAAAAAAAAAATCAGCTGGAGGTTGCTCCCCCTGGTGGAATATCTGCATTTTTTTCACTGTGTATCTCCACGCCACTACCAGCATGTAACACCTAGCAAACAGGCCAGTCTCAGTGCCAACCGACTGTTCTCAAAAGAGAACTTCTGAATCGGCTACTGCAAAGAGAAGAAAAAAAGAAAACAACGCAGCCTTTGTCTATATTGAGCCACCAATGCCCACCCACTGCTATTAGCAACAGAGGACCAAAGTACTCTGAGCAAGGAACACACAGGCTCATCTTCCTCAGGCAGTTCTTACAATGCTGACACCTTCAACGTCACCAAAATAGCTGAGATCACTGAGCTTTGTGCTTTCAGATTTAAGATGGCAGATAAACAATGTTAGAAATTATCATTCCCTAACACAAGTTTTCTAGGTTTGTTTGGTTGTTGTTTGCTGTTAAATAGAAATCAAAGGCTGGGAAAACCCCTACACTTCAAATCACAGCTTTTATCAGCACTTATGGAAATTCCTCCATGACAATAGGACTGCTGTAGGAAGAACTCATACTCAGGGCAGCAAGGCATTAGGCTGATAGTCTCACCCAGAGCAAAGATGCTGAATCACACTGCTACAAAGGCAGCACTGCACTGCCTGTCTGCCATGTTGCCAACAGTTAACAATTCTCAGCTGCTGTGAGATAAAGCAGGACAGCTCTTATGCAGCCGCTTCCACATCCTTCTCTATGCATCATCTTTGTGAACCCCTGGCTCGTGCAGGTGGGAGCACTTCTTGCAACAGGCAAGTGGAAAAGAATCATCAAATCCAGCAGCTAATTAGTGCAACAGCTTCCCATGATGAACTATCAGCAGGTGATAAACTCAAAACCTTTAGAATCAAAATCACAGACAATCTGTGTTAGTTTCTATAGGAGATAGCTTCTGGAGTTCTGTGGCACTCTGAGCCAGAAGCTTACAACAGCAAGCAGCTGCCTATGGCTCCTCTACTGAAAAGGAATGAAAAGCAGTCTGACTAGAGTCCCGGTTCCTCACACAGAAAACTGTCCTGGAGATGCTAACACAGCCCTTCTGTGCCGTATGAGTTGCATTAGAATTCAAGGTTTGATAAATGAATGAACAACTGATGCTTTAGCAGACACACAGACCTGTAAACAAGCTTTAATGGAAGGCTGAGAAGCAGAGCAAGAAATCTGAAAAGAGAAGCCTGAGTTCCTTAAGACATACATAAAGAGTTTTGCAAATATTAGTTTTTGACACAGGAACACAGCTGAGGTCTAAGTAGCAACCAAGGATTGTGACAAGAAATTCAAACTGGGTAAGGAACTGAAGATGGAATACAAAGAACATTTACAAAAATAGACCTAATACAGGAGAAAGGCATCTGATAAGTAACATTCCACTTTCATGGAAGGGGTGGATTTAACATCCAAGGGCTCCTGACACTTGAGTTTTAGCCTGTCCTCACATTTTCTTCTATATAGTAATTAAATGGACAGCTATTAACAGGAGGGAACATGCTCAATATTGGAACACAGTGTGCAGATGCCAATGGCCAGTTCTGCAGCTGCTATGTTCCTTAGGATAAATCCTTTTTCCTAAAACCAGAAATACAGGCATTGAGATGGCTGGGATCAAAAGACAAATGACAGCTATCTAAAATTTTCACCCAATCATTTCAGTCCCAAGCACCCAAGGATCAGCCTTCACAGCACACTGGGGCAGAAAACAAATCAGCTGCTGTTCCCACTGTAATTTCCTTAACAGTGTCTGACAGAACTGGAAAGAAGATACAAAGTGCAGTGCAGGAGCAGTCTGGCTCTGAGCACAGGCTATTGTTATAAATGATTAAGAGTGACTAGAAAGCAAGGCAGTATAAGGGGGTAAACAATCTCCATCTCCTCTGTCAGCAAAAGGCCTGGGAGACAGACGAGGCACAGTGGTTCAGGAGTGGTTCAAGCAGACCCCTTTCAGTCAAATTCTAAAAATTCAAGGTTGGAGCAAAAAATGCAGACAGCCAGTAAAGAGATCCCCACATGCTTACTTGAAGATTTAAGAAAAAACCTTACCATAAGAAAGGTCATGAAGCATGATTCATGTTTCAATATCTGGACACTATCTGGTTCTCAAACTGCAATGACACAAGAAGGAAGACAGACAAACACAGGTGAACATTCAACCACACACAGTCCCCAATTTGTACAGCTCTGACTGCTGGAATGCCACTGCTGTTTGCTTGTGAAGAGTCTCAGTACATTGTTCAGTAGAACTGAGATCTAACCAGCCAGTTGTCCAGGAATATCACCTAAAGATTCATGAGTCTTTCTAAGAGGATTAGCTTCTGCATCTCCTAATGCAGACAGTGCAAACAAATGCCAGAGCAACAGGGTTGCTGCAACCAGAGTTCACCAGAGAGGACACTTTACATGTCCTCCAAAGCGCCAGAAACCAGCTTGACATGCAGCAGTCCTCATGCTTCTTATTCTTTGTCCCCAGATGCTGTTCGGTGGCTCTAGAACTCCCAGGAGTCCATCCACCGGAGCCCTGCCATGGGGCTGCTGGTGTCAGATGCCATGGGTCCTATCATCCCATAGGACAGAGGATGGAAGAGGTAGAAGCTGTGGGAAGAATTAAAATGCCATCAAGGACTGCACAGTTTTCTGTCTTGAGAACAATGTAGCACATTAGTCCATATGGGTATGAGACTTTTTTTTTTTTTTTATTTACTATGGCTCTAAACTCCACTGGGGACATTCTAACCTCTGCTGAACACAATACATACATAATCCACACTCCTATCACTAGTGTTGTTCTCTTTTAGAAAGCAACAGCTTTGGAGAAAAGCCAGCTAAGAAGATCTACAGCAATGAAGAATTTGCCTGTATTTGAGAGATCTGGCACCACTTAGTATGGGGAGTAGAATCAGAAACACTGAACTGTGAGTTCAGAAGGGAATGGAGCATTCACACCGAGTAGTAGAATGAAAGAAAGATTCCCTGCAATTGAAGGATGTTTTAAAACATACTGCTGAGAGCTTAGGATTGGACTCGATGTCTTAAAGTCAAGATCAGCAGAAATGAGTGGCAGAGACATCATCGAGGACAATTAACAGGCACAAAGTCTCCACTGAGACTTTCCCACACTGAGAAAGAGCTGAGCTTTGAGCCCTCACCTGTACATGACGAGCAGAATCAGTGTCAGGATCCCCCCTCCATAAACTCTTCTAGCTGTAGTGCTGGGTGACAAGAACTGAGAAAAAAACTTCAGTAGTGTGTCCCAGGTGATTCCTAGGAGAATAATGAGACAGAAGTCAGGATCGGTGCAGATGCCAAAGACAACAGTTGTTACACTGCCACACTGCGCTGACAAAGCTCTGTTATCACCAGAGGACCTTATTGATTTTTAAATTCATTTCCCTTGCTAACCATCACAACTACAGAGATTGTTTCCTATCAGCAGAAAGTTCTCTTTTCCTTCCCTCCCACCTGAATAAATGGACAAGACATTCAGGCTCCAGCTTGCTAACTAAGGCACAGGAAAAGCTAGAAAAATTAATTACAAATGAAACTGCCAGAAAAGCAGTGACAATAAACAATGGGAAGCAACACGTATAAAAGACTATAGAAGAGCAATGATATGGCAGAGAATAGGGATCACATCTCAATTCAAATGCCCTAACCTCCAGACACAGCTGCTCCCTGAGGGTGGCAACACAAAGAGACAGTTTGGCAACACAAGCTGCTTTGTGAAGAACATTTTCAGTAAGTCAATGTTTTCAAGCTCTCTGCACAAGCAAAAAACGTAAAACTGTTTAGTCTGAAAATGTTCCATCTAACAGAACAAGAGAATTTCACCCATGTCTCTGCCTCACCTTCTCCTAGCATCCAATATTTACCTGTCAACATGCTGGAAAAAAGCATGGCAGGAAAGTAGTGGTGAAAGTAGAGAACTCGGCCCATCATGAAGAAGGGTAGGTAATGAAGGAGCCAGCCCAGAGCAACCTGCCCTCCACCACAGAGCACAACTCGAGACAGCTCTGGAACACAAACAAACATGCTTCAGCAGAAAAGAATTCAACATACAATTCCTCTTAACAAGCCCTGTCACAGTCAGCAGTATGCTACACATTCACAGTATTACATTTTCCTACTATACAGTACCTAGCATGTTGTAATATATCGTTACATGCTTGTATTATATGACTGTATTACATAAGAGTTATCCAAAAAAGTCTCAATGGACTAGCAGCAGATTGACCAGGCTCTACATTAAGACCAAATTTGCAGTTCCTCAATGTATGCACAGGTCATTTCAATTTCAGATGTCTTTGATTCTGTCCGCAACAAGACTACAGGCCAGCTAGATGATCACTTTGCCAGCCTTTCCCAGAAGGAAATGCTGCCCACCTTTCAGAGCCTGGGGAAGGGACTGAGAGCTCTGGTTTGTGCAGATGATTTGGCCAATAGCTAATCACTGTGGGACTGAATAGTGCCACATCACACATTCCAACACAGAGATTTCATTTTCAACACAGAGATCTACAAAATGAAGTAACCACTGATGTATACTGCAAAGGTTAACGTATGATGTACTCAGATTTTTTTAAAAGCTCTATAACCCTGGCATCAGATGCAATAAAAGACCCTTAACCATTTATTTTGCATGAAATATCAGGAAATACTTATTTCAAAGCAGCATGCATATTACAATGGTACACTATGCTTGCAAAATTTGAGAGTAGACAATTTGGATCAATACACAATCTCCATTACAGCCAACTCAGGTCGCTCCTTGAAGTATCTCTACTGAAGATCGGTCTTGTTCATGGATAAACTACTTGAGGCATGAATCTCACAAATTTTTTCTCATGGACACCACTCCATAACCTAACCTCAATGGTCTTCTACTCCTGGTACACAGTCCTGCCTTTCACAGATTTCTAGGGCATCTGCAAATGGAATTTATGAAAAGGAAACTGGGTATCAAATAACTTGTGTGGGATAAGTAGCAGTGTTAGAAAACAGATTGTAGGCATCTACAAAGCAAAAGAAGGTAAGGCCATGTGACCAGTAGATATATGCTTGGGGAACTTCCTGATGCAGACATTTATCACTTCCTTATTGATATGTCCAGATCAAAAACAGTCTTTTCAACAAATATGCATCAAGGTTTTGGCAGGGATAGAGTTGAATCTCTTTGTAGAGGCTCACTGATGCTGTTTTTGACTTTTGATGAAAATAGAGGTGATAATACACACTGATGTTTTAATTGTTGCAGAGCAGTGCTTACATTAAGTCAAGGACTTTTCAGCTTCTTGTTCACAGAATCATAGAAACACAAAGTTGGAAAGGACCTACAAGATCATCTAGTCCAACCATCCTCCTATTACCACTACTATCCACTAAGCTACTAGACCATCTCTTGTAGCTCCTCATGCAGACGCCTCTTGAACACCACCAGGGATGGTGACTCCAGCACCTCTCTGGGCAGCCATTCCAGTGTCTGACCACTCTTGGAGAGAAAATGATTTTCCTTATGTCTAATCTAAATCTCCCCTGGTGCAACTTGTAGCCATTTCCTCAGGTCATATTTGTGATCTGAGGGAAGATGCTGACACTCTCCTCTTCCCAATCTCACTTCAGGAAATTGTTGAGTGCTACGTGGTCTCCCCTGAGCCTCCTCTTCTCCAGACTAAACAATCCCAGTTCTGCCCTGCCAATGAGGAGTCTGGAGGCACAAGAAGTTGGGAGGAAACACAGCTAGTACAGCTGACCCAAACTAGCCAAAGGGATATTCTATACCATATGGTGTCACACTGAGCAACAAAAGCTGAGGAGAAGGAATCACAGAATCATAGGGGTTGGAAGGGACCTCCAGAGATCGAGTCCATTCCCCCTGCCAAAGCAGGTTCCCTACACCAGGTCACACAAGTAGGTGTCCAGGCAGGTCTTGAACATCTCCAGAGAAGGAGACTCCACCACCTCCCTGGGCAGCCTGTTCCAGTGCTCCGTCACCCTCACCGAAAAGAAGTTCTTGCGCATGTTTGTGCGGAACTTCCTATGCTCCAGCTTATGCCCGTTTCCCCTTGTCCATCTGCACACACCACTGAAAACAGTCTGGCCTTGCCACTCTGCCCCCCACACCTTAGGTATTTATAGACCTGGATCAGGTCCCGTCTCAGTCTCCTTTTCTCAAGGCTGAACAGACCCAGTTCACTCAGCCGTTCTTCATAGGAGAGATGCTCCAGGCCCCTCACCATCTTTGTGGCCCTCTGCTGGACTCTTTCCAAGAGATCCCTGTCTTTTTTGTACTGGGGAGCCCAGAACAGGACACAGTACTCCAGATGAGGCCTTACCAGGGCAGAGTAGAGGAGGAGGATCACCTCCCTCGACCTGCTGGCCACACTCATTTTAATGGACCCCAGAATGCCATTGGCCTTTTTGGCCACAAGGACGCTGTTGGCTCATGGCCAACCTGTCGTCCACCAGGACACCCAGGTCCCTCTCTGCAGAGCTCAGAGGAGAGGTCCTTCAAGTGATTTGTCATCCCAAGAAACCATTATGTGTGATAAGCCCTTTCTTCCTGGAAGTGGGTGTACATCTGCCTACTGATGAATGAATTCTTTGTTTTGCTTCACTTGCACGTGCAGCTTTTGCTTTACTTAGTACACCATCTTTATCTTAATCCACAAGTTACTGTACTTTTACCTTTCTGATTCTCTCCCCCATTTGACTTGGGGAGAGTGAGCAAATGTGATGCTTAGAACCCTGCTTGGGTTAAACCACAACAAGCAATCGACATAACTGATAGCAATTGTGGCCAGCATCTCAGCTCTTAACAGTTCCTAAGCAACTGTCATGCTAGGCTGGGCAATCACCTGGCAGAGCACAGCTGGCATATGAATTACTAATGAATCCAAACCTTTGCCTCCTAGAAAAAAATAACCTAGCAAAAACCTACTGTGCTTCATACCCTTGGATCACCTTCAGATGTCAGCCTATAATAAGTTCAGCTCTGTACTCTCCAGCAAAGGAGTGGTAAGATTGTTCAGGAGCTTATCATAACTCCTTCCTGTGAATTATTTACAGAGCTCTTTTCCTCATTAGCTTTCTATGTACATTTTTCAGGATCTTGGTGATTTGAGGATTTCTGATCAAGGCTTACAAGCTTAGGAAATTTGGCAACTCATTGTTTGCCAGACAGAAAGCCAGATTTTACTCAGAGTCATTATTTCTTGTACAGCATCTTCTGTTAGCAATCATATCATTCAGTAGTACACTTTCAAAGCATTATGTAGCCCAGTGTTCAGTACATGCAGCTTCCTGAGTTTAATGCATTAAATTCCCAGAGGCTTTAATACAACATACGGGAAGATTTTTAATACAGGATTCCCAATATGAGCTCTTGTGTATCGGCAAACTAGGACGTTATCAGATGACTCTCTTGCATAGGAGGCATAGGAAAACTGACCTCACCTTTGTGTTCAGAAGTCAATTGGACACCTCTCTTCAGCACCACTGCAATGGAAGTTGCTATCAGAAGATATAGTCCAATAGTGAACAGATTTAGCCACCATACCACCTATGTAGGAAAGAGAAAGATTTAAGACTTAGGGCTGGAAACAGGAATGAACACGAGAGGAAATGAAAAGCTATGTGCAAGTATAAGAATACTACTAGAGAAACAGTCCAAAAGAAGGATGAAAGGATTCGTTATCAGTGGAAAAAGCAAGAGTAAAATTTGCTAAAGACAGTGGCTTGGAAACTCCTGTTCCAACTTACCGGGTTTCCCAGCAAATAAACCCGATAATCTGTCTCATTGACACCAGAAAAACGCAGACCCTGAGGAAACAGACCAGAAGTAAGCAAAGTGGATTTGTACCAACTTGGTTTATATCTATTTTCTAGTGCCAAAGGTGAGACACATTCCCTTCCATGCAGCTCAGGTGCTACAAAATAAAGTTGACATCATCCTCAAAATGATTAAGAGGTCTTATGCTTCAAGAAGCACAGTAAAGTACTTGAAAACAGAAAGGGAAGAGGATTGATTAATATACCTGGTAGTTGATGGGCCAGTGCCAGGGTTTAGATGTAACTTCATTGTCCTTTGGTTTCAGGCCACTGTTTCCCTACAGATAAGTCAAGATAAAATTGAAATGAGTGGGTAGTTGTGCTGCAAACAATACCCCAAAATGTCTGGGTTTACAAATGTATGTGAATATTTCTTCCAAGTAAAGGCTGCTTTCTGACTACATACACACATCATCTTCTGGAAATAGCCATGAGGACAACAAATGTTTTAATACTATTACACAAGTGAAAACGTTCTTTGAGTATCCTTAAAGGCAGTATTCTCTCATTTCTCTTTACCAGGTTTTCTGTCACTGAGTACACACGTTGCATAAGCAAGACCTTTGTTCATTAACAGACTGCTTCAACAGACTTTCTTCCACTTTGAAATAAAATCCTCAGAAAGATTATTTCCATGGAAACCCATGCAGGTGCTTTCTTACCTGAGACAATGTTATCATGGGTTGTCATAGAAATGCTTACTGTTAATAATAATTTGATGACCTTCTTTCTTTCGAGAATTTGAGAAGACATCTGCAAACAAAAAAGTAAACTCTCTTCCCAAAATGGTAGATTCCCATTCTTAGGGGCAACAAAGCTGGTAGAAGAACTAGAAGGCACGTCCTGTGAGGAGAGGATGCTTGGGTTGTCTACTCTGGAGAAAAGAAAGCTGAGAGGTGACCTCAGGGCTTTCTGCAGCCTCCTGAGGAGGGGAAGTGGAGTGGGAGGTACCAGGCTCTTTTCCCTGGGAACTTATGACAGGACACCTGGGAACAGCACAAAGCTGCTCAGACTAGACACCAGGAAAAAATTCTTTACTGTGAGGGGAGTCAAATGCTAGAACAAGCTTCCTAGAGAGGTGGTTGAAGGTGGTTGATGCCACACCTGTCAAAATAAAAGGCATTTGAATAATGCCCTTATTAAATATCCTTTCACCTTCAGTCAGCCCTGAAATGGTCAGACAGTTGGACTTGATCTCAGAAGGCCCCTTCCTACTGAACTTTTCTATTCAGATGAAGGAGTGAGTAGCTGAAAGATGAAGGGATGTGGCCAAGATCAAAGAACAACCACAGGGAAAGACCACCTTGAAAATATTAAATCTAGTCCATTTGCAAGTATCCTTGGGGATAAAGAGAGAAGAGAAAGGCTGAAAACACAGCATTTCAATGAGCCTTAAGAAATTATCAGGAATTTTTCATTTTCAGTTCAAACACTTATTGTCCTTTTAGTGTCTATTCAGCTAATTTTCCTGAGTCTGACCACAGTAATATCCTCCTGCCTTACAAATACTAATTTTACTTTAAAACTTTCAACAGCATGGGAAAAATACTAAACTTCCCTTTATGGAACAGAATTTCAGCAGCAAAGCAATTACAGAACTAGACTGTAACTATATTACATCAACAGCAGAACTAGGCATTAAGCCCATGGCTTCCAAACTTCTGGAAAAATTAACCTCAAGACCACCCCTTTTACTAAGCAAGAATGCAAGCAGGTGGTTGGAGTGTGTAAATTCTGCCCTAGTTTGCAGCTATCACCCACACGTTTCAGAAAAAAACTATTTCTTTTTTTAAATGAAAAACAAAGGAGGAAGAAAATGCCATCTAGAACTAATAATACCCTACCCGGATCATAACCATGTGGGACTCTAGAAGAATTTCCAAAAAAGAAGGCTTCAAAACATCCAGGCTGATATTAGGCACTATAGGAAGAGAAAAAAAATAGATGAGAATTCTGTATGTTTTACATTTTTTTTTTACTCTTGCATAATAAACCAAATTCCCTCTACTTGTGACAAATCTGCTTCTAGCACTTCTGTTCATTCCCTGTGCAATTCATTCAAATTCTAAACACAGAGGCTTGCAGTCCAAAGCATCCTCCATTTCACAACTGATATATTCCTAGATTTCCTCCTTTACTCCCAGGAGCAAGAAAAATACAAAGAAGTCCCTGAAGCAGATACCTATTTCTAGCTGAAATTAGATATTGTTCATAAGCTGTTGCCTATTTGTAAGTGAGCCATGAGCATAATAATACACAAGGCATTACAACAGAAGAGGAAAATGCCAAATAAATTGCACAGAATTCCTTTCCTCTGATTTGCACAGCTGCTCTGTAAGGGTGAAGTACACCAGTTTTCGGTAATTCAGAAATCAGCCCAAGTCATCTGCAATTCTTGGGAAGAAAACATATCAAATAATTCAGGCCAAGTGAGGCTATGACACATACCTAACTCATGGATGAAGCTGGAAGGGTCACCTCTCATTATCAGCACACTCAGGTCTCCTCTCAACCTTTGTTATACCTCTACTATCTACTACTTGATTGTACCACAGTGTCATTATTTTGCATCCCCTCATAAGAGAAAATGATACATCAAAAAAACACAGTGGTGTTTTTGTTGGTTAATCCCCGATTGAACCAATCATATTAAATATAATAACTTGCACTGCACTCCCTATAAAACTCCACGCTTCTGCCATCCAGGATGATTACAAAGTCCTTTAATAAGTCTTTATATTTCCCATTATACTTGAAGCATTATCTCCAGTTTACTGTACAAACAGTTAAATTATAGAATCATAAAATATCCTGAGTTGGAAGGGACAATGATCATCAAGTCCAACCTCTTGCTACCTAAAAATTACATTATTTGCCTGAAAGTGTTGTCCAAACACTCCTTAAACTTCTGTGAGCTTGGTGGTATGATCACTTCCCTGGGGAAGTGCTTGACCGCCCACTCAATAAAGAACCCTTTCCTAATATCCAAGCTGAGTCTCCCCTGAAGCAGAAAAAGCCTATACATCTCTAAACAGTTGGCCTAAGTTTAACAAGTTCACATTTGAGCTGAGAAACAACAGACAAATCCCAAATGCTGACTGCCAGTTCTTGACATCTGATAGTTCATCCATCTCCCTAACAGCAAGCCAAGATGTACCCTCAAAGGAAAGGAAAATAAATGACTTACACTTAGGGTTTATATGATCTTCAAAATTCCAGAGGGAATTCGGAGTCTCTTTCACATACGGTGTGCAGGTGACTTCCACCTGTTCCCAACCCCTGAAGAACAACAGAACAGTCAAACACTACTCCAAAAAGATCACTCAGTATTTCTAGCTCATGTTTTTGGTTTGGTTTTTTTTTTTTGTTTTGTTTTTTTCTCCTCTCTCCTATCTGGCTTCATGCTTTCCCATAACACCAACCACATCATTCAACTCCAGCAATCACTCCAATGCTATGTAGAAACTGAGACAGGCTTGAAAGGCAGCCTACATCAAAATTCCACTAAATACACAGCCTGTATTTCTTAAGTTTGGCTGCCTAAAGTATAATCTACTTCAAGTCAACTCTTACAGTCTCTCCAGAAAAAAGAAATATCATCATCATCATCATCATCATCATCATCATCATCATCATCATCATCAAGTCAATCCATGACTACAGAAACTCTATTACAGAAACAAAGGTTCAACTTTAGAGGAAGGAATGCTGGTAAAACAATGGTTCACTTCACTTGCTCTATCACTCTATTTCTAGCAGGTCACACCAAACACTACAGGAAAAAGTGTATTGGAGCCTACAGTAATGTGATGAATTAATTATTTTCCACCAATCGCCTCTTAACATGCTTACTTTCACCAATTAATCCATTAATTAATCACTAGTCTTGGAAGGACAATGATTATTCCCCTATGAAGTCTTAAAAAAAAAAAAAAATATATATATATATATATATATTTTTTTTTTTGGTAACTATATATATATGTGTATATATATACACATATATATATATATGTGTATATATATACACTATATATATACACATATATATATATAGTTACCAGGTAGTAGTTACCAGGTTTCCTCCCTCCTCTCAGCTCTTAATGTCATCAGTATTTTGCAGCACTGAATTCTATTCACAGGGTGAGCTTGCGTTAGTGGAAAAAGATATACCTCCTTTCTTGAATGTTGTTGTCAGAGGTAGTGATTTGTCTCATTATTATTGTTTTAAACCAGTTATCTTATTTACCCACAAACCCAGTCTTACCAGAAAAATATAAATGCCATTTGCATTCCTGACGTGGCAGTCACCGGCAGAAGTATCTGCCTGCACTCACTATGTATGATTCAGCATTCACCAGATATAATAGAAATCCTCTTTACTGTAAAAGAGCTGAGGAAAACCTAAGCCAGCAATAACAGAGGCAGCTCTGGAAACAGAAGCACCATGACTACAGAGCCTGCTGTGTCAGGATCCCTGTTAGCATTCCATACAGTACAGCTTTGCAGATACCGTAGCTTGGCTGGCATCAACCTCTGCATATCCTTCATTTTATGATGAAAATACATAACTTGAGAACTCCCTGGTAATATCAGCTTGTTATTGCTGCCCTCACATCGGATGCTGCACCCAAAAATGGCAGGACTGCCAACCACAAAAAGAAGTTAATGCCAACAAAAATAAGTTTGGATGAGTATGGCATGGAACAGCATCAACTGCCCCAGTTCTTTACTTACTGTGAACCTTAAGGCTAAAATGGCCTTGAAGAATATGGCTGTTATCCACTCCTGGACTTAATGGACAACAAAATCTATGCCCATGCCACTCTTAGATCTACAGGTGTGGGATTGGATTGTTATGGGATTTTTCAGAGCTGCTGCCCACCAGGTACCTTCACTGTAACAAATTGCATAACTCTAACCCAGATCTTCTCTGGTTATATTTTTAGTACCTGCTGATTACTCTTTTATTCTTACAGCAGCTCAAAGTCTTGTGGAGTGGGGCAGGCAGAGCACACAAGCTACATACCACTTTGGCAGAGTCTTTCCAGAAGAGCCCAGAATACACCCTGTGGCCACATGTGTGAGCCGGATCTTACTCCGTAGGACTTTGATAAGCTTCCCAGCCCTTCTGCCCACCACCTCAATCCGCCAGAAGTCATTGGAGTCTCCTGTTCCATTCTATCATGGAAACCCACCACAGCAGAGAAAAACAAAGAAACAAGAATCAATCAGAAGACATACAGATTGAAGCACTGCAAATAAGAAATTCTGAAACTCTAATGGTGGTGAAGCTAAGCAAAGGAACCCACACTACTCTCGCTCAGACTTCGCAGTAGAGATTCCCCATAAGGAAGAGATGATTCTTCATATGAGCAACTACCCACAAATATGCCAAACTTCATATTTTTTGCTCCAAATTCACACTTGACTGTGCCTCAAAGTTGCATTTTAAAAGGGGGTAACTTGGCTGCTTCACAGAAGGGGTTTAGGCAACACCCCCTTGCTTTTGGAAATTTATCCCTCAAAGCAGATTTCGTTTTCATGATGCAAAATTCTGTCAACATCTTATCAACAAAAACCAGTAGTCTACACAACAAGGCCAAATATATAAAATAATACTTGTCAGAGCAACTTCAAGGTTGCTCAGTTTGGCATTCATGGAATTGAAAGCTGCCAAAGCTAGACTGACAATAAAAACTTAAGTTATTTCCTTGTCTGTGTTCACATTAAATAGACCTTAAATGAGATACGCTGTTTTATACTAGATGATCTTTTCTTCCAGCCCAGTAGATCCACATCTATCACCATAACTAACAAACTAAAAGCAGAAATAAATTCCCTTGGCATGGTCTGAATTCTGCCAAAAAGAAAGAACTTTTGTTGAATCCTGCCATTCACTTACTATGCCATAGCCAGTGACCTGAAAGTGCTTTCTTGTCAGGGGAGCCTCATGCTGGTGACTGTGAAGATTTCTAGAAGTTCTGGAATGAAATCAGAAGTCAAGCCTTGCTTTGTTTTTATGCATCAGACAATCTGTTATAAGAACTTTGGTTTGAGCCATTCAGAGAGAGCTGTCAGCAATTGGAGCCCCTTCCCCCAGTGTAACTCCAAACTTATGCCACACGGGGAAAGGAGGACAACATGAGTAAATCCAACCTTTAGGCTATAAACACTATCTACAAGTGGAAATAACATTGATTACTGCTCTAGCTTGTAAATCACACACATTTACTGAAACTGCAGAGATTTTCCTTTTTTAAATCCTCTTCTTACAAACAGCAAAGGTGGGGATGAAAGTCTAGCTTTTGCAAGAAGCAAAATAAGATTCTGACCTCCCTTGATTATCAGTTGGTTTTTGAGAGGAAGACTGTATCATTCAGTCAGATGCACTGAGGTGGGGACCAGCAGCCCCCATTAGCACAGCCATACACAGTGCTGACAACACCCCTCCCCAGTGGTGGCTGCTAGATGAGGCAAGCAGAGAAGCCTGGCCATATTCCAGTCTTTAGTAAATCCACCCACACCAGGCACCATCATCTCCCACAGCAGAGCTGCTCCCAGCCCCGCCTGCCTGCACACAAAACTCCAACACAAAGAGCTGAGAGCCACCTACTGGATCTTTCCCCCAGTGCTGCAGCTGTACCTCCCATGCCAGAAGCCTATCCCCCTCCAGCATCTGAGTTAAGCGAGCACAGTATTATCAAAACCAGATTTCATCACCTTTATTATCAGAAATTTAGCAGTAAAATCCAAAATCCAAGGCACTTTTTTTTTTTTTTTTCTTTTTTTTTTTTTTTTTTTTTCCCCAAAGTCCTACAATCATTTTGGAAGGTTTAAGCAATGATTTGTGCACATGTAATACTGAACACAGTATGATGTGGCTCACAAATACAGAGCTTCTGTTAAGAAATAAAAACTGTGACAGCACAGAGCATTGTGGCACAGCGAGGTTAGATTACATAAGATTAAATATTGAGTCACTAGGGCACCCATGTGTCTCTTAGGTTCCCATCACAGTGAGGAAAGGCACAAGTCACCATTTTTGTTCAGTTTCAGGGGGTGTATACTGTCGGTACAGGCAGAACCAGTATGCAGTTACCTTCATACTGCATCTCACACAGCTGAACAGATCTCTGCGCTGCTTGATGAAGCTGAGAGGTTCTGCCAAAGGTTTCCCATTTTACAGACAGCCATCAAAACACAAACCACAGAAGAAAAACTCCATTTGCAAATGCAGACATTAATACACCTATGTCACATGATCCACTTGTGCTGGCCTACCCACGCAGTCTTCAGCAGGTCAAATCCCCCACCACTCCTATCTAATCACTCAGACTCTCCAAATCACAGCCATCAGCCTTACTCTTTATGTTCCAGGCGAATGATGTCTCCGTGCCTCACAAACTCCACAGGGCTGGAGGAGTCCAACAGATCTGCTGGAGGAAGAAAACCAATCATGCCTGTGCACTAACAAATTGTTGCCACAGAGAGTTCTCAGGGAACTCTGCCTCAAGCAGAGAACACAAGGCAAACCCATTTGTGTAGACTGAAAGCCTGGTGTGAATCACTGCTCTAGTTTAAAGACCAGCCCTGAAAGTACTCCGTACAACCATGCTCAAATGTGGCCCAAAGCAGAACATACTGCCCTTAAATAAAGGGGATGCTCAGCCAGGCTAACTGAACACCATAACTAGATATCTGCATTTTATTTTCATGCACTATAAAGTGACACTTGCAAGACTGTTCATATCATTATATCTTGGTTATTTGACTTTGTTTGTTGTTTAGACTCTTCCTTGTTGATTTTCATGCATACATGCTGCAAAAATAGAAAGGAAACTAGCCTAGCCCAATCATTCAGCTGCACTACCTGAGGAATAACACCTTCAATAGTCCCACGCAAGCATTCATGCAAGCCATCTGGACACCATGCACCACAGCATACTTGGAACCCACTTCTCCAGGACCCACAGTCACAATAATAGATTCCACAAAATATGGACTGAGTTCACATTAATTTCCTCTCTGCTATTTGCAACCCCATCTGGTGATCTTCAGCTGAGAAAAGCTGATTTACTTTGACTGTATAACACAGAGAAAGAAAGCGAACAATGACAGAGCAGATACAAACGCAGAGTCAGATTGCCCTTGTTCTCCCTTCCATCTCATCTCATATCTATGAAGCACACTTTGCCCTGGAAGGAACTCAAAATATTTATGTTAACAAATGAAGCAGTAATTATAAGAGACTCTTTATCAGTATTTGTTACCTGTATCTGAATCATGCTTCTTTATAATCCATAGGTTATTCAAATCCTTATGTAAGTAGGCTGTGACCTGAAAGCAGAAGATAAATTATTTTACTAAAAAAAAAAAGAAGAAAAAAAAAGGCTGGTAATAGCAAAGATGCACTCACCAGCAAATTGAAGGTCCAAATGAATGCATTACTAACACAGAAAAACTTGGCATGATCTTTATGATGGTCCACATAGAAGGCCAATTGCTGGCCACTGCTTAACCCAGATCACACCTTTAATCAGGTACAGCACATCTGCTCTGGAGGGCTACACTTAATAGCAGTTCACTTGCCTTACAAATAAAGCTTCCAACCAACCAGCTTGCCCTGCTCCTACACTCATTCAGAGATTCCTTCCAAAACAACAGGATATCTGAACCTGAACTTCTTGAATTTTCACTGACCAGTGTGAGTAGATGGAAACAGCACTGGCTTTCTAAACTGGCATCATTGGTAGATGTTTATAATAACAGGCTGATTAAGATAACTTATACTAGTGCCAAAAGTTCCAAATTAAGGTTTCAGGGACCAACTCATAAGGCAGTACGTGCTAACTAGCTAACGTTCACTAAATTGCTCAGCTTCACACAGAGTAACTTTTCTTACTGCTAACAAGAGCGGGGAGGCCATCTGGTCTGAGGGTGCTGCTACTGAAAGCCACACTTCCAGGCAGAAGGAACTTTGCCCTCTGTGCTCTCTCTTCTCTCCCAGCTGCAGAAGCAGCAAGCTCTGCTCTCCAGGACCCCACACCAGCCTCACACCTGTGCCTCCCACCTGGGTGCAAGCAGACCAGCTAGTTGATGGGTGACTGAGGCAGAACGTACAGGAGTGTCTGAGGGTGGGAAAAAGGGTGAGTAGGAACCTCACACACCTTGAGGTCATAGCATCAGGAGAGAAGACAGAGAGATCATCATTTCCATCTCTTACTCCCCAGGTCTCCTTGAAGCTGTAAATTCCTTCCCCTCTGCATACCCCTCCAGGGTAGGGATCACAGTGGCAGGAAAGAGGATCTCCATCCTCTCCCACCTACTCCAAACGAAATTCCCATCAACACCCTCCAATTCCCTCTTGCTTGTTCCTACTGCCATAAAGCATATTCTGCACTTAAATCTGGCTTGTTCTTAAGCCAGTTTTGGCATTATAGCTCCATCTACAGTAAACATCACTGTCACCTGACAGCATTGGAAGTATTTCTGGCTGGGAAGAACAGCAAGAAAAGATTAATTAAAGTTTATTTTTGAAATCCTCTTCCTCATAACAGAGACTGAGTTAAAAACAAACACTTGTTTTTCTCCACAAACTTTCTGTCAAACAGTTCAGAACAATTTTTAGACACTGACATTTATCTTAGGAAAGCCACAGAAGCAGCAAAGATTCATGAAACTTGATCATGACGGACAAAAAAGAAGAAATGCACTTAACTTCTGTAATAATTAATTAGCAATACTTACATGGTGGTTTTGTTTTTTTTTAATTTACTGGTTAATCACTTAAACATAAGCCCTTTGAGAGTTCGGCTAAGCACCTTTCATTATGGGCAGCTTATGAACATACAGATATCCAATTGAATGAACAAAGCCTTACAATTTCCCTGGTGACAGATGAGGAAAATAAGGCACAGACGAGAAATTAATTCACAAAACATCACAGAGGCCTGTGGCACAAATGGAAACAACTCTCAGCACTTCTATTCTGTTGATTTTAACACAAGTAATAGGTTTGTTTGTAATAGTTTTACATTCTCGCCTGAGGTAACAACTGCATTTTCATTACAGAACATTACTTTTCATTATATTTAAGTCTTAGTGGCCTCCATCTATGGAGATGGGTCTTGCTACCGCAGTGAAGCTCTGTTACTCTCAGTCACCTCCCTGGTGCAAACTGGTGGGCTCTTTACACTCAGCATTCCAAATTAAGTGCTCAACATTGGCATCAAGAAGATAACAGATGCTGAGAAGATAACACAGCTCCTGCCACAATGAGACCTAACACTAAGTGCAATGGGAGTGAGTAGATGGCTGCAATTAGAAGCAGTATTGCAGGACACCAACCTGCTGCTGGCGAGCCCCAACACCCTCTGGGTAGAGGTGCCAGTGGGAGTGAAGGTAGCCCCCTGCCATCCGAAGGTTCTTCATTGTGACCACAGACCCATAGGCCAAATCTAAATGGGAAGGAACAAGGGAAAAAAGCATAAGCCATCTCTCCTATAAATACCTCCCGCAGCCAGCCTACAGTGCTCCAATTAGGCATATGTGTTCCTGCTTTGTTTTGATGAAAGCACATTTCCTGACTGAAGCGTTAATCCAAATAGCTCATTGCAAGCTTTCCTTCCATCACCATCCACTACTATTCAGTGAAACTGTTCTAGAAGTTTCAACCAAACATTATATATCTCTCCCAAATCATTTTAACATAAAGAGAAGAGCCAGGTTCTAGGCTGAACAGGTGAAATCCCTTTTTGTTGTCTGAAACAAAATAAAGGCCAAAAAAAGTGAAGGTGCATACACACAAAACTGTATCTATCCTGCACTGCTTCAAAGAAGATGTAGCTTTTATCTAAAGTCCCACATGTTTTGACAGCTCAGAACAAATCACTTCTTTGGACACTCACGCTCTGGAATGGAGACATTATGAAGATTGTTCCCAATCAGCTGGGACTGAAAGGCAGAACTGAAGAAACCATCCCCAGGACCACTGAAACACAGAGCAAAAAATGTGACAATTCAAAGACTGGCAAAACATAGCATACAAAGTTCCGCTGTGCACAATCAGATTGTTTATACTGAAAGAAAAAGAAAACCAGACCAAAACAAAATAAGAGACTTGGTCTCAGGAGAAGAATGATTGGGTTTTCCTTAATTGCATCTCTAATGCTGTGAATCACAGCTGATACACACACTCTTGCAGGAAATGGACAAGGACACGAGAACATAAAAATGTGTTCCTTCTGGCACTGAACAAAGCACAATCAATTGTCTTTGTGGGTGCTCTTGTAACAAACAAAACCCACTGCTAGCTGACATCTAATAAAGCCTCTTCTTGAGATTTCCCAAGTCTCATTTCTGCTAAATGGTAAAACCAGCTGACTTGAACTGAAAAAATAATATATTTAATTTTACATTCTTGTTAATGGTTAAATGCTTTTTTCACCTCATCTCTTATGGCAGCATACGGAAAATCATTACTGGACTATTTTGCTGCTGCTTTCCAAATAAATGCCCTCCTTACCAGAAGGCATTCAGTCCACAGTCCTCTCTACAGGAACAGTTACCAGACATTTTTCATCACAGTCAAAGAACTTTTCAGGAATGCACTGCCTTTTTGGGGAGAGGGGAAGGGTAGGCTGGCGGAGTGAGATGTGCTTTTCAATTTAAAGAACAACAACAAAAAAAAGAGAATGGATTTGAGACATATTCAGGTCCAGCAAGAAAGGAGGGAGGAAAAAAAAAAAGAAAAAAAAAAGAAGACACTGAGGACTTGGTTAGGATACTCGATTCACATGTCAGAATGTCTCAAGCTCAAATTCTGTTTCACTGCCAGCTTGGCCAGAGCCCTTCTCTAAGAACAATGCAGAAGTCTGGGAAGGGAATTAAACAAAGACACAGCTCATGGCTGTGCTTTTGATGCTGTGAGCGGATAAATCCATAATCAGTGTTCTTTAATTCAAAGATGACAGACGATTTTTCTTCTGTAAAAAGAAAAAGAAAAAAAAGAAAAAAAAGAAAACTGAAATACCTTTTATTTAGTACTGCAAAATGAACAGCAAACATTGCCACATAGAGGGTGAGTGGAAGCAAGATGAGGCAGAGCACTCGAGCCAGGAAATGTTTCCCAAACACAACCTGGAACAAAAACAACCTAGATCAAAGAGTGAAAGGAAAAGATGATTGCATAAGCTACTAGATAGTGTCTCCCTATATAGATAGAATGCAACAAGGGCTAGGTATCTAGGTTTCCTCCACAGAAACCAGCTCACTTAGCAAGGATACTCTCACACTCCAACTTCTTCTCTAGCTCCCCAGCGAGAAGTTACAAAGAGTCAGCAACACATCCTCAGTGTTTCAGCTGCCTTGACACAAAAGCTGAGCACTCCATGAAAATCACTGAGAGTGGCAGTTTGTACACAGCTGTGCTACATTGTGATTGTGTGATCACATCCTGCTAACTCTGCTGGTCACAGAACAAATCATCTAAACACATGATGGGCAATAAACAGCTGTGGGACAAGAAAATACCATCAATGTTCATTCACAAATAACTACAAAACTGATTAAGGCAAATGTTCTTATCTTTTTTTCCTCCTTTTTTTTTTTTTTTTTTTCCCCCAACATGGAATCTATCATACAATCATTAAGCAAAAAAAAAAAAAAGGGGAAGTTTTTTTTGTTTGTTTTTACAATAGGGGTGGTGAGGCACTGGAACATGTTGCCCAGAGAGGGGGTGCATGTCCCATTCCTTGGGACAGTCAAGGTGAGGCTGGATGGGACTCTTAGCAACTTGATACAGCTGTAGGTATCCCTGTTCAATGCAGGGAGTTGGACCAGAAGGTCTTTAAGGGACCCTTCCAACTCAAGCGATTCTATGATTCTAGATTCTAAAGAGCTGAACATATTACAGAAATAAGAACCGACTGAAGCCAACAGGAGAAGCAGCTGCTCAGCACTTGAGGTACTTGAGCAGAAGACTTAACAACTACTGGACACTTGGACAAATGCTGACTGATGGCACGTAACCAAATTTATGCATCAGTGGCACATGAGCTAACCTCCAGTCCCCTAAGCAAAATGACTGAAACAGAAATCTCTTTCACAAAGATCAAAGCCTACAACCACAGACTTCAATGCAATGTCAAAAGAGAAAACACTAGAAGGAAAGCATCAAGCAAGCTAGGATGGAGAACTAAGATAAGCTGAAAATTGTAGGAATCAGTCTAGTCCCTGAAACACTGCATGTAAATAAGTAGTTTCCTAACAAATGCAGAGATAAGTTATTCAAACTTCATGGGTTTAACCCTTTTTTTTTTTTTTCTTTTTTTCTTTTTCTTTTTTTTCCCTCCTCAAGCACCACAGTTGCCAAATATTTTGGTATTCAGAAAGAAGCATCTACCTTCTGAAGTAAATTTCTTTACACATTCTAACACTCAGGGGCTTGCTGCTTTTGCTGCCAGCAGCACGAGTGAAATCACTGTGCAGCCAGCTGCTGGCAGAAAGCTTAGACATGATGGATTTGTTCCATTTCAAATGCAATTAACTGACTTTGCTCAACAAGTGCTTCTCTGGAGCTGGAATACAGCATCTTTGCAGCTCATATTGATTCACATTAATCAGAGAAAACAAATCACACAGCAGGAATAGAAAAAGCCCCCCAAGACTCCCCTGTTTATGAGACAGGACAAAAACAGTAAGTGAAAGAAACAGAATTTCCAAGCTTCATGAAAGGAGAGCAACACCTCTCAAAAGATGTGCTCCAAGAATTATTTTTTATCCTGCTGGTTGCAGAACAGTAAATAGTCTATCGAGATATTTCTCCCAGTAGCAGATTTCACGGTTGCCAGTATACAATATATTAGAACAGGGCACCCAAATACACTAGTGAATTTGTTAGAGCTTGGAAGAACTAAAGATGAGTGAAATCAAGCAGTCTCTGGCTCTCACCATCCTCGGGACAAACTGCAGAGACTGCCATTACAGAGTTTGCCTATGACTCTTGCTGGACTACAGCACACTGCTGCTATGCAGCCTGTGACACAGAAAGTACAGCCTGAGCTTGCTCTGCTCATCATATTCTATGATTCTATGCTTATGCAAACTCGGAACTGCAAAACACACCTGTCTGCCAGGTATCATGGACTCCTCAGAAGGTCAATAACAGAGCAGAATATCATCATGCTTTAGGCCACTGTACAGCCATTTTCAACCTAGATCAAAATAAAATTCATCCAACTGGAAAAAGCAACAACCTTTTTTTGCACTCTTATGAGATTATATACAAGTTTTTAAAAACAAATGGCAATAGTTTTTTCTATCACAACGCTCATCGCTAATCATCATAATCTACCTCAGTTGCCTGTTTGCTGTAGACTATCACTGTTTGGCTATTTCCATAGTTATCAAAAACCAAAATTACATAGATAAAAGAAAAGAAAGCAAAATAAGGAAATCCTTAACATAAACAAGTTTTTAACACTCACCAATGACAAGCTGAGGTTCCCCAGCAATTCCCAAAGGTCATAGATTGTATTCAGACCAACCAGCAGGACTACAAAAAGGCCAACAAACTTCACCCCCATTGCTCCAGCAAGGTTCACCCCTGTCAGACTCAGCCACAGCCACCAGGAAGCAGAGAATGGCCTGCAGGACAGACAGATGAAAGCAGAAAGTAAATTATGGCTACATGAACAGGCAGCTGTGATCAGAAAAACAAACAGCAAATCACTACCCCACAAAATTACGTTCTGTTTTCTCCTCAGGAGCTCATGAGTAACAGGAAAGAAAAAAAAAACCAAAAAAACAACAAGAGTGTTTCTGTCACTCTCTAGATGATTCTCATGATACAAGGATGCTCTTGATGCAGGGTCCAGCAGAGCCCATCACATCAGTGTAGGCACCCCTGTATTTCCCCTTTAAAAAAGGGAGCACAGACATCATGTATAAGCTGAATTATCATTTGAAAGACAATTTCACTTGTAAAGGGTTTGAAATCTGAATTCAGACTTCATTAATGAGTTCCATAAAAATGCAAAATTACATCGCTCAGATGTAAGGACAGAGAGGATGGCATCAGAAAAAGAGCAGCCACTTTCAAAAAAGCAGAAAGACCATAGAGAAGAACATTTAACCAAAGAATAAACAAAAGCTGTAGCAAAAAGCAATGACATTACAAACTAAACTAAAATTGAAGCAAAAAGATGAATGAGGATGACAGGAAATTTAAAAGCCTTTTCCTCCTGACTCCTGATACCTCCATACCTGTGCTTTGGTTAGAAACCCTTCTGCTCTGCTACGCAACACAAGAGATAGAGCTGGCTTTTAATATATATAAAATCGACTAGGTAAAGCTAATCCTGTTTTCAAAGACAGGAGAAAGTTCAGGTCATGGTACACACAGCTGCACCACGAGCTGATCAAACACTGCCCTGTATCTTGGTGCTTGCACTCCCTGGCGCAAGAGCTGTAAATTGGAATGGCTTCACATGGCCCTATACGACTTTGTGGTCTGTGTTTCAGCCATGCTTGCTGCAATCGTGCTAAGACTTAAAGGATCCATTCTTGAACAACAGATGAAACAAAAAATACTTATACAGCATTCTAAGATTTTATGCCTTCAAATTCTGAATGCATTGTGTGGAAACTGCTCTGTACAGCTCAGCCACAAAGAAGCCCCCTGACAAATCCAAGCAGCTATAAATCACCACTCTGCTTGGATAAGTCTACAGCAAATATCCTAACCATCATCCTAACTGTATTTCTCAAGTTTTTAACCTCTTTAAATCTAACAAATTACTCTTTACCTCATCCAGCAGGATTTATAAGTACTTGTAGGATTACAGTCATGCTTAAGCTCTGTTACTCTGGCCTGGAGACAAAGAGACTAAGCCAAGACAGCATATTAATATTTTTGCCATTAAGGAGTAAAGCCTTGGCAAACTACAAAAATTTTTCATTCCTCTGTCTCCAACCGACAGTGTCCCATGCCACATTCTTTCCAGTCAAGGAGTTTTAAAAAGATTTTAAACTTCATTTTAGATTTACCATTTCATGACCGCTATTTCTGCTGAAATTCTTCCTGAAAAATAATGTATTTAAGTCTCTCTCTCAGTCTACTTCTGTCATAATCCTTTCTCCCTTGTTTCACAAACCCCTATACTAAAGGGGTTTATCTCCTCCACCATGCACCATTTTCACCTCCAAGTTTCCAGGAACAATGTAGTCTTAGCCATTCTCACAGACTACCAAGTTTCAGATGTGTTCAAGTACTTAATCCATGCAAAAGTTGGGTACTTATGGTTTAAAAAAAACAAAAATCTTTATCTTACCTATCTGCACAGGAGTTACACTTCACCATACTCAGAACAGCTCCCATAAGGAAGAACATCAGAATGGGGTCAAGCAGAATATACTGAGACAAAGTAATACAGCCTGTATCTGCAGATACACAACAACAGCAAAAATGTTTGCAGTTACAGAGTGAACTAACATGGCAGGAAGACAGCTTATTTGGTGTAGCTGAGCCAAAAAGAACAAGGGCAATTTTAGAACTTGAAGCAGGCTGGAACAACTCAATGTCTAATTGGATAAGAAATAAACTTTCACTCACAGAAACCAGGCAGAGGAGCCGTACCTGTGAAACAGCAGTCAGTGTGCCAAACATATTCAGATGGAGAGTGCTGCAGACAGCAATGATTAATCTACTAAAGCACCAGAACGGTGCCTGAGGATGATGCAGAAGGAGAAGTCATCTTTCAGATACCATCTTTAACAAATGGGAATTTGAAGTCCCCGTGCCTCAATATCTGCATCTCCCAATAACGCTCCGATTCGAGCAGCTTCATTTGAAATGCTCATTGCTCCACTGTTGGCTCAATTCCACAAAGAGCATTACTTATTTCTTACTGTGAACTCTTCCATAGAGTGCAGCTGGTTATTAAATATCTTTGCAGTTCATATGGGAGACATCAATATTTCACCAGTGGGCAAAATTATTTCTGACTGTGTGTGTTGTAAAAATTCTTAAAAGCGATGTGAAATGTAGTCCAGTGCTGGGGTCATGCACATAACAGAGATACCAATAAACATTTGACTGTAAAATCCTCAAGAGGATTGCCAATTAAAAAGCTGCATGTAAAATAGAAGGACTTGGCTTTTGGGAGCCTTTTTCAGTAGGCATAATAACCTTCCAGGTAACACATGGTAAGCCAGAAATGACATTCTCTGAATTCATCTATTCCACTTTGCTGTAGCAAGAACACCTACCAAAAATAAGGATGAAAGCTGTGAGTAAGGCTGCTGGCAGAGACTTGGACAGCTCTAGCACTGTGAGGTAGGCAAAGGGTACCAGGCAGGAGCCAAGGAATGCACAGAACTGTAGGGAAAGAAGATAATGGGAAGAGTTAATACCTTTCCCCAGTGTGAAAGCACACACATCCCTTTCCTTCCTTCATGCTGTATACCTATCAACAACAAAAGGTGCTGAAGTTACTGAACTGACTCCCTGGTATCACCAGACAAAAGCCAAATGAGCAAAGATACTGCTCAGAGAACAACAGTTGCTTACACTGTTCTGTCTCTAGAGGTGTCAGGAACAACAGTTAGTCATTCTCCTTCTAGATGACATCAGATTCATAAAAACAAATGTCAAGTAAACACATTACATGTCCATCATATTCAACTTATTTCAACAAGATATTAGGATATAAAATCTAAGAAAAATGTATCTCTATCTTACATCTTTAGCAAACCAACATCACCTTCTCTAGACAAATGAGAGTGAGGGTAGCTGAAGGACAAAGAACAGAGAACTTGGCTGAGGGAAATGTAGAACCATGAGTAGCTAAAGACTGGGTAAGTAAACTAAGGAAATACACCTTCCAGTTTTCATCCTTCTTTCTACACACCAGCAATTGGCAGCTCTTTTGACTGGAGTTATCTGCTGCCATGCTTATGGCTCTAAGTCTCCTTTAGTAACAGCACAGCCAGGGTTTCAAGCAGAATACCAGTCTGAATAGTAATCTTCCCACTTTGGCTCATTCAGCTTAGTTTCACTAGAAGCAGAATGATCCTGATTTTCTTGAGATCCTTGGCTCCCAGCCATGAGGGAGTTCAGCAAAGCACAGCAGGGTGAGCAGAAGCCCAAGCTCAGCACCATTCCCTTTGTAGGACAGGTAATACACCTGTCACACTCAAGACTATAGTCCCTTAAAATTCACAGTAAGAGACAACCTCTAGAATCACCTCACTTTTCACATAGCCTCTCACAGCCAGACATCAGGATTTACTCACAGTACAACTACCAGCATTCTTTTAGGGAGCTTAGAGACAAGGCACAAGGCCAAACAGATCTCTGATCTAATCTAATAGAGCTGCTCTTAAGACATAATACTCTGTACTGAAAAGCACAGGAGAGTTAAAAAGCTTGATACTAGCCTTTCATGCCTTACCCCTCTCATTCCCATGTAGTTGTGCTGTTCATATCTGTCCCCTGGCTTTTGAAAAGGAAACGTTCCATCATATCCACTCAGGTAGCCAGCAAGTCCAATCAGCATCTAAAAAAAAAAAGAAGTTAAAGAACTGATCAGGAAGGAAAACCCAAAGGGAGAACCCAAAACAGCAGCAGGTAAGATTTTCATACAAGCCAAGTCCAATTCACAGCATAGTAACTTAATTCAGACACATCATCCAAAGAATGGATTTCTGCACAGAATTCACATGCATCCATACTGCCTTTGTCCAAAAACAAAATCAGAAGGGATCAAAACTTCAGCTCTGACTAGAATGACAACTGCAGGCTTGTAGCCCTGTGTGTGGGGTTTAGCACAACGAATTCCGTCTCTGAACATGCTCCAAGAGCTTAAGGAGGCTGAGCCTAAAAGGAAGACAACCTGAGGTGAAGAGAGCCTTACCAATCCTGTGCAAATCTTCTGTTACTCTAGGACAAGTTCCCTACAGCAAGCCATGGCTTCGTGGCAGGCATCTGAGCTGCATAGAAGCCATCAAAAACCATTTGCTTCCTTTAATCTGTAAGCTTCAATTAAACATCCCCTCTGGACCACATAGTTCATTTCTCAACTTGCACATGCTCAAACCTTCCCAATACCCAGCAGCAACACTGATTTGTTTCCTTATACTAAGCACTTCTACAGAGAGGAGATCAAGCTAGGGCTCAGGATGCAGAACGCAAACACCATGAAGCCAACAACCGCTGGGAAAGGTTGGCATTCACCACAGCCATCAATCAGGAAAAAAGGGACAAATCTGGGGCTTCTGAAACACACGGAGCAATGCCATTTACCTTCCCCAAAGGAGGATGGACATCAAAGAAGAAGGTCCGGTTAATGTAGTAACTTCCCATCTTCCCAAAGTGGGTTTCATCCCAACTGGAAAAAATAAACACAGAACAACCTACTGCAACGTCGACAACTGTCAAAAAATCCAGGTCGGTTTTTTCCTCCCATTTTTCATCATGTAAAGGGTTACTGCCACACACTCTATGAAGGACAACACATTGCATTCACTGGGACGACAGCGTGGCGCGTACTTTAGCCTTATTAGGCAGCGCCTTTTCTAAGATTTCGACCCCCGGCCCGTACCAGACGTGCGGTGGCTCGGGCAGGCGGTGGAAGCGGGAGGCGAAGCTGAGGAGGGTGACGAGACCCAGCGCGGCCCGCCAGCCCGCCGGAGGACGAGGAGCGAGCGCGGAGACGGGCGGCGCTCCCTGCGGCCGGCGGGTTCCCCGCTGCCGGAGCGGGCCCGACCCGGCCCTGCCGCCCCCCGCCGCCGGCATGGACGGGGCTCCGCCGCGCGGCAGCAGGCCGGGTGCGGGGCGAGCTGGGAGGCGGAGCGCGGGGCACGCCGGGAGCCGTAGTCCTGCCGGAGCGCCGGATCTGCTGCCGGAATGAGCTCCGCCGCGGCCAAGGTACCGGCGGCTTCGGGAAAGGGCGGGCGGCGGCGGCGGGGGGCAGAGCCGCTGGAAGGCGGTGTTTTCCCCGTCCTCTGCTCAGACGGCCCGGGCCGCACTCCGACCGCCACCGGCTGGTTGTTGCCTTTCTGTCCGCCTCGTTGCCTTGCGGCGCCCGCAGGATTGCAGAAGAGCGGAAACGGTGGTTAATAAAGGCAGATCCACGGCTCTGCAGTGGCAGAGCTCTTGGAAGTGTAGGGGAAGCAATTTGCTTAACGCGATTTAGTTACCAATGAGTGCAGGCTGCAAAGGGACAAGGAGCTGTGGAGGGGGTCAAGAGAAATGTTTCTGCCAGCTGAGGGACCAGAATCTGCAACAGGTGTGGTGAAAGAAATGAGATTGCAAGCCAAAACGTTGCCAGCCAGGTCCCCAGGAAGAACGAGTCAAATAGCATCTTACAGACACCGTATGCTTCCTTTTAAAAATAAAAATTAAAAAAAAAAAAAAATATATATATATATATGTATTTAGAAGTCATAGTTCCTGTTTCTTTCTCTGCAGCCCAGTCTGCGATTGGGCTGGTACTGATGGGAGGAGGGCAGCAGGAGCCCTCCTCCAGGAGCTGGCAGCTGCTGCCCAGTGAAACAGAAGTACTGCACACGGCTTCGGTCCCATCAGTTCATGTCCTTGAGCTGTGTCTCTGCACTGGCAACTGCAGAGAACCTGACAGTCTCTCCAGCTGTCTTATTTATCCAGGACAAAAAGCTAGAGAAAGAAGTATGGCTTCTAAAGTTTTGCACAGAATAGCTTAGGTTGGAAGGGACCTTAAAGATAAGTGAGCTCCGAGCTCAAAGCTGATTAATATGTTCTGACAGCAGGGCTGGGGCTGCAGCACAGCACGTGGGGATGCATGTGCAGCTGGCTGCAGTTCCCAGGACTGAATCCAACTGGCTGGTTACCTATGTCCTGAACATAGACTTTGGGGGCGTGGTGCTTTACTTATTGGCTCCTAAATCCTTCCCCATCCGGCTGAGTTAAAGGGGAAAGAGAAGCGCAGTTCTTTTATTTCCTGGGCTGAACTGCACACACTGGCCATGGCTTCAGAAAAGGTGAGAGCTTGGTTGGGGCGAAAGCATGCAGGAAAGCTGCCTTGGTGCTGGAGTTGAGATGAAGATGAGTTGTCTGCCCTCTTGGTGTTCGTCTTGAACAGCAGTAGCTCATCTCAATTGGAAAGATGCTGGTTGTGCCTTCCTCAGCTTGGAAAAGCTGTTTTATGCTTGGCACAATCACTGAGGAATTAGCTTCAAAAATACATGACAGAGGGAAACCTTGTAGGGGACAATTTTAAGATCACTTGTACATTGCTGAAAAGAGATGCAACTGAACATTCAGAGGGCCAGAATGAAAAAGAGGAGCGCTACTTGCACAGCCAGAATAGGAATAGAGACTTCCAGAAAGAAGTTCTCTCCCCTGACAAGCCTTGCTCTGCTGTATCTTATGCCTCCTGAAATGCCTTCTGATCATGCACTGCCCTCCTTTAAAATATTCTGGTATTCCCACCACGTAACCACTTCATGTCTTTCTCTTCTCAGCCAATACTTTACAGCTATTTCCGAAGCTCCTGTTCATGGAGAGTGAGAATCGGTAAGAACTAGTTTTACTGTCTTGGCACTGCTATGATATCCCCAACCTTTCACTGACAAATGAGTCACTTAATAGAGATCAGCAAACATGAACCTGGGACAGTGACACAGCATTTACTAAACCTTCTCTGGAGTGGGAGGGAACACCACAGGCTACCTGGAGCTGCAGGATGAGAGGAGCAGGCAGGAGGTCTTCTCAGTTAGAAGGGAATCCAAGGGTATCTTCTATAGCCATCCAACATTCAAGCAGGAGGGTGCACATCGCTGGTGTAAGCTTCTCCCCAGTTTTCCATACTGGAGGGCAGAAGCAGCAGCTCATTGCTCAACTGTGGACAAACCTTGCTAACAAACTTTGGAAGAGTTTTCTGTTCTCTTAGTATTTTTTGCGGATTTGTCTGCAGTTTGTTACAGCAGTTTGTTGCTTTTGTAAAGCTAACATGATGCAAATGGCTGTTTGTTCCACACTATTTCAAGAGACACTAGACTCTTTTTTACGCCTATACTGATCAGATCACCCTAAGAGCCAAACAGGGCTGGGAATGAACCCTACTTAGACTGAGACAGTCTTGAACACATTTTGGAAGGTGAGCACAGGATCACCTGTCCTACCTAAGCCTCTGTCAGCAAGTGCTGTGCTGCAAAAAGCAGCAAAGCTTGTTTTGAATAATACAGTGTTTTTGACAAGACTGCTCTTTGGTCCTTCATTTACATTTGGTCCTTCATGGAGTGCTGTCTTCTCACAGGACTCAGGCTGCCTTTCTTGAGGTATAGGGTGTTTTTTTGTTTTAAATCTTTTTTTTTTTTTTTCCTCCCCAAATGGAGATAGTAACATTTCCATGTGGTCACTACCAATGAAACTGGTCTCAGTGTGCCTGTCTGAAGCTGTGTACTCTCTTCTCCCTAGCGCTGGCTATTAAAGGGATTGCCTATGACCAGGTACCAGTGAACCTCCTGAAGGATGGGGGGCAGCAGGTAAGGATACACCTACCATTAGTCCCTCCAAAAGTACTGAACTTAGGGATCAGCAGGGGAATTGGGATGAGCACTAAGGAAAGTTACTAAATTCCTCACAGCTTCTCTGTAGTAGTTGCTTTCAATCAGTATTCCCTGGGATGCAGAGTAAAAGGAGATGACTGCAGGAGACTAAAGATTTTCACCTCTGCCTCAAAGATCTGTGATTGAATTTCATAAGTCTGAAGATCTTTTGCTCCTGCTTAGCATGATATAACCTAGCATCAGGAAGGGACAGCAGAACAGAGAGGGCCATCCAAAAGATGCCAAATGATACAGCACAAAGCTTCAAATGGCCTGCCAAAGGCTGTGTTGCCAGAAGAGATCTCCAATTAGAATGGTGATAGTGATACTGCTGTACTGCCACCCATGCTGGGCTTGGCACTGATGGATTATAAAGAGGTAAGGCAATCTCACCTTGGGTGAAGTAATCTCTGAGCCTCAGCAGGAACTTGCTGTGGTAGGCTAATGGTGCAGCACAACTTAGTGCAAATGTTAGCACTGAGGCAGAGGGAAAAGCCAGTTTGTTGGGGTTTTTTTTGTTTTTTTTTTTTTTAAAAAAGCCCTGTGGGAGCCTGAGGAAGAAAACAAGAAAAAGTTCTGGTTGCAATAATCTTGGGTTCATTTCCACAGTTTTCTGCTGAATTCAAGGCAGTGAATCCAATGCAGCAAGTCCCAGCCTTGAAAATTGATGGTATCACCATTAGTCAGTCGGTGAGTAACAGCCACATACCTGCTAAACACTGAATCAAGCTGCTGACCAGAAGGCAGGGGGGAAGCTTTCCCTTTGTGTTCCCTCAAACCTCTCATCTGTGTATTACAGAATAAATAACATTTGTGTTAAAGAATCCCACCTGGGGGGAGAAAAAATAGCATGTAACCCCTACAGGGAAAATCCTGTCAACTCAGCTTTGGTTCAAAATTCCACCTTTTACTGAGCAGTCTGTAGTCTGGCTTAGAGTGCTGTGCCAGTTTGTCTGAAACTACAGCAAGTCTAAATCAGAAAGTCTTAACCAAGCATCTAAGGGGATATGCTGTTCCTCGGACTAGGAACAAATTCTATTTGAAAACTATTGTATTTTGTCAGACCAATTTGAAATTTCCCTTTCCTAAGTGTTCTGGATGCATACTTTTCTACTTTTCCCTCTCTCTCCAATAACCTTCCCTTATCTCTTTGTTGGTTACAGCTGGCTATAATTCAGTACCTGGAAGACACTTGTCCTAACCCCAGGCTCTTGCCCCAAGATCCAAAGAAAAGAGCCCAAGTCAGAATGATCTCGGATCACATTGTTTCTGGCATTCAGCCACTCCAGGTATTGCCCGGTCATATCCATGTAAATGAGAAAACCGGATGGATTTCCAGGAGTTTGTAACTTTAAATCTCAGTCTCTTTATGTTGTTGTTGGCCAATAGAGTGGCAGATTTTAAGACTCTGTTAGCAGGTGAAATCTATGCTTAGCCTCTGCTTGATCTGTTGCCAATGGCAACAGAATTCCGTACAAAGAAAATCCCATAGCACCCCATCGTTCTTTCCAGAAACAACTGAACCCATATGGTTTCAGTGCAGGGCATACAGTGTTTCACGAAGAGGGAGTGAGCCCAAGAACTTGGGCAGATGAATATCCTGGCAGGTTCTGTTACAGAAGAACAGGTCTAGGAGAAAGCAGAGCACATGGTTCAGCAAGAGGGAGGTCAGGGCTGACACAGCAGACCAAGTTCAGGCAGGGCACTGAAGCTTGGCACTTCTTAATCTGCCCTCTCTAGGCAAGGTCCAGCCAACAGCTGTCCTTTTAATCTGTTTGCCTTCACAGAATTTGAGCGTCCTGAACAAAATGGGGGAGAGAAAAATGGAATGGGCTCAGCATTGCATCACATCTGGATTCCAAGGTATATCCTGCATCCAAAATGCTCAGCACTTTCACTGCTCTTCAAAACTGTGAGCCAGCATGCTGCACCACTGGAGCCCTGCTTTCTCCTCAACCAGGCTGGGAGACACAGTGGTCTTCTTGCTCAGAGTCCCTTGTCCAGTACTACTAGCTCTCTAAGGTCTTGGAGGAAAAATACTCTCCACAGTGTAGTTCCACTGCTGTGCATGGAAGAGGAAAATCCCAGGGCCATCCTCTATGATGCCACAGTTGATTCACCCTGAAGTATGAGGGCTGACACCGCTTCTGCTTTCCACTCAGCTGCTCCTAAAGTAGTGCCTTTTGCTTTGAAATTCTATCAGCCTATATTGGTATTCTTTTGTCTAAAGAAATCTGATGGCAAACTCCCATAGAATTTGGCATGTAGCAGAGTATTTCTTTACTTTTTGTTTCTTCCAAACTTTCCTCCATATTCTAGAATGGCGGGTGCATCTTCACTTCTGGATAGTGAACTTTTCTACTTCTCTTCCTACTTTCACATATCTCCACATTGTGCTCCTAGGACCTCATCTGCATTGCCTGAAACAGCTGGGTCCTAGAAAGCATAGGGAAAACCAAAGACTCATGTAACTATGTTACTGTAGGATTTATGTTCTTTCTAGATTCTGTCCTGTACTGCACCTTTTTCATCCTCTTCTCAGAGTTAAAATATCCTTGTTCATAATTCACAGTCAAAAAGGTCTCTGAGGTTCCTTTCAAATGATCTTCCAATGCCTTACTCCAGTATACCACCTCTCTTGGCAGCACTAGAACAGATTCTGCAGCACACTGCTGGACGCTACTGTGTGGGAGATGAGGTAAGTACCAGAGTTATGTACTGTGTAATGTGTCCCAGTATGTTCCATTAGCTGGGAAAGGGAATTAGTTGTAGAGATACAGCACAACTATATCCTGTGCCTTGTACTTCATGCAGTGTCTATACTATAAGAAAAATAGCTGTACCCTACTTAAGCCATTACTGACTTACAAATAGCTATTCAGATGTTTACTTATCCCTGCCTAGGAACTGCTGATAGCCAGATCTTGCACTCCTGTCTAAAGTCTGTGAACTGGCTGCCACTAAACAATGTGGGAAAAGGCTAAGTACTTTTCTTGTCCACACATGTAGAGATAGGATGAGGAAAGCCAAGGCATAGATGGAGCTGAACTTGGCGAGGGATGTGAAAAATAACAAGAAGGGGTTCTATAGGCAGGAGGAGACAGATCAAGGAGAGTGTTTCCCCTCTAATAAATGAGAACAGAGAACTGGCTTCCTGAGACATGGAAAAAGCTGAGGTACTCAATAAGTGCTTTGCCTCAGTTTTCACTGGTTGTCAGGCTCCCCATGTTTGCCAGGATCCTGAATCTCCAAGTGTGGGTGAGGGGGGTGGATTCCATATCACTGTAACAATGCAACGAGTCTGAGACTTCCTCATGAAACTGAATGTATATAAGTCCATGGGGCCAGATGATATGCATCCCAGGGTGCTGAGATGGCTGATGTGGTTGCTGAGCCACTCTTTTCTTGGTGTCCTGGGGATATTGAGGCCTTCCAGTATTTGAAGGGAGCGTATAAACAGGAGGGGGAACGGCTGTTTATGAGAGTGGATAGTGATAGGACAAGGGGGAACTGTCTTAAACTGAGTCAGGGGAGATTTAGGCTGGGTATTAGGAGGAAGTTTTTCACTCAGAGTGGTGATGCTCTGGAACAGGTTGCCAGAGAGATTGTGGATGCCCCATTCCTGGAGGCCTTCAAGGTCAGGCTGGATGTGGCTCTGGCAGCCTGGCCTAGAGGTTGGTGACCCTGTCCACTGTGTGATGGATGAAACTAGATGATCTTTGAGGTCCTTTTTCAACCCAGGCCATTCTATGATGATTCTTTTCACTCTTAGTAGATTTAGTGTCCCATCTGAGGGGCAAAGCATGGCTCAAGAAATGCAAATTCTGCTCTTAACTCTGTCCTGTGTAAACTTTAACCAAGTTATATCATTTTGCTGCTCTGTTTCTCCAATTTTAATATGGGCAGACTGCAGGAAGACATTGCATACAGGTTGTTCTGACCCTTTCCAAGCTAGAGGCAACTCAGACCTGTTCCATTTAGCAGTCCTGTTTGGCAAACAGTGAGATCCTGCCTATAAAAGGTGGGAAAATATTAGTAATGAGGTCTCATGCTGGAAAGTAATGTGTGCTCTGAAAGGTGCCTACAGTTTCGTGACCTGGGTAATAGGGTGGAAACAGTTGCCTTTTGTGCAGTTAAGCAGCTAACTGTATTATATATAAGGAGTGTTCTTTTCAGATTGGAAGTCCTTGAGCCTGCATACAAAGGTCCTGTCATTCAGCAGTTCCTGACCTTGGTGGAGCTCTGATGCTTCTGCAATGCAAACAAGCAAAATTTATACATCCTTTCCCAGCCATGCAACACCTATACCCTTGCCAGCACTTGTTTACTTACTGGCAGTTGCTTTAGAAGCACTGCGTGTTTGAGGACACCATGATCAGCTGATAATTAGAAAGCTCCCTAGGGGCTGATAGCTTTTGTGCTATTGACTTCTGTAAGGATCCTTTCCTATCACTGTTGTGGCATTATTAGTGCTCACTTAAATAATGGGATTGTTGTGACAACTCTTTTGTTTGTCCTAAACCTATCTGTGAAATGATATCAGATACCACCAGCTGAAAAAGTAATACTCTGGCCTCTTTTCTGTGCTCCATTTGCAGGTATCCATGGCTGATCTGTGCTTGGTGCCTCAAGTTGGCAATGCTGAAAGGTAATTAAGGCTAAGCTTGAGGTGTTCTTCAAGAGCACCTACTCCTTATGCCAGACTGACAAAACTTAACTTCTGCTTCTCCTTTTGTTAGGGAAGATCCACATCCTGCCCTATCCATTTATACATGCTTCTCTGCATGAGTTTGTCATAAGTTCTTTGTCTCTTAGAGGCTTTTGGAAATGAGGAGCTAGTTTTTCTTCCCAGAGGCCCCTAGAGAAAGCTTGATCTGTGTCCTAATAGAAAAGCTAAGATTGCCTGCACCCTACATCCTCTCTCCCTCTTTGCCCCATATCTACATTGCACAAGGCAGAGAAAAGAGTAATCTGACTGTATTTGTAAACCTGCTCAAGTAGTGACTGCAAGATTCCCAAGAAAGCTGTACTGCTTTCTTACCATAAGCTAAAAGCTATATAAACACCTAGTGAAAATGGAAGAACAAGGTAGCTTTTCCATTAGCACTTATTTTTAAACCTGAAAGAACTTCTCTTAGTGCAGATTTGAGATGTGCTGACACTGGGCAGACACAGAACACTGCTCTGTCCTTCTGCTCACTGGCTGTCTGACTGTACCTCACAAATCCTTTTCTTTTTGCAGATACGGTGTGAACCTGGGTCCATATCCTACAATAACTAGAATAAACAAAGCTCTCCTGGAGTTAGAGGCATTCAAAGTAAGCCACCCATCCCGGCAGCCAGACACTCCTGCAGAGCTGCGATCTTGAGGCCCTTCTACCCATTAAATCAAGTAGCTGGAGTGGCAAGGACTTGAGTGCCAGCAGGAAGCCCTGTACTAACATCTCACTATGTGAGACAGCTGATTTGACTTCTTCCCTATGTCCAGCAGCAATCTTGCAGAATTAATAAAAACCTGTTCAGAGCAAAGCTATAGTCAGAAATATATAACCAGCTCACTCCCATATGCTGAAAA